>NC_046162.1:85457641-85757641 GCF_011064425.1 Rattus rattus
GACCCTGACTTTAGAAGTATTTAACTCCACAGCCATCAAAACAGAGACAACTAACCAGCCATTACCTGACTCCCCTGCATTAACCCCTATGAAGCCTCACTTCTTTGAGACGTGCACACAGCCAAGTTGCCTGATGTTGGCCCTGTGTAGGGCCTGTCACATGCTCTTTGTCCTACAGTTTAGTTCAGATGGCTCAGATGACATGGCCAATGTGAACCTAGCCACCATGCTCTGGGCCTTCCCAAAGGCATGCTGACACCTGACTGGAACCTGGACTAGGAAAAGCTCCAAATCAGAGACACAGATGGCAGTTGGAAAGGGTTGTCTGCAAGGACCCTAAGGGCATCTCCTGCAAGTAACAGGCTGTGTCTGTGATTGAGGAGACTGCTACAAGGAAGAGAACCCTGTCAGCATTTCTTACTGTTTGGTTGAGGATAAAGGTCGTGATTTATGTATGCACATATTCTAATCATGTGTGATCTATGGGGTTTTGGTTTAGACATTTTCCTGTTGGGACTTATTCTGTGCTTATAGAACAGACATATTGATTACCACTCTCCCTCACTTTTTAGTACCTGAACCTGTGTTCTATATACTTGTCAAACTTGTTGTGTTTGAGGCTGAGTCTCATGTAGCCCAGGCTGGCTCCTTACTTTGTAGCTGAGGATAGCCTTGACTTCCTGATTCTCCTACTCCCAACTGCAAGCGTTAGGATTACAGGTTTTTGCCACCATGACCAATCAATCCCTGAAATATCATCACACCAGGAAAGCATCAAACAACATGACAACATTAGGTAGCAAAAGAAGAATTGGATGAATGAACATTTTTTAATTAATGACTATATCATGATTAAATTTTGTAGGTAGGGAAGCAAGAAAAGACATGGTGGCATCAAGACAGATCGTTATGGCTGGTTTGCTTCACAAAGTGGACCCTGCTGGAGGGTCCGTTAACCCCTGAGCTCCCTCAAATGATTGTTAGTAAGCCTTGTCACGGGTGGTTAACATTAAAAGCAACACTGTCTGTGTCCACCAGGGGGTGCTTCCAGAATGCCATACATAAAGTTATGCAGCAAGATGTATTCTTTGGAGAATGATCCAAAGTTACAGGGTTGAGGGCTAGTTTTAGACAGGGGATACCCTTTATGAAGGAACCATCCTTTTAAGAACACTTGAGCAGAGTGGAGAGGTAGTTCAGTCAGTAACGTGCTTACCTCAGTTCCCAAATCCCGGGTGTGGTAATTAAGCTTGACTGTGAAGTAGATGGGATTTAGAATCACCACGGAGACAGGTCCACGAACGGAGCTGGGAGGGTATTTCAAGAGCAGGTTAATCGAGGTGGGAAGACCCATCCTAAATGTGGGTGGCGCTACTCCATGGGCTAAGGTTCTGGCGTACATACAAAGGAAGGAAGATGAGGACCTCTACCTGGTCGAGGGCACTATGTGAGCAGCCAGCTCACTCTCCTGCCGCCAAACCTTTCCCAACGGTGGTGGACTGTGTTCCCTGGAACCGTGAGCCAAAATAACCTTCCTTAAGCTGCGTCTGTCAGGTGTTTTGTTACAGCAACGAGGCAAGTAACTAACACCGTCGTGATGTTAATGGTAACTAATGCCCGTCATGGTAGCACGCGCTCATATTCTAGTGCTGGAGAGACGGAGACAAGAGATCTCTGGGACTTTCTGGACAGACAGTACTTGTCTGACGAATTCTAGGACAATGAGAGACCTTGTCTCAAAGGAAGTAGATGGTGTTCCTGAAGACCACACCCAAGGCTGTACACACACACACACACACACACACACACACACACACACACATACTAGTTACATGTATAAACACATGCACACACTATTTGGATGAAAGAGGTTTTTGTTGCCAGCCCTCAAAGAGCTAGAATTAAGATGTCTTCTGGGCTGTGGAATGGAGTGGGAATTCTCAGAACATGAGGGCTTGCTTATCAGAAAGGCTGTGGTCCTACGAATGAAAGTGGACATAACAAGAAACGTCCGCTTGGATCTAACAGTCATGAAAATAGCCTTAGAAAACAGAGAGGCTGCCCGGGACCTAGACAGGAACTCACAAAGTAGGCCAAGTGTGTGTGTGATGTAGCTGGATGTCCCCAGGGAAAGCCAAGGAGAATGTTGAAAGGTTCGCAGTGTAAGCAGCGAAGACGGAAGTGGGGGAGACCTAGTAAGGGCAGTGTTCCCGAGCCAAGGACCAGCAGGATGGCTCAGTGTTGAGGGTGCTTGCCTCCAGGTGAAGTAAGTTCAATCCTGAGCCCCCACATGGGGGGATAAAAAAAAAACCAACCCGTTTCCTGAAACTTCTCTCACCTTGACATGTGCATAGTGGCACAAGTGTACCCACACACAATAAAAAAGCAGATAAAATGTAATATAAAGTGTTTTAAAGAGGAGAGGGCAAGAAAGAACAATAGATAAAGGCATCTCTACCAAGCCTAAAGACCTGAGTTCAATCCCCAGAATACTCCTCACATAGTGGAAGGAGAGAACACTCACACACACACACAGACACACACAGACACACACAGACACACACAGACACACACACACACATACACACTCACACACACACATACCCAAACACAAACACACACACTCACACAAACACACACACACTCACACACACACACACACACACACACACACACACACACACACACACACATACACACACACACACACACACACACACACACACACACACACACACACACACACATACACACACACACTCACACACACACACACAGACACACACAGACACACACAGACACACACACACACACACACACACACACACACACACACACAAAGCTAAATCATTGAAATTGAATGTATTTTTTTAAAGGCCCCACTCCAGGGTCGGCAAGTGCAAGTGTATACACAATATAACTTTTCTAACAATTTTGTCTTGAATTTCTGTCCTTGAGTCCCATGCTGATACGGAAAACAACCTCCCTAGTTTATTAAAGTTCAACTCGATCTCAACCCAGCCTGAAAATGAACTGTGAGGCCCAGCAGAAGTGGCCTACAACTTTAACCCCACCACTTCCAGGAAACAGAGGCAGGCAAACCTCTGAATTTGAGGCCAGCCTGGTCTACAGAGTGAGTTCTCGGACAATCCAGCCTGCACAGAGAAACCCTGTCCTGAAAAACCAACTGACCAAACAAATGAAAGAAAGAAAAAGAAAGAAAGAAAGGAAGGAAGGAAGGAAGGAAGGAAGGAAGGAAGAAAGAAAGGAAAAAAGGCATTGTCTTTAGGTTTAGTGCCTTTTCACTAGGGTTGGAGAAGCAGGGGGGAGAGAGACCAATCACATTCTCAGGCTCCTTCTCTCCTGGCTTGATATGATTTGAGTTGTGACTCATCTCCAGCTTTCGAAGGTAAGAAACAAAATGTGTTTGCTTTCATTCTGGACATTGCCAAAACAATGGGAAATTCAGAATTCTGGGTTTTGGGAAAGTTCTGCAAGGAGACAAACAAATGCATATGGTGAAGGAAAAGAACTACACATTAATGCTGAAATTTGACTAAGATTCCTCCCTCCACACACAAAAGCCAGCTCTTTTTGGGTGTGCAGCCCTCCTCGGCCAGAGCTGAAAAGCAAGCTCTTCCTTAGCTCCAGTTCCTAGTGTTTGCTGAAGTCCTTGGCTTGCTTTGTTTTAGATGGAAAACTCCAGTGTCTGTCTTTCTCAGCACACGGTGTTCTTGTTGAGTTGTCTCTGTGCCTAACTTCCAGGCACAAATGACTGGTTTCTAGAGGAAGAGCCTCCACAAAGCCATTGTGACCTTGTCTTGGCTTGATTGCTTCTGTTCCTAAGTTAGATCACATTCTGAAACACTGGTGGAAAGGATTGCAACATATGCGAGGACTGCAGATAGAGTAGTCCTTGGACTTCCAGCCAAAGAACGGCGATGTTGCTGCAGGCTGCCCTTTCGGAGGGCTGTGCACTCTATAGTTCAGTAACACAGAGCCCTCCTTTGCAAAGGCCTCATCTCGACTCCCAAGACCTTCAAACCTTCTGATTTCTAAATGTTCTTTATTACAGGAGACAGGACAGACACATGCCCCAGCCCACACGTGGAGGTCAGGGTTAGTTCTGTCTCATAAGTTGACAGAGATCCACCTCAGGGGATCAGATTTGCTGTCTGTGTTGACTAGTTTTGAGGGTTTTGTTTGTTTGTTTGGGGTTTTTTTTGTTTTGTTTTGTTTTGTTTTTTTAATCAGCTTGATACAAGAAAAGGGAACCTCCACTGAGAAAATGTGCCCATCAGACCAGCCTGAGGGGCATTTTTTTCAGACCCTGCACACTGTGAGGCATGCAAATTCTGGGCAGGAGGTCCTGAGGTACACAAAGAAGCAGGCGGAGGAAGCCCTGAGTATCAAGACAATAGCAGTCCTCTTCTGTGTCTCTGCATCAGCTCTTCCCTCAAGGTTTCTGCCTTAAGATCCTGGCCTGGCTTCTCTCAGTGATGGAGTGTGACCAAAGCTGTAAACTAAAATAAGCCCTTTGGTCCCCAAGGAACACTAACGAAGACTCCCAGAGCCACCTCATAACCCTCTAAATTTCTGATAAGGACAAGTCAGACACAAACGTATAGGTTGTCTTGAATTTTGGTTTTCTTCTAGGCATATAAAATTTTGTAAGATAAGAACTTGCAAGTGAGCTATGGAGGTTCACACCTCTACTCCTAGTGCTCTGGGAGGTTGAGGCAAAACAATTGCCATGAATTTCAGGCCAATCCAGGCTATACAATAAATTCCAGACCACCTTGATTTTTTTTTTCTTTTTTTCGGAGCTGGGGACCGAACCCAGGGCCTTGCTCTTGCTAGGCAAGTGCTCTACCGCTGAGCTAAATCCCCAACCCCCCCAGACCACCTTGAAATTATAAGGTGAGACCCTGTCTCAAAAATACAAACTATATGGGACTGGAGAGGCAGCTCAGCAGTTAAAAATATTGGCTGCCCTTCCAAAAGACAAAGGTTCAAATCCCAGCACCCTCATGGCAGTTCACAGCTGTCTGTAATTCCAGATCCAGAATTATCTGTGTGGATTTTATGTAACTCACTTTCGCTAGTTGCCATTACTGTAGGGTTATTGATTTTTTTGAGGGATTATACTGTCTTGATTTTTTTTTTCATGTTTCTTAGGTTACTGTGTTGGGATTTAAACATCTGTTACTTTGCTGCTCAACCGTTTTCTTCTCTACCATATTCTTTTTGTTGAAACATTTGCAATGTTCAAGTGAGAGTTGAATGTGTCGGTTTGAGGGTGGAATTCAGAAAACAATCCCTTAACTTAGGAACTTGAGAGGGCCTGGGTTAGTTCTACAGTATTCCCTGAGATGGCTATCAAGTGGAAGAATAGCCATGGCTGCTTGTCATCACTGCTCTGCAAACACACTAACCTAGTAACAGTGGCCCGTTCGGTCTCAGTAACTGTCGGAGGATAAATAACCAAAGAGACTATAGGGTTTGTGTACATTTTAGTTAATAAGAGTAGAAGTAGAAAGAAAGGGTGGGTAAGGCTAAGGATTAAATATTAGTCAATTTTGAAAAGAAAAAAAATCAAGGTGGTTAAAGTATTTGGTAAGGAAGTCAGGATACCCATAGGGCCAACAGATTTTAGAGATTGTTGAACTCTGTGGAAGGTTTAATTAAGAAGTGAAATGAGGGGGTTGGGGATTTAGCTCAGTGGTAGAGCGCTTGCCTAGCAAGCGCGCAAGGCCCTGAGTTCGGTCCCCAGCTCCGAAAAAAAAAAAAAACATAAAAAAAAAAAAAAGAAGTGAAATGAGGCAAGCGCAAGGCCCTGGGTTCGGTCCCCAGCTCTGAAAAAAAAAAGAAAAAAACAAAAAAGAAGTGAAATGAGAATAGCTGGGGGAGGTGTGTGTGTGTATGTGTGTGTGCGCGTGTGCACGTGCATGCTTTAAATCCTAGCATTGGAGAGGCAGAGAAGCAGAGGCAGGTGGATCTCTGAGTTCCAGACCAGCCTGATCTATTACCATGTGAGTTTCAGGACAGTTAGGGGTACACAGAGAAACCCTGTCTTGGAGAGAAAATAAAATAAAGATAAATAATGATAAGATAAAGAAGAAAAGATTAGGGTTGGGGATTTAGCTCAGTGGTAGAGGGCTGGCCTAGGAAGAAAAAGGGCCTGGGTTTGGCCCCCAGCTCCGAAAAAAAAGAAAAAAAAAAAAAAAAAAAGAAGAAGAAGAAGAAGAAGAAAAGATTAGGAACAAGAAGAAGAGCATATGAGATGCGGCTGAAGAGGGAAGAATGGTAAAAAGATGGAGAAAAGAGCCAGCCCTAAAATCCTAAAAAAAAAAGTCAGAAACACGTGTGCAAGGTTGGAATTTAAATAATGGAGCTGTGAGATAATTCAGACCCCTAGGGATTGAGTTGAAAGGTTAAATTCTCAGATCCCTCTGGCACTAGCAAATGCCACGTGGTGTCATGTGGGGGAGAAGGGGGACCCAGTGACCTCTGCAGCCTCAGGGTTCTTAGGGTTCTGGTGTTGGAGGGAGAGGGGGTTGCAAGTCCTTTTCTGGTGGTTCCCTGGAGCCCCAGGGCTCTACCCTGGTTCACTCTGGTCCTACAGGTCTGGTGTTTTTGAGGACCAGCCACCACTCTTGCAGATTGCACAGCTATCTTTTTATCAACAAGTATTTACCCTGTATCCCCTCCTGTGAGAGGATTCTGACCTGCAGTCCGCCTCCCCGGCACTTTTGCAACAGTAAGATTCCAATGGAGGACCCTAAGTTTGGTCTCGTGAAGTTCTGGCTGCTGGGATGGGGCAGGGTTGGGGGAGGGGTGGTTTGCTGGTTCGTTTTTTTGTAATGTGTGCTGAGCACTCCCCATGGAAAAGGTTGGTTGATAAGCATTTAAACAAAAACTTAAATTATATTTTTTATGTCTGTGTGCATGAACACACACACACACACACACACACACACACACACACACACAGGCTCTGATGGTAGGTTGTTTAAACACATCACAGACCATGGGTGAGAGAGTTTTAGGAATAACTATTTTCAATTCCCCCCCCTTTTTTTTTTCTTTTTGTTTCGATTTTTCAGCATGGGGTTTCTCTCTTTAATTCATTTTTGCAAAGACACAAAAGTTGAGTCTAGGGATGTGGTTTAGTGGCAGACAGCTTGCCTGACACTCACAGGGTCCTGTGTTCAATCCCTGCATTGAGAAAAAAAAACCCAAAAACTCCAAATGTGGCTGTGAGTGAAGTAGAGGTTCCTATCGGTATAAACGCCTCTCCTGCACTGCGCATGTCAGGAGCACTGCGCTGTAATGTTTTGATAGACTGTCTCTCTCCACTTGACTTATTTTTATTCATTTTCCATTAATTTTGTGCTGTTGTGATTGAACCCAGAACCTTGCCGGAGCCAGAACTCTACAATCGAGCAATATATATTAAAGATATTATATAATTTAAGATACATTAAGTAAATGTAAAATATATAAATTATCAATATGTAAATTATATTAATATATAATTATATAACACTATATGTTATATATGTTTGTTGTCGTTTTTTGTTTTTTGACACAGGGATTCTTTATGTTCTTGCTGTCCTAGAACTCACTCTACAGATGGGCTGGCCTTGAACTCTGAAAGGGGTGCTCCACTACGCTTCCCTCTCAGTTGAACCCTTTTGGAGTGGAGTCTCACATAGCCTAAGCAGGCCCGAAGCTTGCCACGTAGCCAGCCTAGGCTGACTTTCGCCTCCTGATTCTCCTTTGTCCACCTCTGAGGTTTTGGGATAACAGGCAGGTACCCGGTCTCAGTTGAATTTTAACTTCTTGTACGGCAAGCTCTCAGTAGTTAGAAGGAACAGACACCGCTCCCAGCAAATCTAAAACAAAGACCTTTTGTCTCTTTGTCTTTCTTCTCCCCCTCCCCCCAACAATATGGCTTCTGCTGAGGAACAATGATTGGCACCTTGCCTGTGGACTCGATGGTCCCACTTGGTTACAGAAAATCAGGGCTGCTTGGAAAATGAAGTTTTGTGGGCAAGGATGTTTTGCTGGATCACTGTCCTGACTCCTTTTAGATTTCAGAAAAGTGAAGAATTGGGATGAAACATTCCACGGAAAGATGGAGGAGCCATCTACATCCAACAGGAAACAGACAAAGCCTCTACTTTCTAGAGAGAAGGAAAGAAAGACCGTCTCCAGCTGCGTGTCCGTGAAAGAAGAATTGGGAATGTGGAAGTTGAGGGGACTATAATGTTTCTTTGAGAAAAAAAAGTAGGAAGGTGGCTCAATAGGGAAATACAGATTTCTCTTTAAACATAAAGGGGGTAAACATGCTATCGAATGTCAAATATTAAGGCGTCACATTTCCCCAGTGGCGTCTAATACATTAAATGTGTAAACGTGGCTGAGAAAAAGAAGCAGTAAGTGCCCGTTCTGTGCAGAATGAGGCTAATAAATCAAACAGACGTGAGTGTTCTCCTGGACTGTCTGCAAAGCTTCGTGACAAAGCAGCATTCACGACGGGCCTGAGAAGCTAGCGTACTTGTCTTAGTGTCCCTGGCCAGAGTCAGGCAGGCAGACCCAAGGAGTGTGGGAAGGGTTTTTCTGATAAGACCTTGATCTCCTCCCCAGGATCCTCGCTGAGAACACTGTGTCCTTGGAAAAACTGATACACAAATTCTGAAAATGTTGCCTATTGACTTCAAGTCTAAAAAGATAGCAAAAAAACATTAAAAATAAGACTGAAACATACATTTTAAAATATTTTTAAGGACCCCCCCCCAAATAGCCACCAAACGAAGACACAGTCCAAAGAATAACCCAGGGAAAATACATGAGACTGCTTAATAAAAGACGAGAACCCTTTTTGGGGGTTTGTTTTTATTTTTGTTTGAGAGCTTCTATGAAGCCCTCGCTGCCCTGGAACTTACTACGCAGGCCAGCCTGGCTTTGAACTCGCAGAGATCCATCTGTCTCCGCTTCTGGTGTGCACCCCCATGCCTAGATAAAGAATATTCTTGATATTTTAGAAGAAAACTAGGGAGTATGGGAGGAAAACATGAATAAGGAGGCCGTAACAGGGACAGGTGTGGTGGTACACAACTTTAATCCCAGCACTTGGGCAGCAGAGGCAGGAGGATCTCCATGAGTTTGAGGTTAGGCTGGTCTACTGAGTTAGTTCCAAGACAGCCAAGGTTACACAGAGAAACCCTGTCTTGGAAAACAAAAGAAACAACAAGAGACTGAAGAGATGGTTTGAAGCATTTGCTGCTCTTGCATAGGACCCAGGTTCAGTTCCCAGCACTTGTTTATGAACTCAGAACCGTGCATAAAACTCCATTTGCAAGGGGATCTGACATTCACTTCTGGCCTCCTTGTACACAAAGCATGTATGTGATATACATACATACATACATACATACATACATACATACATGTAAGCACACATTAAAAAACAAACAAAACCCAGCAGCAATAACAACCAAAAAACAGCTGATGCACATGGTTTTCAAATTCATCCATGGTTTAAAAACGTGAATGAACGTGTCAGTGAGAAAGTGCTTTACCTACTAGAGGGGCCAATTGAAAAGACCAGCACTACCCAATTAAGTCTAGGTTACAGAAAACAGGCAATTATGTCCAACTGGTAAAAATGCACACTGGTTAAGCTTTTTTATAAGGTTATATGATTGACAACTTTTACAGTGTGTATTCATTCTCTTTAAAGTATCAATTCTCATTCTGTAAACAAACATGCCTTCATCTATTCAGTCATGTGCCATTTAATGTTTGAATCTATATAGAATTATGTAGGTGACAGTAGTCTCATAAATTATTTTTTTTAAGATTTATTTTATTTATATGAGTATACTGTAGCTATTTTCAGACACACCAGAAAAGGGCATCAGATCCCATTACAGATGGTTGTGAGCCACCATGTGGCTGCTGGGATTTGAACTCAGGACCTCTGGAAGAGCAGTCAGTGCCCTTAACTGCTGAGCCATCTCTCCAGCCTGGTCTCATAAATTATTAATGGTGTGGTGGCACCACCTTTAATATCAGCACCCAAGAAGAAGAGTCAGGCAAATTTCTCTGAGTTCAAGGCCAACCTGGTCTACCTAGCAAGTTCCAGGCCAGCTGGGGATATATAGTAAGGCCTCATCTCAATAAAAGTTATTCTTGAGACAGGGCTTCCTCTGTTGCTTTATTGGCCTGGAGCTTTTTAAGATTTAAAAATAATAATTAATGAATAAAAAGGGGAGGGGAGTCTTGAGCCACCATTCCATGGCAAATGGCAAATACGAAGTATCATCCAGTCAAAGCTTATCAAAAAATAAACTCATTTTCAATTTAAAAAAAGATTTGTTTTCATTCATTTTTAATTATTTGTAGGTGTTTGTGTCTGTGTGTGAGTGGAGGTGTGTGTCCATGGAGGCCAGAGACATCAGATCCCAAGGAGCTGGAGTCCCAGATGGCTGTGAGGGACCTGATGTGGGTGCTGAGTCCTCTGGAAGAGCAGCTGGTGATCTTAACTACTAAACCATCTCTCCAGCCCCTGGTCTGAAAATGTCTATGTAGACCAGTCTGTCCTCCACCCTGACTGAATCCTGCTTTAGCCTTCTAAGTGCTGGGATTACCACCCCTGGCTATCATTAATCATTAATTTTAAAATTTTTAGATAAAATTAATTTTTGTTCAGTTGTGTTTTTGTTTTAGACAGACTCTATGTAACCCCTACCAACTTCAGATTTGCTATGTAACTAAGGAGAACTCTGAACTCCTGATTCTACCTTCCAAGGAATTACAGGCATTTCTCATTTTGCCTAGCAAACCTAAATTCTTTTTTTTTTTTTTTTTGAGACACAGCTTCACGGATATGTATCCTTGGGTAGCCTTGGCCTGGAACTCATCAGATGGCCTCAAACTTGTTTCAATCCAAAAAAATGAAAGAAGATAAAAATTAAGCTAGTAAGAATGAATACACAACAAGCATGACCTTGAGTTACCTAGTAACCCGGGGCAGAACACACCCTGAGTAATTCAGGGTACAAAGGACCTGTCAGTGTTGATAACAAGTGTGGAGAGCAGAGGGAGGTGATTTGTTCGTGCTATGTGGTTAGGTAGTGACTAGGCCAGTGTATTTAATATTGTCGGACCAGGATACAAAAAGAAAGAAAGAAAAGAAAGAAAGAAAGAAAGAAAGAAAGAAAAGAAAAGAAGGGTTGGGGATTTAGGCTCAGTGGTAGAGCGCTTGCCTAGTAAGTGCAAGGCCCTGGGTTTGGTCCCCAACTCCAAAAAAAAAAAAAAAAAAAAAAAAAAAAAAAAAAAAAATGTTATTTACACCTTTTGTGAGGTGGGAAGGATGCTCAATTGAAAGAGTGCTTGCCTAGTAAGCACAAAACCCTGGTACACCCAACCAAGTGACATCTCCAGGGCTCTGTGATCATATTTTAAGTTCCAAGAACACCTGTGCGCCCTAAGTTTAAGTGTTTCCTTATAAAAACAACTTCTCCTCCTTTGTCTTCTTCAGTTGAAGAAATGTCTCTGAAAGTGTCTTACTTAGCGTTACTATTGCTGTGATGAGACACCATGACCAAAAGCAAGCTGGGGAAAAAAGGGTGTATTTGGCTCACACACAATAGTCTGTCATTGAAGGAAATCAGGACAGGAATTCAAACAGGACCAGAGCCTGGAGGCCAGAGCTGATGCTGAGACCGTGGAAGAGTGCTGCTGCTTACTAGCTTGTTTGCCATGGCTTGCCCAGCTTGTGTTCATATAGAATCCAGGACCACCAGCCTAGGGGTGGCCCCCACACTGGGCTGGGCCCTTCCACATCAATCACTAGTTAAGAAAATGCCCATCTGGGTGTGGTGGTCCACAGAGGCAGGAGGATCTCTGAGAAGTCCAAGACAAGTCAGAGCTATGCAGAGAAATCCCATCTTTAGAGAGAAAGGAAGAAAGAAAGAGAGAAAGAAAGGAGGAAAGAAAGAAAGGGAAGGAAGGAAGGAAGGAATAAGAGAAAAGAAAAAAGAAAGAAAGAAAAGGAAAAGAAAAATGCGCACAGTCCAATCTTTCAGAGGCATTTCTCAATGGAAACTCCCTCCTCTCTGATAACTCTAGCTTATGTGTGTCAAGTTGACATAAAACTCAGCCAGAATGTATGAGTAATTTTTGCTTGCTGTCTTCTCTCTTGGGATACAGACTTCTTCTTACCTTTTGCTTCTCGCTCTCTCTCTCTCTCTCTCTCTCTCTCTCTCTCTCTCTCTCTCTCTGTGTGTGTGTGTGTGTGTGTGTGTGTGTTTTGTTTTGTTTTGTTTTGTTTTGTTTTCCGGAGCTGGGGACCGAACCCAGGGCCTTGCGCTCGCTAGGCAAGCGTTCTACCGCTGAGCTAAATCCCCAACCCGTTTTGTTTTGCTTCGTCCTGGAACCCTTCATTGCATGTGCTTGGCTAAGCCCTCCCATGTACTACTAAGATGTCTCTCGGGCCCACATGCTGATGAAGGTGGGAAGCCTTGACATCACTTTCTTGAGTTCTTATAGGCTGCTCAGCCTCCATCAAGAAGCGTCTTCGTGAAGCATGCAGGTCTGGCTGTCACCATTTTAGGAGCTGAGACAGGAAGGTTTCAGGAGTGGAGTATCTCAGTGCGAGTCCTCATCACTTAACCCAGTGTCTCTGGGACCCGGTGTATTACATATCTAAACAAGAACTGCCTGGCAGGACGGGGGGTGGTGGGCATCAGATTGCCTACTATTTTTTTTTTCTGCTGACCCTTGTGTTTTCAGCTTCTTTTCCCAGTTCCAAGATACATATTTTCACCAGTCCTCTGTTTTGTTTTGTTTTTTATGAGCTTAGTGAGGTCTTAATATGAGCTTAGCGTGTTTAGTAATACATATCATGCCAACTCTATTCTTTCCACTGCTGTCTTAAATGTGTGTATCTGTGTTGTCTGTGTATGTCTGTGTGTGTGTGTGTGTGTGTGCGCGCGCGCACACACACTCACGTGACCAAAGCAACTCTTATAAGAATGACATTAATTGGGGTTGGCTTACAGGTTCAGAGGTTCAGTCCATTATCATCAAGGTGGGCAAGGCAGCCTCTAGGCAGACATGGGGTTGGAGGAGCTGAGAGTTCCAACTCTTGTTCTGAAGACAGCTAGGAGAAGACTGGCTTCCAGGCAGCTAGGAGGAGGGTCTTAAAGGCCACACCCACAGTGACACACCCTTCCCCCAGCAAGGCCACACCTACGCCAACAAGGCCACAACTCCAAATAGTGCTCCCTGGGCCACGCATATTCAAACCACCACAGTGTGTCCGTCTGTCCTCGCTCGTGACATCAACATCAGGTATCCTCTTCAACTGAACACAAGTTCTCTCACTGGACGTGGGGTGCACTGATTTGGCTAGAATGGCCAGCTTGCTAGGCTCAGTGACCCTCTGTCTCTGCCTCCCCAGTGCTGGGATCGTAGGTACCTGTTTCCGTGCCCAACTTTTTAAGTGAGTAGGGGAATTGAGCTCCAGGTCTTCAAGCACTTCACCAACTGAGCCACTCCCAGGCCCAGTCTGTGCTTTCCTAGGTCGATTAAGACAGTTGATACTGGGGTTAGGGAGATGGCTCGGAAGTCAGAAGCACTTGCCACCCTTTCAGAGGAGTAAGACTCAATTCCCTGCACCTATGTGGGGCAGCTCATAGTCACCTCTGGTAACTCCAGTTCCAGAGGACCAGACATCCTCTGTGGCCTTTATATACAAATACATATAATACATGTACATATAATACAAATGAATATAATCAAATGCACATATAATATAAATACATAATTGAACTTAAAGGACCAGTTAATGGGGCCAGAGAGTTAGATCAGTGGTTAAGAGTCCCCATTATGGGGTTGGGGATTTAGCTCAGTGGTAGAGCGCTTGCCTAGCAAGCTTGAAGGCCCTGGGTTGGTCCCCAGCTCCAAAAAAAAAAAAAAAGAAAAAAAAAAAAAGAGTCCCCATTACTCTTATAGAGGACCTAGGTTTAATTCCCAGCACCCACATGGCAGCACATACGTGCATTCGTGTAGATAAGACACTCAAACACATGACATAAATTTAAAGTTTTTTTTTTTTAAAGAAATAAGAGTTAGTATCCAGCCATCTACATTCCAGCTGGGGACAGTCTGTTACTTTGTTTCCACTTCTCATTTTCTTTATCTTATCAATTCATATAAAAACCAAAAACCTTGACTTGTTATTGTGTACTTTGGCAAAGAAGGCAATAAAACACAGTTGTTGAAAATTACCTTTTTGTTGTTGTCATTGTTGTTTGGTTTTAACTAGAAGCCAGGAACATTTTAAATACTATATTGTACAAAATAAAAAAAACAATACACAGCAGAATAAGTTGGTCACAGTGTTGAAAGGATCACTCGGTTCTATTTCTTGTCTCCCCAACGTCTACATGAAGTTGTTTAGACTTGTAAAAAGATAATCTTTCCTCTTGCAGCTAAAAACCCATCTTACAGTTTCAGGGTCAAAATTTTTTCTTTTGTGTGTGTGTGTGTGTGTGTGTGTGTGTGTGTGTGTGTGTGTGGCAGGGTCTCTCTACATAGCCCTAGCTGTCCTTGAACTCTCTCTCTCTTTTTTTTTTCCAGAGTTGAGGACCGAACCCAAGGCCTTGCACTTGCTAGGCAAGTGCTCTACCACTGAGCTAAATCCCCAACCCCTTCCTTGAACTCTCTATGTAGACCAGTCTGGCCTCAAAACTCACAGAGATCAGCCCGCCTCTGCCTCCCAAGTGCTGAGATTAAAGGTGTGCACCACAACATCCAGCTTACTTTTATTATTTTATTTATTTTATTTAGCAAAGCAATTTCTTGGTTTAAGATAATCATATTTGGAGACTGCACACTGATACCTTTCCCACATTTGACCTCTCTTTGGGAAAAACAAAAGACGGAACCATGTAAATTTTGGGGTACCCAAACAGAGAAGCCAGGAACTTAAATATTAATAGCCTTGATATTGGTGTCAGACATACCCGTATGCTTTATTGACTCAGTTCAGCACACACTTCCTGAGCCGTTCCACACTAGGGCACTTCTACCCAGTGGATACTGAGAAGTAAATCAAAAAAAGAGAAAACTCCCTACTGTTGGGGAACCTCCATAAGAGCTGTGGGAAGGCAGTGAAAATAAACATAATAGCTGGTGGTATAGCTCAGTGGAGAGTGCCTGTCTACCAGCTATGAAGTCCTGGGTTCAAGTCTTCCCAGCACTGTGATGATGATGATGATGATGATGACGATAATGACGACGACTACGACTATGACGATGACAACAGCTTGTTTATTTGAAATGTTAGAAAGTGGGGTTGGGGATTTAGCTCAGTGGTAGAGCGCTTACCTAGGAAGCGCAAGGCCCTGGGTTCGGTCCCCAGCTCCGAAAAAAAAGAACCAAAACAAAAGAAAAAAGAAAAAAAATGTTAGAAAGTGGTATATGCTACAGGAAAAAAAAAATAAGGCGGATAAAGAAGATTTAGAGTAAGTGGCCACCTACAATGCTCTTGAGGATGATCAGAGGAAACCTTCTTGGAAGGTACCTTAAGCAAGGTGAGGAGACTGAGAAGCCTAATGGCTAAGGGAAGTGAGGGAAGAGCACCAAGAAGAAAGAACAGAAGAGCATGGGGACAGAATGGAGAGAGAGGCGTTAGTTCCCTGCATGGTAAAGGGAACAGGCCTAGAGTACAAGCTCCCCACAGATGTCGGAATGGGAACAGAAGATTAAGGGTTAAAACAGCAGAGTTTGAAATGAAACTGAAGGGGAGGGCTTAGAGCTAGACAGGAAGAGGGACAGGGCTCTGAAGCAACTACAGCAGGCTGGCTGGCCTCCTGAAGTTCTCGAGGAATAAGCCTAAGGTACTAATGACTTTTCATGTTAGTACTGATTCTAATTCAGGAAACTGTGGCAGACTAAATTGTAAGTAAAGATGGCTTCTAGTAAGAAGTTTCTACTTAGGAGACCACCCTATGAACAAGGAGCCAAAAGTGAGGTAACTAAAAAAAAAAAACAAAAAACTCCTCAGCCAGCTCTTGGCGTCTGAGGTAGAGTTAACTACCGGCTACAAACCGTCCCCTAGACGTGAGAACGGAGAACTTAGTGTAATAGCCAGCACTTGCAAAACCTGCAAGGTCGTGGGGTAGAAACCCCGCCAGTGAGTAACAGTCAGCAGATGGTCAAGGTTAAAACTACGGTCAGGGATGGACAGAGACCAAAGCACTTGGTCATCTCCTGGGCGGGACTAGGGGACAGGCATAGAACATGTGAGTCCTTCATTGGGTCAACCCATGGCAGCCCAGAGAATTGACCGATCTCCATAGAAACCACCTCAGCCTTTGCTCAGTGTCTGCCATCGCCCTAAAATATCCTCTACACAATGGTTTCCTCCCCTCAGAAACCTTTCCCCAACTCTCAGGAATTCCTTTCACTTTTCCTTAATTTCCCCCTTTTCTTCAGTTTCTATAATATATAGTCTTATTTTGGGTTGATAATGTTGAGATGAAACACCATGAACCAAAGACACTTGGGGCGAGAAGGATTTATTCGTCTAATGATTCCACGCTACTGTGCACCACTGAGCAGGGGACCTGCCTGCAGGAGCAGACGCAGAAGCCACGGAGGGTGATTCTTCCTGGCTTGCTCCTCACGGCTTGCTCGGCCTGCTTTCTTATAGAACCCAGGACCAGCGGCCAGGGGGTGGCACCGCTCACAGTGTATCATACCCTC
This sequence comes from Rattus rattus, assembly GCF_011064425.1. Lineage (NCBI taxonomy): Eukaryota > Metazoa > Chordata > Mammalia > Rodentia > Muridae > Rattus > Rattus rattus. The sequence continues at coordinate 85,474,427 of NC_046162.1, forward strand.
CTCCATCACTCACTAATTAGGAAAATGTTCTACAGGATTGCCTACAGCCTGATCTTATGGAAACATTTGTTTTTTTTTTTTTGTTTTGCTTACTTTGGCGTGGGTAGGTTCTCTTCTTCCCTGGCTCTTTAACGTAGGAAGACACACTTTTTTTTTTTTTTTCCCGGAGCTGAGGACCGAACCCATGGCCTTGCGCTTCCTAGGCAAGCGCGCTACCACTGAGCTAAATCCCCAACCCCGGAAACATTTGTTTTAAATTGAGGTTCCCTCCTCTCAGAAAACCTCAGCTTGTGTCAAGTTAACATAAAACTACCCAGCATGATCGGCCATTTGTCGCCTTGACACAAACAATAAAGGCACAACATTTACATTCCCATCATCCCCGAGATCTCACATTAAGACATAAATAACACTAAAAGTCCCACAGTCTTTACAAATCCAAACATATTAGACGTTTAGTTTCTTTAAAATACCAATCTCTCTGAAGGAAAGGCCATCCGGAGTCTGCCCCACCTGGGGATCCATCCCATATACAGTCACCAAAACCCAGACACTATTGCTGAAGCCAAGAAGTCCTTGCTGACAGGAGCCTGATACAGCTGTCTCCTGAGAGGTTCTGACTAATACAGATGCGGATGCTTGAAGCCAACCATCGGACTGATCACAGGGACCCCAGTGGAGGAGTTAGGGGTAGGACTGAAGGAACTGAAGGGGACTCATCTGGCATCAATGGGAGGGGAGGCCCATGGTTCTGTGAAGGCTCCATGCTCCAGGGTAGAGGAATGCTAGGGTGGAGAGATGGGAGTCGGTGGATGGGTGGGTGGGGAAGCACCCTCAGAGAAGCAGGGGAAGGGAGAGGGATGGAGTTTTGCAGAGGGGAAGCCAGGAAAGGGGATAACATTTGAAATGTAAATAAGTAAAATATCCAATTTTTAAAAAATAAAAAATAAAAGTCTCTTAAAAATCCAAATTTTGGGGGGAGGGGGAAAAAAATCCAAATTTTTCATAAAGCTCCAAAATATCTTTTTTTTTTTAAAAAAAATTAAAGTCTCTCAACTGTAGGCTCCTATGAAATAAAAAATAAATTAAGCACCTTTTTACTTCAAGATGGAAGGTCTGATCTCTGCTTAATCACTGCTAATTTCTCAGCTCCAGCTGACCAGCGTCAAGTATCCCAGCAAAGAGGTTTCCCTAGAGTACTGGTATCTTGTTAATAACAGATAATTATTCAGCCCCACTTATCCAGAATCACAGAATTTTAATTCAAAATAACGAATGGCCCCACAGAGTCTTTAATCTTCCTTCTGAAACTTCACAGGCGAGGCCTTCATGGTCTTCATTATTCTCAACATTCTCATCTTCCAAGCTCCCACAGAACAGCTCACTGAGCTCTCAATACTCAATGGCTTTTCTAACCCAAACTTCCAAAGTCCTTCCACAATCCTCTCCAGAACAACATGCTGAGACCTCACAACAATACCCTAATACCCTGGTACCAGCTTGTCTTAGTTAGGGTTCCTATGGCTGCAATGAAACACCATGGCCGAAGAAATCTGGGGAGAAGAGGGTTTATTCAGCTAATGCTGCTTTTTTCTCACAGTCCATCAAAGGAAGTCAGGACAGGAAGGATACAGAAGCCATGGAGGAGTGCTGCTTCCTGGCTTGTTCCCCCTGCTTTCTTTCAGTGGGGAGATAAGAATAAGACAAATGCTCACACTTCCTCTACAGTTTCCACTTCTGTGCAAGCTTTGCTCCATTTTCCTTCTCTGCAGGGAAACTGGCTGATCTCAAAAACCGGGAAAACTCTCTTCTAGTCCGAATCCGACTGTGCTGTCTCCACTCAGGCTGTTATTCCTTCAGAACAGAGAGTTTTGAATGCAAAAGCAAGGGACAATCTACTTGTTTCTTTCACTTAAAACATAGCCATATGTTTTCACATAGAATCAGGCTGGGGTTGGATGTGAGTTCAAGGCCTGGAGCCTATTATGTAGGTCGGGCTGGCCTTGAACTCAGAGATCTGCTTGCCTCTACCTCTTGAATGCTTGGAATAAAGTCGCGTGCCACTGCATGTGCCACCATGTCCGGCTCTTCTAAAGTAAATTTTTATGATACACCGAAATATTTCCAAAGCCCTTCACATACATTAGAATGGCTATAATATTTTTTTTCAAACATGGGAAATAACTGGCACTGGCCAGGATGTGGAGAGCCTGGGACCCTCCTGCACAGCCTGTGTGGTGAGAAAGTGGGTGCACATGCACGGAAAATACTTTGGCAGTTCTTCAAAAAGTTACATATGAAATTACCATATGCCCCAGCTTCTGAGTACATCCCCAGACAACTGAAAGTAGGGGTGCAAACAGATCATTGCATTTTTTTTTTTTTTTTTTGCTTATAGCAATGACAGTCTCACTTGCCAAAAGGTAGAATAACCCAGATGTTCACCAACATGGGAATGGGTAAACAGATGCATGGTATGTATACACAGTAGAATATTAGTAAGCCTTAAAGAAGAATCAGAGCTGGAGAGAGTGGCTCAGTTATATGCTTACAGTGGAAGCATAAGGACCCGAGTCTTCAGAACACACATTAAAAACCAAACTGACGGGGGGGTTGGGGATTTAGCTCAGTGGTAGAGCACTTGCCTAGCAAGCAAAAGGCTCTGGGATCGGTCCCCAGCTCTAAAAAAAAAAAAACAAAACAAAAAAAAAAAAACCAAAAAAAAAAAAAAAAACAAACTGACAGTAAGAACAATGACTTGCTGCGGTAACACATGCTTTCAATCCCAGCACTGGGGAGCTCACGGCCAGCAAGCCTCAATTACTTGGAAAGCTCCAGGCCAGTGAGACCTTCTGCCTCAGAAAATAAGGCTGGCGTATTCCTGAGAATAACGCATGAAGTTGTTTTCTGGCCTCCAAGTGCATGGGCACGCATTGAGGTTCGAATACATATACCCACATGAAGTGCGCGCGCGCGCGCGCACACACACACACACACACACACACACACAAGAATGCAAGTCTGATGACTGTTATAACTTGAAAACATCTTAATAATAAGTCAGACATAAAAGCACTAATGTTAAATAATTCTACTATACTAAATATCTAGTTTGTTTTGCTTTGTTTGTTTGACATAGACTGCTCAGACTGGTCTCGAACCTGCCGGGTAGCAGAGAATGGCCTTTACCTGGTCCTCCCCCTGCTTTATATCCCGTGTTGAGACTAAAGGCATGAGTCACCGTGGCCTGCTACACTAGGTGTCTACAGTAGGCAGAGTCAGAGACAAAAAGTAGGAGAATGTGGAGTTAGAATGTTCAGAATTTTTATTAGAGTGATGATAAAAATCTGTAAATATACCCTGATAATGATTGTACAACACCAACCAGGTAATCTATGCTAATGTGTAGGAATTACTTAATCTCAACTAGGGCTTTCTTCTCCATCTTAGATCATTCAGTTCCCAGATAAAAGACACAAAGTCTTTATTTTTATGGTAAGCTTTTAAAACCCTAGATCTGGGCAGAGATCTACCTTCTAAGCCACTTAGCATCTAAAACTCCCTATCAATAACCCCGAGTTATAACTTGCCATATTCCATCTGGGTCACTCTCAACTCTAACAGGCCAGTCCTTAAGGCCATGTTTTCATGACTCACCTACCCCATTATGTCTTTCCCCTTCTCTTCCTTTTCTTTGATGCTCCTGCCTCAGAAACCAAGCCCGGTAACTAAAACTCTACCCATCTCTCTTCTGCCCAGCTGTAGGCATCTTTATTGACCAATCAGGGATAACTTGGGGGGCAAGGTTATACAGTGTTACTTAGTGTATGTGAGGACCTCCTCATCCCTGAGGCAACTAGGACTAGTATTTAGCATTACACTACATAGTTTGTAATTAAATCAATGATTTTAATTAAGGCGCAAGGTTTGCCCCCCCACTATAGAGTCTGGTAAATCTGTGAATTCATCCGTGGGTACAGAATTCAGCATTACAACACACAGCAACAGACCAAGCCTCAATAACTTGTCCGTTTAAAGATAGTGACCAGTGGCTCAGCAGGTAAAGGTGCTTAACACTCAAGCCTGCCAACCAGGCTTGGTTCAATCCAGTTCAATCCAGACTTGGTTCCCAAATGATCATACTTACTGTCATGGTTTCAAGATGCTTATGGAGGAAAAGATGTGCAAGGGCAGAGCAGACACAGCTGGGCAGACAGACCTGAAACATCTGGCTTGCTTTGTTTCTCTTGAGTATGAACTCCAGAAACTCCAGAGATATGGGTCCACATACTGAGATTTAATCTTATTTTAGAAACAGACCTTCTCAGCCCACCCCTCCTTCTTCTCTCCAGATGACACAGGATCAATGTTAAGAAACACATCAAAAGGGGCTGGAGAGATGACTCAGTGGTTCTCAGCCAAAGAAAACCCAGGTTTGAGTGCCCTTAGCTTTTAACCTTCACCGTCTGCTGTCTGTTGCTCACTGGCCAGTGTTTCTACCCCACACCAGGCAGTTCTCAACTCCCTCTAACTCTAACTACCTCAGGATGCAACAAAGGTACCAAAGGAGCTTCACTTACATACATACCCGGACCTTAAATGTCTGATCTTCCTGTGGTATGACCAATCTAAGCTTATCCCCGACTGGCTTAACAATGAATGAGACTCAGAGTACGGTTATTTGATCTGATTTTGACAATTTCTGGTGTGTGTGGGATTGGGGGTGGGTACCCCCTGAGTGTGGGGTTGGGGGGTAACCCCTGATCTACTCTTCTAACTATGGGTCTGGTCACCTCCCCAGCGATGTACCCCAGAAACTTGCTGTTTCCCCTGGCCACACGCTCATGGTCTATCTCCACTCGTGGCAGCTTTCTCCTCTCCTCTCCTTCTCCCTCCTTCTCTCCTCATCTTCCCTCGTTCCTCTCTCTTCTCCACCCCCAACCGGGTAACTCACAGCCCACCTACCTCTAATCCCTTCAGTAATCGGCTGTAGCCAATTTTAATTAAACAATAGTTTTAAATCGAGGAAGAAGACTTGTGCAACGGAAGCTTGTGAATGTGAGAACTCGCTTGTAGGCCTTAGGGTGCAGAATTTAGCACTGCAACCCCTAACAGCAGACCAACCTCAGCTTCCTCCCGCCTCTGCGGTGCCTGCATTGCAGGCATGTGCTGCCATGCCACATTTATTTGGTTCCTATCACATTTATGTGGTTCTGAGAATTAAACACAGGGCTCCATATACGCTAGATAAGGACTCGATCAAATGAGCTGCAGCCCTAGCCCAATAGGTCTTGATTAATCGAATGTTATGGATAGTAATCAGGGAGAACTTAAAGAAGAAAAAGAAAATCTATGGACAGTGATTGCAAACATGTCCAGAAATTTTATTTTCTGTAGACCTGACTGAGTGTGAGAGGTGAGAATTAGACTTTTCCTATATGCAGCTTTCCGAAGTGGCTAGAACTTGCTCTGTGGTGTTTTGGAGTCCCATAGGTCACTGATGGTATAGCTTATATGGTGTGATGACGTGCGGTAGCATAGCTATGTCTTGAAAACTCTGTTTTAGGACCCATGCAGCCATTGCTGTGTGGTGGATCAGTCTTGACCTTGGTCTTTGGGAAAATACTTCAGATTTAGGACAAAAACGGTCCGTACGACCATTTCAATATTCCCGTGTGTACCAGAGGTGAGGAGGACGGTGCAGGGCTGTGTGGGAATAACTGTGAGGTCAGGGCAGGAGGATGTGATTTCAAGACCAGCATATGCTACAAAGCAATATCCCGACCCCATCAAAACATAGTAAGAGACAACAGCAGAAAGTTGTCCAGTTCAGGCTACCATACAGACGAGACTGCATCACCTTACTTTTCATTGACTTTGCTATATTGGGGATCGAGCCTAAGGCCTCTCAGCCACGAGGCAATCGCACTCCGCAATTGAGCTCATTCCTATCTCCACTTAGATAGGTTTGTTCTGTTAAAATTTTAAGACAGAGTCTAAGTTGTTCAGGTTGTAATTGAGTTCCCTGTGTCGGTCTGGCAGGTCTGATTCTGTGACCCTCATGCTGCCTCCTCAGTAGTTGGGATGATTGATGGGCCTGTGCCACCCACGCACCCTTCTCCTGAAGGAATTCACATGTTTATTACACATAGCCTTGAGACACACAACGGTCATTATGGAGTCTAAGGTGATAAGTTCCTAGCAACCTCAGGGCTCTGAAATGGGGTTTTTCTAGTTATCTATGATACTTGTATAATAAACCACTTCAACCTTAGTGATGGTAATACGTAGTGAGAATTTTGGTTTCTTAAAAAAAAAACAGAAAAATTATAAGAATGTATTTTCATTTTAATCCCCAGTGTGGGATATGGGGTCGTCCACAGCAGCTGGTTACGATTTGCCTCGTGCTCTAGCAGGGGTGTAATTTTGCCGGCTGCAGAGAGTTTTGGCAAGTGTGTGATGTTTGAAATTCTGAGGACTTTTCAGAGGGTACATAAGTGCTAGAGGCCTGAGAGGTGGGGCTGTTGTTGTTGGATTGCTGTTGGTTAAGTAGTTGTGTGAAAAGAAGAAACAAGAAGAAGAAATTAGATATCCTGAGGGCAAAGATCAAACTTGTCCGGAGGAACTTGATGCCACCACTCAGCAGGAAGTAGTCCAGGGATAATGCTATCCCCTTCCCCCTTTACCCTTTATTCTCTCCTATCTAGTGTTAGGTAGGGGGTTGAAAGGGAGGAGGAAGAGGCTTGGAGAAGGCTGGATGAAAAAGGAAACCACAAAGTAGCCAAAGGTCCAGCTACAGTAATATAAAAGTATTTGTTCTCCTAATGTAACTGTTCTCTCTGAGGCTCACTGCCTCCCTTTGCTAGCCTAGGCCTAGTCCTGGAAGCTTCCAGCCTCCTTAAAATTTTATCTAGACCTAGAATGTTTTCAGCCTCTGAGACTTGCTGCTGAATAAGCTCACCCTTCCTAGTTCTTTCTGATCTTTGGCTGTCAACTTAGCTGTTCTGACTTAAAACTCCTCTCCATGTTGACTGATTCAAATTGTCTTCTTTCTCAGCCTCTGATTTTTTTTTTCTCTGTTTGGCCTTATAGTAACTTTGGCAATATGTTCTAATCTTCTGACTCCTTCTCATTTCCTAGCTTGTTCTCTCTTCAGTCTCTCTTTCTGTAAAACTCTCCCAGTAAAACTACTTCCTTCTCCCTCTCTGTGCTACTCTACTCTCCCTCTCAGCTCCAGTGAATTGCTCTCCACGAACTCTACTGTATTCCTGGACTGTATTCTCCCTGTACTGTATGTCTCTCCCTTAAGTAGCTTCCCTTTCCTCTCTTCTGGTGAGCATAGACATAACCTATTCGGTTAAATCTTCCTCTGATTCATCGCTTTTTCTGCCACTCAATTAGACATCTCTTTAAAACATGGGTGCTTCCTTCTACAAACTAACTTTCCCTTTATTGTTTGGGATTAAAGGTGAATACTAAGTGTCTGTATTCCAGCCAGAGGAAATAAAGGTGTGTGCCAAGAGCACATCAGAGATACCCGTCCCAGCTTTGTGAGGCTTGGGCCCTTATCTGGAAAATCAAGAGTGACTCAAATGAGTTAGAATTATCTGGAAGAGTTCAAACATCTAGCAGAGTTCAGAGACATAATTCAGTTGGTAATATATATATATATATATATATATATATATATATATATATATTCCAGCCTTGAGAAGTTAGAATCAGGAGGATTAGACATTTAAGGTCAGCCTAAGTGCCTTTAATCTCAGCACTTAGTAGGCTAAGGCAGGTCGATCTCTGAGTTTGAGGATAGCCTGGTCTATAGAACAAGTTCCAGGATAGCCTGGGCTACCCAGAGAAACCTTGTCTTGAAAAGTTCCCCCAACCCCAGTCAAATAAAAAGTTGCTCAAGGTCATCCCCTGCTACACAGCCAGGGTGAGAGTGGTCTGGAGTGTCTAAGACCATTCCTTAGTTCAACAAAACAGCTGGTCACGACTAGCATGACTCTGGGACCAGTAGGGACACATAAAGCCTTCCATGTGGCCTGAGGGCTCTTTCAGGGTATGTTACCCTAACTGTAGTTGATTTTTTTTTCACCTGGTGTCTGGGATCTAAGTAAATTTCCAGAGGATAAGGTAGAGTCTATGTGGAGTCAAAAAAGATCTTAAATCAAGCAGCCTCTGCTCTACTGGACAGCATAGAAACAGCCCGTCCAGTTTTACTTTTTATTATTTAATGTGTATGGGTGCTTTGCCTCCATGTATGTCTGTGCACCATGTGCATGTTTAGTGCCTGTAGAGGCCAGAAGAGGGCCTTGGATTCCCCTGGAAATGGTGTTACTGATGCCTGTGAGCTAACCTGAGGTGGTGGGGCTCAAACTTTGTTCTTCCAGAAGAGCAGTCAGTGCCCTTAGGCATCGAGCTTTCTCTCTAGCTCCTAACACATCCAATTTTGTTTTTTTGTTTTTTTTTTTTTGTTTTTTTCCGGGGCTGGGGAATCGAACCCAGGACCTTGCGCTTCCTAGGCAAGCGCTCTACCACTGAGCCAAATCCCCAACCCCCAACACATCCAATTTTAAGGCAAAGAATTCAGATGCTTTCTCTCTCTATGATGGGAACTCATAATTAACCATAGTTGAAAACTCACATGTTTGGTGTGGTGGTGAACACTTTTAACCCCAGCACTCAGGAAGTAGAGGCAGGAGGATCTCTGAGTTCTAGATCAGCCTGGTCTATATAATGACATCCTGTCTCAAATGTCTCAAAATACAAAATAAAATGAAAAAGGAAACAAGAAAACCACATCTTTCATAATGTACAGGATTAGCATCTCAGGAACATTTTTAAAGGATTTTAAAAATTATATCTATGTTTTTTTTTTTTTTTTTTTTTTTTTTTGAGCTGGGGACCTAACCCAGGGCCTTGCGCTTCCTAGGTAAGCGCTCTACCACTGAGCTAAATCCCCAGCCCTATGTTTATTTTTTTATGCATATGTATGTTTGCTTGCATGAGTTTATGTGCAGCAGCATGTGCATGTAGAGAGAGGCCTGTGGAAGCCAGAGAAGGCACTGGATTCCTTGGGGCTGGAGCTGTAGGTGGTCATGATCTGCCATGTGGATGCTAGGAACTGACCTCAAGCTCTCTGCAAGAGGCACAAGTGCTCTTAGCCACTGAACCTTCTCCAGCCCCACATCAGCAATGTTTTAGTGCCAGGCTTGGTCTTAGGATATCTCTGTGTATGGTATTTCCTGGCAAATATGAAGCTATCAGCTATTAAGGCTTAAAGGTAATTTGATGAGCTATACATTTAGCTTTGTAACATAAAGCTTCATCAAAACATGTAGCTTAGCAGGCCTCTTCTGTACCCCATGGTTCTGGAGCAGGGAACTACAAAATTCTAGATCTTCTGGCTTGTCCCCTCTGGTTGTGGTCTTTCTGATTCATGTATCTCATCCTTTTTTCTTCACTTTCATCTCCTAGATAAAATCCAAGGATGTTACTATCACATATAAGCCCCTTTATGAGCTGGCCCCAACCATCAGGCCCCTTATCAGGCAGATTCTATGCTACAGTCTAAAATATCAAAATCAGCACTGCATTACTATTCGCATTTGTTGGGATCTGGGGATTGCTGCCTAAACTACTCAGACACTGATCTCAGTTAAACAGAGCTGGTTTACTGAATTCACACCACAGGACTGATTGGTCAGACTGGGGAACTGAACTTCCAATCTGGAGCCAAGATTCTACAGAGCATGTAAGCCTGAAATCTACAAACATCTGTGCCAATTATTCCACCAATCAGGCTGTAAGGATAGGAGACTTCCTTAGGAACATGTCTTTGTTGAACATTTATCCTGCTCTTATTGGTTGGGGTATTCAGTTGTGGCAGGGGACTTGCCTTGCCTAACATTCATGTTGTAACTTGCTAACCAGGATATCAGTTACCCATATACATGGATGTATATGGGATGTCTGTTCCCAGGGAGGTCTTGGGAATTCAAACTTTATTTGTCCTCTATGCAAAATGGAAGTTTTACTCCAAATGGCTTCTTAGGGCTTGGTGCAGGTATCTCTCTTATGTTGGGTGTCCATCCCAGGGCCAGCTTCCTTCTTAAGGCAAGAAACCATAAAAGCTCACACATAAGTGCATAAAGCGCTGTTGGGGAGTTGCACTGGGCCAAGCTTATTGTGGCTAACCATAGAAAGAAAGCAATTCTAACTGACTTCTATTGTGATTGATTTCCAAGAACATCAAAGCACAGACTATGACAGAATCTGCAATCAACCCGGGCATGAGAAAGTTTTCTGGTAACAGCCCATGAGAATGAATGGCTAGATAGGCAGCAGTTACCTAGGCCTTAACAAGTTCGAAGCCTTGTTCTGATAGATCTTATACATCCCCTGGGGAACAAAGTGTTTACTCATTTGCTAACAGTCCATTCTAAAAACTGCTTCATTTCCACTGAGTTCTCTCTTTGGTCAATTCTTGGGGGCTCAAGCCTGCAAATGAATCCTATGGAGTCACTGGCCTTCTTTAGTTCTGAAGCCTCTATATAGTGTCCTGTGAGCTATGAGAGTGTCGGGGCATTGAAGCTGGGTCCTCTGGAAGAAGTCCGTTCTCTTACTGACTGAGCCATCTCTCTAGCTCCTGCAACTCTGTAGATCCTCCTGCCTTTACCTCCTGAGGGTGTGCACCACCACTACTCACCCCACTGGTGACCCAGGCTGTGTCCTCTTGACCAAGGCTCTCAAAGACACCTCATATGTTTTTAATAACTTTGTTTCAAATCTGTAAAGGAATCAAGAAGTCTCTTCCTAAAATAAAGGTGGCGTTCAAATCTAGAGCCTTGTGCATACCAGGCCCTAGCTTCACCACCAAGCTACTCCTAACTCTATTTTTAAATCTCTAATTTTGACTATCAGCATCTAAGATTTTACAGGGATGGCGATGGATATGTTTGTCTGACACCCTCCATCTACTCACAGAATCTGTGTCCCAGTTCTGATTCTGACTAAATATCCTAAGGGATCTGCATTCTTTCATGCATCCCTTGAATGCAGATGCTGGGTAAAATATAGCTATTCATTTAAACTGGAATTGCAGATAGATAATAATGTTTTTAATATGTCGTAATGAATAGTTATACATTTTTATACGAAAGGGCTCCAAACATATATTTGAGCTTGGAAATTAATGCAGGATTTGCTAAAGGAACTTTGTTTTTTTTCTTTTTTTCTTTCTTTTGTTGGTGTTTTGTTTTTTGGCACAGAATTTCTCTGTGTAACCCTGGCTGTCCTTTGTAGACCAGGCTGGACCAGGCTGGCCTTGAGATATGTGGTATGTGCCACCACAGCTCAGCGGAACTATGTTCTTTATGACTCCAAAGGTATAGGTAAAACTACATCATGGCTCACACATTTTATTTTTTTATTTTTATTTATTTATTTTATATATAAGTACACTGTAGCTGTCTTCAGACACACCAGAGGAGGGCATCGGATCCCATTACAGGTGGTTGTGAGCCACCATGCTGGGAATTGAACTCAGGACCTCTAGAAGAGCAGTCAGTGCTCTTAACCGCTGAGCCATCTCTCCAGCCCTGCTCACACGTTTTAAAAATGTTCAACTTGACTGCAGGAGACTGTAGCCCTAGCTTGAGCAGACTGAGACAAGGCTGCCTGTTCTATGTCAGGCTGGACTCTAAAGCAAAACTCCAGATCTAATTCTGACAGATAGACAAACAAACAAACAAACAAAAACCCCACAAAACAAAACAACAAAAATTTGAGTTCACTTCTATCCACCTGCCCCCACACCTATCCCTTGTCTTGCAAGTTTAAATTCAAGGCAAACAAGGTGTTGTTCCAGGCCAGTCATGCCCATAAGTGGGACCCTGACTCAAAATAATCAATCAATCAGAGGGCATTTTTGAGGTTTCTATGTAATTTTTTTTTAACTTGATAAGTCTGTTAACCCTATTTTGAGGCTGACTACAGCCTTCCCAGGTTTGTCAATTGTAGAATAAGAAATCACGAAGACTGAAGAAGTTTAAATGTGTGTTATGATTAATTGGTTTCACTGGATTTAAAGTGCATTCCTCCATTTGTTTGGCATGCATTCTCAGACGACTAGAAGAATTTGGTAGGCAAGCCAAAACATAAATACAATTACTAATTTTTTTTTCAGTGTGAAACGGGGCTTGAATGGTTGCTCAGTGGTTAAAAAAAAAAGCTTGTGCTCACGAAGTGACAGCTTTGGCAACCATCTATGATCCTAGCACTAGCAAGGCAGAGGCAGCTGGATCGCTGTGAATTGAGGCCAGCCTGGTCTACAGATAAAGTTCTAGGAGAGCCAGGGCACGTGAGACAAATGTTGATTGACTGCAAAATTTTTTTTTTACTTCTTTAAAAAAATAAATGAACATGCCAAAAAGCTACAATGTTAAGTGGTTTTACAATGAAATTCAAGCTTCCCCTCCCCAGTGACCCCTAGCTACAGTACAAGTCGCTTAATAAAATTTAAATGGGGTGTGAGGGCTGGGGGTACTGGGCCTAAGGAAGGATTTGTAGCGTTAAGTGAATTCCTCGAATGTGTAATTTTTCAATATTCAGACTACCATGCATTTCTTTTCTCTTGAGACCAGGTCTCACTACCGCCCAGACAGGTCGGGAGCTCACAGAAATCCACCTGCCTCTGGAGTGCTGGCATAAAAGTGATGGACCTCCACATCCCTCAATACAGATTTTCTTTGCGACCGTGAACTCAGGAGATAACCCTGCCTCTGCCTCTTAAATGAGAGTGCACCACCACGCCCGGGCCCCTCTGTGCACTTTTGTGAAAAAGATCAGTTCTAAAGTTAGTTGATCTAGGGGCTGGGGATTTAGATCAGTGGTAGAGCGCTTACCTAGGAAGCGCAAGGCCCTGGGTTCGATCCCCAGCTCCGAAAAAAAGAACCAAAAAAAAAAAAAAAATAAAGTTAGTTGATCTAAAAGATCAATTCTTAAAGTTGAAGAGAGCTCTCGCCTAAAAACTCATTGAAAAGAGGCTGTGCTGGAAAGCCACAGCACAGTGAGTATGCCATCCCAACTAACGCCAAGTCTCCTCAGTGCCTCGCCCTTTAGGAACTCGCACCCAGTGCCTCCCCGGCGGTCCCGGCTCTTTCTCCGCAAGTTTTCCGCCTGCCGCATTCCTTCCCGGGCGCGTCGGCGCGCGCTGACGTCACGACGCCGCACACGCAGCCCCGCCCATGCAGAGCTGAGCGCCTGGACGGAACTGGGCTCGTTCTTCTGTTGGGAATGTGAGGCTCTCGGTTCGGTCGTGCTCTGCGTTCGTCCGGATCTTCCCTGTCCGCCGCTGCCGCGCCACTGCCACCGCTAGCACCGTCTGCCCGTAGTCCGCGCGTACACGCGGAGGCCGGGCAGCCGGGTCCGAGAGGCGCGCGCCTTCGTGGTCGCCGCCCCTCGGAAGCCTCCGGAGCCTCACACGGGTTCGCTACGGAGGGAGGCGGAGGCCTGCGGGAGGAGGCGGAGGAGGAGCGAGGGAAGATGGCGGCCGTGGAGCTCGAGTGGATCCCGGAGACGCTCTACAACACCGCCATCTCCGCTGTCGTGGACAACTACATCCGCTCGCGCCGCGACATCCGCTCCTTGCCGGAGAATATCCAGTTCGACGTTTACTACAAGGTACGGCCGATCTGCTCGATCGGACCCTGCTGCGGCTCCCGGGCCGCACCCCCTTCCACGTCCACGTCCCGGCCGGTAGCCCTCCAGTCAGGGTCCGCTGAGGTGGCCGCTTTCCGCTATCCCACCACCCTCCACCCTCGCGTCTGCCTCCGGATCTGTGTGGCCCGGGGGTTCTTGTGCGAGTGCTACTGGCCATCCCCTTCGGGGCCCCACGGTAGGCCTGCGGGAAATGCCTGGCCCGGCCCGGTCCCACCCGGTCCTCTTGTCGCTGGGGTATTTTCTACCCTGTCCTCTCTAGGGTTAGCATCAGCTGGACTTTTTTTGCTCCGCTTGACTCTCAGTTCTCCCTACTTTGTCATCTCGGCGGTCCTCTTTACCCGAGTAACTGCTTTCTTCTTCTTTTTTTCCTTCCCTTCACTCTTCGGAGTTCCGTCCTTTTTCCTTTCTCTCAATCCTAAGTGATAGTTAGGGATTATTGGAAGTGGTCTGTGGGCTTCATTTGCATACCCTTGAAAGCTTTTGTGTGGTTTCGGGTTTTGTTTTGTTTTGTTTTTGTTTACACTTTGTGTTGGATTGGGAATTTTGTTAATAGACTGGCTCCTTAGAAAGGACTCTGGGAAATTTTCTGAAAGCAAGAAGTAGAAATCTAAATTATGCCCATGTGTATGAAAAGTGCGATTTTTGAGTCGCTCCCCCTCAAAAGTCTGAACAGAAAGTCTTAAGTTGCTCTCCAAGGAGTTTCAAGGGTAAGTGTCCTTAGACGTGGACAATTTTTGCAGTGTTCTGAGAGGGAGGAGAACTTTATGGACTCGGAGCCTCCCTTTTCCTCTCCCCCACATTTGAGTGTGAACACTGGCCTTATTCAGTGATCCTTGCTTTGAGTCAGCGAGAACTTCAGTTTCCAGTAGCCACTTTTGCAAAATATGACCAGTAAAGGTTTTATTTTATTTTTAGATCTTTAGTATTACTTGATTAGTTAGTTGTCTCCCAAAAGTGTAATTTGATATTTAGCAGATTTGTATGTGCTTATATTTGTTTGGTGTTTTAGGGCGTTTGTTTTATTAGAAAGATTGTCTGCTTTTTCCAGCTTGAGGACATTTTTTCAGAATTAGCAACTGACATACTGCAGTCTATAAAACCCTGCTGCTTTGCACCAACTCTTAACAGGTAAAAATCAGTCCCCTCCTAAATATCTGGAGAAGATTCATTTTGACAGCATGTGTTAAAATTTTTGGATGTAGAAGGAAACTTCCCACCATTCCAAATGGTTTTGATACATTGATCACTTGTGTGTGACTGATGTTAATTTTATGTCTGTAAGCTACGTTGGTCCCAAGGACAAATTAATTTGCTTTTCTCAACCTGGAAAACTGCTGCAGTATATGCTATTTCTGTCGATTTTATTAAGTCATATGCATACATAGGCACCTTCTAGAGCAAATCATTGGGAATCTAGCCAGTAAAAATACCCTTACTCTCTGAATTCTGTCAAAATGCTTTTAGTATCTTTTAGTGCCTTTCACTAAAATTCAAGGTTTCCTTTGAAGATTATAGTTAGTGAATGTGAAGTTAGTGTTTTGGACGTGTGTTCTGTCTCTGTGTAGTTCAGAGTTTTCATACTGCTTTTTTGGGAACATTTTGTTTTACAGTCAGATACTTGATGTGAACCTTAGTGGGGGGGGTTGGAGCTGTGTTAAGTACTGTCATCTGTTACTTTGTTTATAACTAATTCACCATAAGGTAGAGTGTAACCCTGCTAAAACTTTATTTCCTTTTCCTTTTTTCTTTTTAAATAAGAATTATTTGTTTTATTTATGAGTACACACTGTCACTATCTTCAGACACACCAGAAGAAGACATCAGATTCCATTACAGATGGTTGCGAGCCACCAGGTGTTTGCTGGGAATTGAACTCAGGACCTGGAAGAAGTCAGTGTTCTTAACCACTGAGCCACTGAGCCATCTCTCCAGCCCCCCCCCCCCTTTTTTTAAATGCTTTTGCTGTTCTGGAAGTTGAAACTAGAATTTAGCTCATGCTAGGCAAGCATTCTAGTACATCCCCAGATTTTTCTTAACTTTTTTTTAAAAGATTTTTATTTATTTATTATATGTAAGTACAGTGTAGCTGTCTTCAGACACACCAGAAGGGGGCATCAGATCCCATTACAGATGGCTGTGAGCCACCTTGTGGTTGCTGGGAATTGAACTCAGGACCTCTGGAAGAGCAGACAGTGCTCTTAACCTCTGAGCCATCTCTCCAGTCCTTCTCTTAACATTTTATGTATTTACTTTGAGACAGGATTTCAACTCCGTGGCTGGCCTGGAACTCTGTGAAGACCAGACTGGCTTCGTGACTCAGAGAGATACAGCTGCCTCTGCCTCCCTCCTGGTACTGAGATTTAAGCCTGTGCTACAGGGGCTTAGCGCCAGACAAATCTCTGAGAGTTGAGGCCAGCCTGGCCTATATATACACGAGGAGTTCCAAGCTAGTCAGAACCTTGTTTTAAAGGGGGGTAGGGGGAGGGCTTGTTTTAAAAAAAATAAATAGGAGATGTAATCCTAAATTCAAAGAACATACCCTCAGTCATACCTGAAGTGAGCAAAAGATTAGATGGAAGCATTTCTGTTCTCTGATCCCTATACCCTGGGTCTCCTTGACCAGAAGTACAGTTGGGAGCAGCTCCCAGAGCTGCTACAACCCTTCAAGATGGAACCATACCCGGACCTCCAGGATCAAAAGATCATGGCCACCAGACTTAAACTAGAGAAGGAGCAAGTTGAGGCTTGGTTCGTTCAGCGATCCTTGGAGCAGGAAATGTGCCCTCCCTTGGCCAGGCTGCAGCAGTCTGGGATGATACCTCTTCTGCTACCCATAAAGCCCTCTGCTGCCAGCCGCCAAGCTAGAAGTAGAGGCTCATTCCCATCAGTCCGCCTGAGTGCTCAACCAGCTGTAAGCACAGTTGCTGATCCTCCTTCCCCATGGGGCCACTCCAACATGCAGCACAAAAACCTCCCTCACAACACTCCCTCCTTTCCAGACTCCTGGCTGCACCAAACTCACCAAATGGTGGATGCATTCTAGAAACCTCAGGGTCAATGTTTGAATACCTGGGTGCCCTGACAGATGGCATTGGACAGAAATGGTGTGCCAGATGCTGAGTCTCCAACTGGGGCTCCTTTAGAACCTGCAGGGCCACACCCCACAGAGGTCCATCTCTGGCTGAAGCCTATACTTCCAATTCTTTTAACAGCCTCCTCTCAAAGATGGTATACTTCAGGCAGCTATCAACTCAATTCGTAGCGCAGTATGACACTGACTTCTCGCCTCCTTTCCCATGGCATGTTTACAGACTGATATATACTGCCAGAACCACCATTGTCATGAGATTACTAGTTAAAAAGGCTAGCTTTTTTTTCCTCCATGACTTTGATCATTCATTTTGTGCCAATAAGTATTTTATTTGTGTGTGTGTGTGTTTTGTGTGTGTGTGTGTGTGTGTGTGTGTTTTATTGGGGCTTCTGAGGCACCTGCTTGAGGATTTAGATCTGGGAGTGGCTCATTGATAAAATGAAATTGTTGATGAATAAAATTGATTTTAAAAAATAAATAAAAATAAAGGCCTAAACCACTACCATGGCAGCTTTTTATTTTGATACGATCGTTCATGAAGTTTCCTGGTATGGCCTTGGATGAACTCAGTAGTCCTATCAGGCCTTGAAATGCTTCCGACTCCCAAGTAGCTAGGCTTACAAACATGTACCACCATGTCCAGTTTAGGTGGCTTTTTAAAATAGCGTGTATTCTGGCTGTAGAATGGCGAAGTGGTTGAGAACCATCTGTGGTGTTGCACTGAGTCTTTAATCCTACACCTGGACTGGGAGGCAGTCAGATCTCTGTGAGTTCTAAGCCAGCCTGATCTTAGACAGCAAGTTCCAGGACAGCCAAAGTTACACAGAAAAACCCTGTCTCAAAACAAACAAAAACCCCAAACCAACCAAATAAAAGATTTTACTTAGTATAAGAAACATTGGGGGGTTGAGGATTTGGCTCAGTGGTAGAGCACTTGCCTAGGAAGCGCAAGGTCCTGGGTTCGGTCCCCAGCCCCGGAAAAAAAAAAAAAAGAAAAAAAGGGCGGGCTGGATCTGGGGTTGAGGATTTAGCTCAGTGGTAAAGCACTTGCCTAGCAAGCACAAGGCCCTGGGTTTGGTCCCCAGCTCCGGAAAAAAAAAAAAAAAAAAAAAAACATTAATTTTCTTGGGAAAATGAACCAAGAAAAATTTAAACCATCGTGATTTGGAGCGTGCACTAAGATAGCGGAGTATGCTGGAAAGCTACATGTTAATTCTCAGTGACACTGGCATAGTCACAGTTAGCAAGAGGTTGAGTATATAGGACAGCCCAGAAATAAACAAAAACAATTTGAAGTTTCATAACATAATGAAGACATATGTTATATTTCAAATCAAATGGGAAAAGATTTTTGAGATGCTGTATTTAGATAACTTGCTGTTTGGTAAGTTTGACAACTACCTCAGATCATGTACCAAAGTGAACACCATGAAGTTATAGTTTTAAATATACTTATTAGAATCAACAGAATAAGTTATGTCAGTATCTTACTAAAATTTATTTCTTAAAGTAATTTTAAAGATAATTTACAAATTAAAAAATATCGCATAAAAAGGAATGAAAGGTAAAGGTTGCTTGTCTTGCCAACACTGCAGTGCCATCTTGGCATGGAGAAGACTTTTCTAAGTGTGAAACCAGAAGAAGCCTGGAGAAAGAAGTGTGAGGACCTGAATTCAGCTGTCGGAATAGACAGGAGGGTTTTCTGCAGTAACTGGCCAGCCAGCCAAACCTAACTGGTGAGCTTCAGGCCAGTATAGGACCCTGCTTCAAGAGAACGAGGTGGCCTCTGTGTCCCATGTGCACAATTAAAACTTAAGAGAAAAGAAAATTAATAGAAGCCACTAGAGTGTTTGTGGAAATACAAACTGACATATCTTTTTGTTGTTGTTGTTGTTTTGAGACATGGTTTCATTGTGTAGCTGTCCTGGAACTCACAGCTCGACTTCCCTCTGCCTCCTGAGTGCTGGGATTAAAGGCATGTGCCATCACTGCCTGTCTGGCAACATACCATTTTTAATGTTTAAAGTCTATACTTGTGTGTGTTTCATGTATCCATATGTATACCTACATATGGAGGCCAGAGAACAACCTGGGGTATGTTCAAGATCAGCACCCATCTCTTGACACAGTGTCTCATTGGCTACATTGAGCACAGTGTCTCAGGGATCTTACTGCCTCCACCTTCCAGTGCTTCAAGTATTCAGCAGAGGGAGGTCCATACGTGGATGCTAGGATTTTCTCTGGTTCTCATGCTTACAAAGCTAGCAAGCAAGCATGCAAGGAAGCAAGCACTTTGTTGATTGAGCTAACTCCCCTGCCTCCATTTCTTTCCTCCCTCTGCTCCCCTATCTTCCCTTCTCTTTCCATTCTCTGATATTGTTGATATATGGTCTCCTGTAGCCAAGGCTGCCCTAAAACTCATGAGCTGCTAGCCCAGTGGTTCTTTTTTTTTTTTTTTTTCTTTTCTTTTTTTCGGAGCTGGGGACCGAACCCAGGGCCTTGCGCTTGCTAGGCAAGCGCTCTACCACTGAGCTAAATCCCCAACCCCTAGCCCAGTGGTTCTTAAACTGTGGGTTGAGATCCTTTTCCGGTTTCATAGCAGATATCCTACATGTTAGATCTTTACATTATGATTCATAACAGTAGCAAAATAACAGTCATGAAGTAGCAACAAAAATAACTTTATGGTTGGGGTCACCACAGCATGAGGATCTGTATTAAAGGGTTGTAGCATTAGGAAGGGTGAGAACTGCTGATTAGCCGTCTCCTCCTAAGTGGTAGGGTTATAGGCTGATTAGCCGTCTCCTAAGTGGTAGGGTTATAGGTACATGTACTATGCCTGTTGTTTTTAAGAACTTTTATTTACATTTATTTGTTTTAGAGAGGTGAGTGTTTTCTTGCACTTGTGCATTTGCTCTTACGCCATGCCATTTGTGCACAAGCCAGAAGGACAACATACTGGAGTAATTTCTCTTTCCACTCTTGAGCTCCAGAGACCAAACTCTGGTCAGGTTTGGTGGCAAGTATCTTCACCTGCTGAGCTGCATTGCCTGCCACACTTCATTCTTACTTTACTTTTTAAATGATGTGTGCATGTAGGCACGCTTGGAGTGCAGAAGCATGGCATCCCCTGAAGCTAGGTGTTAGGTATGGTTATAAATGAACTCGTGTCCTGGGTAAGAACAAGAACAGTGTGTGCTTCTAACTGCTAAGCCATCTTCAGCTCTCCTTCCCTGCTAGAAGTAGAATGCTTGCTAGCGTGTGGAGGTCCTCTTTAGCTAGATCCATAGTACCATAAAATAAACTTTTCATGTTAAACACACAGACAAATAGAATAGGGTGATGGATGGAGCTGCATTTATCTTGCACACAGCTCTAAAAGTGACCATTTCTTATGTGCATGTAAATACATATATACACGTTTATTTATTGTGTGCATGCGCATGCGGAGATCAGAGAAACCTTGACAGTGGTTGGTTCTCTCCCTCTACTGTATGTGTTCTGAGGAATCAAACTCAGGTCCTCAGCCTTGGCAGCAAGCCTTTGCCCACTAAAACATCTCGTTAGCACAGAGGAACCATTTCTTTTCTTTTTTTTTTTTTTTTTTTTTTTTTGAGCTGGGGACGAACCCAGGGCCTTAAACCTAGGCAAGCGCCTCTACCACTGAGCTAAACCCCAACCCGGAACCATTTCTTATAATCCAGCATGTAATCCTAGCAGTCAGGAGCCTAGGACGGGGTGGGAGTCAAGGAATTAAAGGCCACCCTGGTAGCCTGTGGTGGTGGTGGTGGTGGTGGTGGTGGTGGTGGTGGTGGTGGTGGTGGTGGTGGTGGTGGTGTGGTGGTGTAGTCATGTCCAGCCAGTTTTATTATAGAACCTAATCTCTCACCCATTTACTCCTTCTTTTATTTGGATACAAATCGAGATCATATTTCACCTGTGATATTTTAATAACTAATAATCTGACATAATGCACATCTGATTTCAAATTGCTTGTTTCAGGACCTTGAGTTCCACTACGTAGTGGTGGAACTTTTTTTTCTTTAAATAGATCGTGTAAAATTTTTTTTTTTTTTTTTAGTTAATCATTCCATTCGTTTATATCTCAAATGAAATCCCACTTCCTGGTTACCCCTCCACCAGCCCCAACATCTGCTCTCCCCCCTACTCTTTGCCTGTCTGAGAGTGCTCCCCCACCCATACTCTCTCACCCCACTGCTCCAGCATCCCCCTACACTGGGGTATCAAGACTCCCCAGGACCAAGGGCCTTCCCTCCTGTTGCTGTCAGACAAGGCCATCCTCTGCTACATCTGTATCTGGAGCCATGAATCCCCCCAGGTACACTCCTTGGTTGGTGGTCTAGACTCTGGGAGAACTGGGTGGTCAGGCCAGTCTATGTTGTTCTTCAGTGGAGTTGCAATCCACCTCTGCTCCTCCAGTCCTTCCACCAGCTCCCCCACCAGGTTCCCTGAGCTCCATCTGATGGTTGGCTCCAAGCATCCACATCTGCGTTGGTCAGTTGGGGACTTCCTCAGGACCTGCCACACTAGGTTCCTATCAGCAAGCACCTCTTGACCACGGCAACAGTGTGGGGTTTGGTGTCTGCAGACATGATGGATCCCCAGGTGGGACAGTCCGTGGTTGGCCCTTCCTTCAGTCTCTGTTCCATTTTTGTCCCTGTTCTTCCTTTGGACAGGAGCATTTCTGGGTTAAAAACTTTGAGATGGGTGGATGGCCCCATCCCTCAATTGGGGGCCGTGCCTGTCTGCTGGAAGAGGACCCTACAGGATCTATCTCCCCCTTTTCTGCATATTTTGGCTAAAGTCATCCCTGTTGGGTCCTGGATGCTGCTGGTGGCTAGCGCCACCCCCCAACCACCCCCGCATATTTTTGTTCGATTTTCTAACCTTTTACCTCTCTCACATCTCTCCAGTGGTGAAACTTTTTGGAGACAAAAATCTCATATAGCTATGGTGGCCTTGAACTTCCTTTGTGGCTAAGAATGGCCCTGTTCTGATCCTTCTGCCTCCCACTCAGTGGGATTACAGACCTGCACCACCACCATATGCAGGGCTGCAAGCACTCTCCTCAGCTATATCCCCAGCTCCTCTCAGTGGTCCTGGAATATATCTTTTTGTGTGCCTGTGTTGAATGTGTGTAATGATGTGTAATGTATGTGCACTTGCACACATATGTACACCAAGATTAGAGAAGACATTGGGGGTCCGACTTTATCACTCTGCCTTATTAGCTTGAAAATTTGTCACCAGACCTGGAGCTAGGCTATAAAGCAGCAAGTTCCAGTGGTACAGCTGTCTATGCTCCCACAGTGCTGTGTTATACTCACATGTGGCCATGCCCAGTCTTACGTTGCTGATGGGGATCTGAATTTAGGTCCTCTTTCTTGGGCAGCAGGTACTCTTCTCCACTGAGCACTCTCCTCAGACTAGATATATCTCTTAAGTCTCTTTTTAGCTGTAACTTCATTTTCCTCTTTTTTCTTTTCATTTTTTTTTCCTTTAGAAATGGGTTATTTTGTTCTGTGACCAGAATTTTATATAGTCTGGAATTTTGATGGTCTCTGTATGAAATATCATTATCTCTCCACCTGGGTGCTTTTGTATTTGTCTCTGGGAACTCTGTGTGTGTGAGTGTGTGTGTGTGTGTGTGCGTGTGTGTGTGTGTGTGTGTGTGTGTGTGTGTTTTCACGCAGTGGAGGCCAGAGGTCAACCTTGGATGTTAGTCCTTAGGCTCTGTGAACTTTGGTCCTTTTGTTGTTGTTTGTTTCAGACAGGGTCTTACTATTTAGACCAGGCTGGCCTTGAACTCATAGAGATGATGCCTGTCTCTGCCTCTGCATGCTGGGTTTAAAGGTACATGTGACCATGATCTGCTCCAACTTGGTTTTTGAGAATGGGTGTCTCTCATAGCACAAGTGTATGGATGTGTACTTTTCTTGCATATGTGCTTGTGTAAGTGTGTGTATGTGTGTTTCAGACCGGCTAGCTAGAGCTTCATAGTGAAATCGTGTTTCAAAAAGGGAAAAAAAGTAGGGGAAATGGGGCTAGTTGGCCAGGAGCTCCAGCCCCATCCCCCACCTCCCTGCCTCCCTGGTGCTGGGATTATAGGAGAGGATGCCTTCCCTAGTGTAGATGTTGGGCATTGAACTCAGGTCAACATACTTGCTCTACAGCTGTTTTTGATGACTAAGCCATCTCTTTAGCTCCTTTTTCAATTTTTTTGTTTCTGTTTTTTTGAGACAGCATTAATAGTTTGCAATACTATTAGGCTAATACTAGGCATAATAGTATGCCTAGGATTCAGAATCTTTTCACCAGAATTACAGATGTGCACTACCACACTTAACTTTCAGGCCAGGTTTCTGTTTTGTAGCTCTGACTCTCTTGGAACTCACTATGTAAAACTCAGAGATCCATCTGCTTCTGTCTCCCAGGTGCTGAGCTTAACCATTACCAGCTCAAGTTTTACCTTCTTAATTTTTGGCAACTATAGATTTTCTGCATTTGAAAGCTTCAAAGTTGAGGCCAGCCTAGTCTACAGAGTGAGTTTCAGACAGCCAGGGCTACACAGAGAGACCCTGTCTCGGGAGGAAAAAAAAAGTAAACACCTATTTTTGTCTATAAATTAAATCAGCCATATTCAGATTTTGTTCTTAAGTTTTCCATTTCCATTTTTGTTATTCTCTATATTCTGTCGTAGAAAAATGAGGTTGCTGTTCCACTAGCTACTAGCACTTTGCTCTAAAAAAGTTACTTAGATCACATATGGCAGTTAACAGGGACCCACAACTGGTTATGGTGCAGAGAATAAGGCTGTGGGATGCTTAGCATGCTCCTCTTCCCAAGACTCAGGGCTCATTGCAGAGTAAGGAACTTAAGCCGTAAGGGTCAGAGGAAGGAGACAACCACAGTGAGACAGCAGGGCACCTGCACATGTGGACTTGCAGCATCTGTGACAGCATGTACAAGTCCTGCTCGAGCCAGACTGCATTTCCAGCACGATAGCCACTGGGCGAAGAGTCACTTCTCTTTAAAGATATGTCCCTTGGAGAGCAGCCCATGCACCAGTGGATGGACTACAATTACGAGGATGTAGACAGTGCAGACTGGATTCTGGTCTTTTTTTGTTTGTTTTAATTTTCTTTGAAGAGGGCACAAAGTTGTGTTGGCAAGGAAGGAAACTGGATATGGAAGAAACTGGGAAAAGGATTGAATAAGATCAAAATACATTGTATAATAGTTTCAAAGAATTAATACATATTTTTAAGGGGGCTAGAGAGATGGCTCAGTGGTTAAGAGAAATTACTGTTTTTGTAGAGGACCAAGGTTCAGTTCCCAGCATCCACTTGGTGGCTCAGAATGGCCTGTAATTCCAGTTCCGGGGGATATGATGCCACCTTCTGAGCTCTGTGACTCCCCTATGGATGTAGTTCATATATATACATAGTCATGTAACCCAGATAAATACTTTTTTAAAAAAGAAAACAATAAAGCTGAGTACTTAGAAAAATTTGAAAGTTACTGTGAAAAGTTAAGCATGTAAGATTTACTGTTAAATCTTATAAATGTGTCCAAAGCATGGTTGGGATGACATATCTATGTGTAGATATTGTGGTTTTCCTTAGGATCACATTTCCAACTTCTAAACTGTTTAAAAAAAATAATAGCAGTACTGAAAACTTGGTTGCTAACTATAAGCTATAGCGCAGACTGTCTTGAGTCTGTCTCTTCTGAGTTTCAAGTTCATCCAGTGGTGGTAACTACCAGTTTACGTTATTCATTCCAGAAATTTAAATGCATATCTAGTACCAGGAATCATGCTAAAGATTGAAGATACAATAGTGACTGAAGCCACTTCATAGATTGTAGAATGTTATGGAGTAATGATTGTTAACAATGCCTTCCCCCATTTATTCTTTGAAATATAAATACACGTTTTTTCTTTCTCTATCCCCACTTCCCTTCTCTCCCAGATCAATTCCTCTGCCCCCCCCCAAAAAAAAAGAAAAAGAAAAAGAAAGGAAGGAAGGAAGGAAAGAAACATCAGGCCTGCAGGGACCTCCGCCACACAAGGTCTAAAAAGATACAATGACTGGACACAAACCCTATCACAGCTGGGTGAGGCAACCCAGGAGGAGGAAAAGGGTCCCATGCACAGGCCAAAGAGTCAGAGACACCACCTCCACCCCCATTGTTGGCAGTCCCATAAGAACGCCAAACTATTCAGCCGTAGGGTATATACAGAGGACCTGGCTCAGACCCATGTAGGGTCCCTGTTTGAAACTTGATTTTCTGTGAGCCCCTATGATCCCTGCTTAGTTAATTTAGTGGCTTGTGTCTGTCCTCTGGCTCCTCCAAGCCTTCCTCCCCCTCTTCTGAGGGCTTCTCCTGTTTCTGCCTAGTGTTTGGCTGTGGGTCCATGCATCTACTCCCATCATTTGCCTCTCTGAAGACAATTGGGGAGAAGACAGTACAGTCTGAGTATAGCAGAGTATCGTTAGGAGTCATTTTTGCTACTTGTGTCTGTTTCTATCCTGAAAAATACTCTCTTAAGTTAATTGCTTGTTTGTCTTGAGCCTGCTTCTGCAAGAAGAACACTGCATCATGGGAAAAGTAGAATGAATGGGATCTGAATTGAGAACTCTGAAAGAGCTCCACAAGGAGTGTTAGTAGAGACAACGTGAGTTATAAATTAACCAAAGAATTCTGGTACTTGTTCTTAATGCAAGGCAGTGGCGTTTATACCCAAAAGGCAGACCTGAAAGAGCTAAGGAGGTAGGGATGTAGGAGCCTAGGCCAAAAGAAGGAAAAAAGGTGAAGGCAGATGACTTTAGCAGTTGGTTACATTCAAGATTTTGGATTCTTTCTAAAATGCATAGGGAGTGCAATTACAAGGAAGATTTAAAATGGGAATGGCATGTTTAGGGTGGTTTTGTTGTTGTTTGAGTTAGAGTCTCCCCATATAGCTTCAACTGGTTTGGAACTTGCTGTGTAGACTAGACTGGCCTCCAGCCTCTGTCCTCTCAGGTGCTGGTTTCAGACCTATGCTACCAGGCCTGCCCAGTTTACGGGTTTGGATGTTAGTTTTGGGGTTTGTTTTTGAGACAGGGCCATACTAAGTAGCTCTAGCTGGTCTCTAACTCACTGTGCCCACCCCCATTTGCTGTTAGTGTGATTGACAAGGAGAGTTATGGAGGGACCAGATCCACCAGACTGTTAAAGTAATGGAAGTAAAAGAAGGTGGTGGAGGTGGAGATTCTAAAATACAGCATCACTGCAGATACGTAAACTGTTTAATGTATTTGTTTAGTCTTAGCCAGATTCACGTACACACGGATGTATTGCGAATATATTCACTTTTACCATTATCCACCAATTCTGTTGTCCCCATGTGGCTGAACCTCTGAAGGAAATGGGGGGAGTGGTGTAGGGAGATACCAGCTTTTTATTGAAAATTTCTAAGTTTTATGTATGCATATATATTGTATATATGGTTAGACACAGCATTCAAACAGAAGTGACATTACTCCCAGTTTGGGAGGGTGGTTGGGGGGCCTCAGAGAAAGTGTGGTAGGTATGTATCATCAGGCACCTGCCAGTGGGGTAAGGAGGCTCCCTGTCGTGTGTGTTACCTTGTCCGTATCCCCTCAGCACCTCAAGGGCGGAAGGATAAGAGTTGCTTTGCTGGATGATAAGGTCACCAGGATTGAAATTGAAGAGGGATCAGAGAAGCGAGCATTTACTGAGGAGCCGAGACACTACAGTTCATCAAGGAAACTGTGGACCTAGGTTTCTAGGAAGGAGAGCCTTGAATCAGGTGCTGACTCCAGAAGAGCCAGGTGGCGTTAGGTGTCATCTGGAGATTGGATACCTTTGTGCAGGCATGAGCTTTGATGTTGGAAAACTTGAACTCTGTATAGTTGGGGTTCACTTGCATTACTATTTTATAAAAGAAAGTCTAAGTCTAAGGTTGATAAGCCAGTCATTTGGAGCAGGGGCTTAGGGGGAGCATACTTACGTATGATGTGCATGTATCAACCCTCAGTTGTGTGTGAGTGCATGTGCACATGTGCCATGGAACACTTGTTGTGTGTATGGAGTCTGAGGATAACCTCCGGCAGGTGTCGGTCCTCACTGTCCTTCTTGTTTTTCTGCTGTGTGCTATTTTCCGTTTCCACCTCCTGTCTTCCCCTTAGGGTTGCTGTGATTACAGCCTGGGGATTCAAACTTCTCATGCTTGTATGGCTGATGCTTTACCCACTGAGCCATTGGAAGCTAAGATGTTTGGGGGATGTCAGTATCTTGGTTTGTACATTTTTGGTTCTGCTTTACATTATTTTGCCCATAAAATTGGAATTTGGTTATAAATTCTCAGCTTTATTTTTCCTTAATTATTCTGTAATGCCTAATTGCCAAGTAAGTATAACTGATGATTGGTACTAGCTCTTATTTTTTTGTAGTACAAAAGTCATTTCCAGGGGCTGGGGATTTAGCTCAGCGGTAGAGCGCTTACCTAGGAAGCGCAAGGCCCTGGGTTCGGTCCCCAGCTCCGAAAAAAAGAACAACAAAAAAAAAAAGTCATTTCCAAGAGTAGCAGTTTCCAACTTATGAACCAGGTTTTAGTGGTAATTTGAACGTCATGATTCCACAACATCACAGTTCTACTCCCCTTCCTGATCATGTGGTCCCTCTCCTCACCAGCACTTGTGGGGTCTGTAGAAATGTGTGCACCTGTTTTCACTTTTTTCTTTCATGTTGGAGATGGAACCTAGGGCTTAATCTGACCTTTTTGTGTGACTGATGATCTTATGCCCATGAGTATGCTTAATTTGTAGTTTGCTTTCCTGCACAGAGTAAACTGCCTTCCTCTTTTTTTTTTTTAAACTAATGTTCTCATCAGTTGAGTTAAATATTAAGGAGCTATAAATACAAAGTGTACTAAGATGATAAAATTCTCTTATGTTTTTGTTTTGTTTTGTTTTTGTATGAGTGTTTTGATTGCTTATATATCTGTGTACCATGTGTTTGCCGGGTGCCAAGGAAGCCAGTAGATTGTGTTATAGCCTATGCCATTGGGGTTACAGACAGTTGAGAGCCACCATGTGGGTGCTAGGACTCAAACCTGGGTCTCCTGAAGAGCAGCCAGTCTAACCGATGAGGCTTCTCTCCAGCCCTTCTTCATATTTGTTTCTCTTTAAAGATGTTACTGATTAGTTTGACTGTCTGTACGTTTATGTGCTTATGTGGAGCTCAGAAGACAGTTGAAGGAGTCAGTCCTCTCTTCCTACCCTGTGAGTCCCTGTGCCTGAGCTCCTCTGGTCAGGCTTAGTGACAAAGCTCCTTACCCACCTTGGCAGTCCCTAAACTGTTCTCGTAAAAACCAGTTCTAACAATTCAGACTATATGTATCCTGTCATCCTGGATCTATAGTAGCTGTACATGTAAAGTTAATATCTGTGGGATATATGCAGAGCTAAACTGAGTGTTTGAAATGGGCTGAAGGCCCCATGGAGCATCTCGACAGGCTCTGATTTCTAGATGGTGTCTTTGCTGTTAGTGACTTACTTCCTGCTACTTTACCAACTTCCAGTTGCTTCTGTGAACTGTTTTCACAGTAGTAGTCCTGAACAATTATGTACAATTGTTAAAGTTTTTATATGTCACAGAATTTATTCTTAAATCTTTCTTTGTGGAGCTGGGACACATTGTAAATGTCTTAATTCTAGTATAGGCAGATGGATCCCTGATTTCAAGGCCCACTTGGTCTTGACTTGAGGTCCAGAACACCTAGGACTATATAGACTATATAGACAGAAACCCTATCTTAAAAAAACAAACAAAAAACCTTTATTACAATCCAGTTTTTTTTTTCTATCACAAAGTTGAAAGTTAAATTAAAAAGTTTGAAATAATTATTTTTCTTTTTTTTCTTTTATTATTATTACAGCTTTACCAACAGGGACGCTTATGTCAACTGGGCAGTGAATTCTGTGAATTGGAAGTTTTTGCTAAAGTTTTGAGAGCTTTGGATAAAAGGTAAATTTTGTGTTATTGTGTATAAGCTTGCTTGCTTGCTTCCTTCCTTCCTTCCTTTCCTTCCTTTTTTCCTTTCTTCCTTCTTCATCTCATATGGCTCAAAATGGCCTTGAACTTGGTTAAACTTCTCATCCTCCTGCCTCTATTTGAGTGCTTGAATTACAGATAAGAGACAGGGTCTCGCACCACCACTACAACAACAAAACCAAAAACCTATTAAAACATATAGAATATAAGATTTGCCACTGATATTATTTTAAAATGTATAATTCAAGGACTAGAGAGGTGGCTCAGTGGTTAAGAGCACTGGGTTCAGTTCCCAGTATCCCTTGCCAGCTCACGCCTGTCTGTAGCTCCAGTTCTAGGGCTTCTGACACCCTTATGCAGACATACAAGCAGGCAAAACACCAATGGACATAAAAATAAATTATTAAAAATTGCATATAATTCAATAATATTAAGTTTACTTACTTTGTTTAACCATTAGTAACAGACATTTCCAGAATGTTTTCACTATCAAAACAAAACTTAGGAGTAGACAGAAGCCCACACTGAATGCTATGATAGCAAATTCCATGGTGTGGGAATTATAGCTCAGTGAAAAGTCTTGATAATGACAGCCATGCTTTTTATATCATAGGAGAGATCAGAGAACATGCTTTTACTTTATAAATACACAGAACACTTACTGAGGGCCAGGCGGTTTGGTTTGGTTTTGAGGCAGGGGCTTGTTTTTGGGTGTTGAACAATATCTCTCTCAATGTTCTCTGCTACATTTGCCAGACTAGCTGACCCTGAGCCTCCAGCAAGTCTGTTGTTTATGCCTCCCATGTCCCTCCAGGGTACACTGGAATTACTGCTGTTGTGTTGCTGTGTTCAGACTCGGGTTGTCAGGCGTGTGAGGCGAGTGATAAGCCATCTCCCTGTTTTTTTTTTTTTTTTTTTTTTTGTTTTTTTTTTACAGACTTAGCCTCACTCACCTTATTCTGTTGAGGAAACAGATACATCTCTCTATATGTATTTAATAGGTATATTTAATGGAAACAGATACATCTCTCTATATGTATTTAATAGGTATATTTAATGGAAACAGATACATCTCTCTATGTATTTAATAGGTATATTTAATGGAGCTAGCTCTAAAGGGAGATACAGTCAGTGGCCTCTCAAGAACCACCTTTCTCTTTTCTGCAGACATTTGCTCCACCACTGTTTTCAGGCCCTGATGGACCATGGTGTTAAAGTTGCTTCTGTCTTGGCCTACTCCTTCAGTAGACGGTGCTCTTACATAGCAGAGTCAGACGCTGCAGTCAAGGAGAAGGCCATCCAGGTTGGCTTTGTCTTAGGTGAGTAATGGCAAAGGAGAGGGGCGTTTTACTCTGAGTGGATTTGTAGTTAAACCTTCTAAGTAATTAGAAGGTTTCTTCCAAGAATTCCCAGTCTGTACAGGCAGGTTGTATACAACTCTCATACCTCCATGTGGCCTACTCAAGTTCACTCTGTAAGTCCTAAACCTTTCTGGCATTCTAGCCCAGGGACAGTAATGACAGCATTTACATATGAGGAAGTAGACTTGGGGAAGTTGAGTGAGCGGACCAGCCCATAGCTTTGAGCGAGCTGTGCTCAGCATGAGTTACGTCTGCCGTCCCAGCATGTCTTTCTGCTGTGTCAGGCCATCACCAAATTATTATTATTTTTTTTTAAGATTTATTTATTCATTTATTATATATAAGTACACTGTAGCTGTCTTCAGACACACCAGAAGAGGGCATCAGATCTCTTTACAGATGGTTGTGAGCCACCATGTGGTTGCTGGGAATTGAACTCAGGATCTCTGGAAGAGCAGTCGGGTGCTCTTAACCACTGAACCATCTCTCCAGCCCCATCACCAAATTCTTTAGCTACTTACTGTTCACTGAATGCGGTGGCAAGAAACATAAATCTTTTTCAGGGACCTGTTTTGGTTTTCAATTCCAAAAGTAGTTATTTTTAATTTTGGGTGAGATACTACTGTAAGGACAGCAGAAACATCGCTTTATAATATCCTGGAAAGATTTATACATATAGAAAAATATTGTTTGATAATTTTGTAACGAGTAGTTTCACAACTGTATACATTAAAACTATGTTTTAGGCAATTATTTGTTCAAATTATTATTTCCTCCTTCTGTACCAGAGATTAGACTTTTTTTTTTTTCTCGGAGCTGGGGACCAAACCCAGGGCCTTGCGCTTGCTAGGCAAGCACTCTACCACTGAGCTAAATCCCCAACCCCCGAGATTAGACTTTTTAAAAGTTAACTATATACGATGTAGTATTATGGAGTTTAGTTCAGTTGTTTTATTGTAAGTGTGTCGCTGTAGCAGTTAACTTCAGGCAGTTTATGAGTTATTGACTGTCATTGCTTTTGTTCTTCAGGTGGCTTTCTTTCTGATGCAGGCTGGTACAGCGATGCTGAGAAGGTTTTTCTGTCCTGCCTTCAGTTGTGTACCCTACATGATGAGATGCTCCACTGGTTTCGAGCAGTAGAGTGTTGTGTGAGGTAAGCTGATTAGATCCTGTCATTAAGTGCTACTTAGTTACACTGGTACTTAGTGCTAGTGTACTTAGTACTAGTGCTTTGGGCTCAGAATTCTGTCCTTGTAACTAACAGTTGATTAAATATGTCATGGTTTCATTAGTCCAATCTCCCATCACACGCATGCAGAGATAAGAGTTTTTCTATGTAGTCCAGGCTGGCCTCAAACTCTGCCTCCCAAGTGCTGGAATTAAAGTGTCCAACACCACACCTAGCCTATTTTGTTTTTCTTTTTAAATAAAGTAAAAACTTCCTTGCATGTTGGGCAGGAAACAACTTGAACATGGACTTAAAGAGAATCAGAATTTCATATTTCAATTTCCTGAAGTCCAAAGGTAAATAGAAATGAGAAGCTGAAAGGAAATAGTGGTATCTCAGTGTTAGGAAGAAAATAGTATATATATACCTCACTGAATTTTTAGGACAAAGGAAAACATTTTTCAATCTACCAAGACCCAGCAGATCCTAGTGTACACTAGTAGATACCCTGCGAGTCTTACAAGGCAGAGCCCGAGCCTTTGGTAGCTTCTGAGTCAGTCACTAGCCAGGGGAATGTCATCCCTATTCCAACACTGCTTTAAGGTAGTCAAAGCATTCCTACCTTCAGTCCTGTGCACAAGCTGTAGGTGCTTCAGTGAGCGCAGGCTCTGTCATCAAGCATAGAGAGAGCTGACTGTGTGCTACATCTCTTAGTGATCTCTTTTTTTTTTTTTTTTTTTCTTTTCTTTTTTTTTTGGAGCTGGGGACCCGAACCCAACCCAGGGCCTTAAACTTGTTAGGCAAGCTCTACCCTGAGCTAAATCCCCAACCCCTAGTGATCTCTTTATTAGCTTAAATCCAACTAAGTGAAACAGAGGGAAGAAGTCAGAATTGAAACATGGCTGGTACCTTCTAGAAGTTAAAGCCATAAGGGAATCTTATGGAAAGTTTTACATTATCAATTGGAAATTTAAAGGATCAAGTTTCTAGAAATGCACAAACTATCCAAATGATGGTAGAAAGAAATCAAACATCTCAACAGACCCATAATAAATAGAGATTACAAGTTTCTATTAACAAGTAGAAATTCGGGGTTGGGGATTTAGCTCAGTGGTAGAGCACTTGCCTAGCAACCGCAAGGCCCTGGGTTCGGTCCCCAGCTCCGAAAAAAAAAGAAAAAAGAAAAAAAAACAAGTAGAAATTGCAAATTTTCTTATATCAAAGAAAATCCAGGACCAGAAGGTTTTGCCGGTGAGTTGTTTCAAGCATTTGAAGTGTTAGCACTGGTCCAGCTCAAACTTCCCAACTCATTTTATGAAGTCACTATGACCTCTTTAATAAAAGCCCGGGAAAAACATCATAGGAAAAGACAATTAGAGACCAGTACCTCCTTAAATATAGATCAGAAATCCTTAACAGAATACTAACAAGTCAAACCTAAAGGAATAGCTAAAACAATTTATATTGTGATCTTAATTAAAGTGAGATTTAAACCAAGAATGCAAGAGTACTTCAACATAAAAAATCAAACAATATAATATACTGTTATAATAGACTGAATGAAAAGTATAATTTTTCAACCATGGATGTTGAAAAGTATTTGACAAAATCAGCTGTCCTTTTTTAGTAGAAGCATTCAGAAAGCTAGGACTAGAAGAGAGCCTCCTTGCTATGGCAAAGAGCATTTATGACAGACCTACAAGTCCTGTAACATGTCTCAGAGAACCAAATAGGGTGGTACTGTGCGGAGGCGCTGGGGAGGGACAGAGAAACAAGGGTTAACTTGATAATACACTGGATGGTTTTTCTCACTGGATCAAGAGGTAGGTAAAGGATGTCTTTTACTAGAGGTAGTCAGTATTGGAATTTTTAATCAAAGTAGGAAAGAAGAAAAAAGAGCATCTGAGTTGGAAATGGAAAAGGACTACATTCATTGAACTCAG
The DNA here is from genome assembly GCF_011064425.1 of Rattus rattus. Taxonomy (NCBI): domain Eukaryota; kingdom Metazoa; phylum Chordata; class Mammalia; order Rodentia; family Muridae; genus Rattus; species Rattus rattus. The sequence continues at coordinate 85,507,799 of NC_046162.1, forward strand.
AGACCTGTGACTGGGACAGTATCAAGACAGTGTTTTACTTTTGTAATCTCAGCACTCAGGGGACACAGCAAGGTCCTGTCAGTTTTCTTTCCTGTCTGTGCACCCAGCTTGTTCTTACTTATTTCCTTTCAGATAGGGTCTCAGTATATATCCAAGGCTGGCCAGAAACTCAGTTCTTCTACCTGAGCCTTCTGAGTGTTGGTACGGGGTACACCATCATTCTCACTGATTTTGACTCAATAAAGACAGCGTGCAGAATGGAAAACAGGATTTGCAAATCAGGTATTGGACAAGGGTCCAGTATCCAGAGTGTATCAAGAAGTACAATTCAACAGCTAGTGACTCAAGTTTTTAAATAGACAAGGGATTGTGTAGACCCTTCCCAATGAACCTGTGTAGATTGCTGTTGTGCTGTGAGGAAATGTTAGTAACAGAACTGTAAGTCTGTAACTTAAGGGAGCTGTAAGTCAAACACATGAGAAGATACCACCTCACATGTACCATGGCCTTGAGGGTTTTGTTTTAAGGAGCTGAGATGTTAGCTCAGTGATAAGAGCTTTGCTCAGTGTGTCTCACATCCTAGGACGGATCTCCAGCAATGCCAAAGCAAGCAGAGAGTTAGTGGTATGGAGGGTGACGAGAAATTGTGAACTTTGATGCAGCTGCGCATGACACAGTTTAGCAGCTTCTAAGAATCTAGGCAGGGAATTACCATGTGACCCAGCAGTTGCATTCCAACGTGCATATTCAAGAGTGGCTGGTGATACCGACGTGGCTAAGAGCACATATTCGGGGTTTTGGTTTTTATTTTTTGTTTTGTTTTTTTGAGACAGGGTTTTTCTTTGTAGGTCTGGCTATCCTGAAACTTACTCTGTAGACCAGGCCAGTCTTGAACTCAGAGATCCACTTGCCTCTGTCTCCTGAGGGCTGGGACAAAGATGTGCTCCACCACTGGTCAGTTTATATTTTATTCTTGTATAGGGCATGAATTTGATCCTAGAACCTCCATCAGATAGCTCACAACTGCCTGTAACTCCAGCTTTAGGATCTCACAGCTCTCTGACGTCACACATGGGTGTGCACATGTACACATAAATAAATGATAAGAAAACAAGCAGAGCCTCGAGATTTGTATCCTGTGTCTCAAGGGCTAGAAGTCTCTATCTGCTGATAAAAAGATACTTGTTCTATGTATGCATGAGATCACTCCATTACCCAGGATGGCCTTCAACTCATTCTGTAACCCAGGCAGGTTATTGTGAAAGACTTGTGCCAACAGTCCCATTCAAGTGTCTGTTGGTTTTTACTCATGTATGCTTCTTCATACTTGAATTCCATGCTCAAAAACAAGTCATTCCACCTACCATTCTAGAGCAGTGCGATTAATTAGCGCCCCCCCCCCCTTTCTGCAGAGTGCTAGGGAGTGAACATAGGGCCTCACACATGGTAGGCAAAGGTTCCACCGTAACCTACTTATGCCTGCCTCTTAGGTGGTTTTGTTTACTTTTAGGCAGTTTCATTATTTAGGTCTAGCTCTGTGTCTAGAGTGCTGGTATAAATGCCCTGCTTGGTTTTCTTTGAAATGTCTTTCATGCTTTTATTGCCTCTGGGTTCTAAGCATTTTCAAAAACATGTATTGGCCCTATAGGTGATTGTGGCGTTCAACCAGCAATGGACTAGAATTGTTCTAACGACCACTCTTCCTGCTTCATGTAGTCTGCATATGTCTACTATGCCTAGAGTTTAGTCTGATCTAAAGCATGTTGGTACTTGTTCATAATTTGATTGTCAGTAGGGTGCACTTCATTTCGTGTAGTGTACTCAGGATTTTCTGCCGTGGGGTAGAGGACAAATAGATCTCACAGTTGTGTCATTGAATTTGCCTTAATGGGCCAGTCAGCAGAAATGAGCGTGACTGGGAGCAGTGGCAGCTGCTGAAATTATGATACGGGCAAGAGAGTAGAAAAGTAATGGCAGGTGGAGCTGGGTCAGATTCATCTGTCCTCACTATCTTCTGTGTTAGATCTAAATTTGGAACAAAAGGGTTTTTTTTGTGTGTGTGTGTGTTTGCTTGGTCAGCACATGTTGAGTACACAAAATATTTGAATATTTAGAGAATGCAAGAAATTGGACAAGATTAATCACAAAAAGCTTTCAGCATTATTAGTGCGCCATTAGTTAAAATGGTCCTTTCAAATGCAGAAGTGCAGCCTGGCTCTCACGTCTCCTGCCTTGCGTTGTTTAGGTGCTGCTGTATCATTTTAAGAGGTTCTCAGTGTCACTGTCCTGGTGGCACCAACAGTAAAGGACTTTGTCTTTTGCAGGTTGCTTCATGTGCGAAATGGAAATTGTAAATATCACCTAGGTGAAGAGACATTTAAATTAGCTCAGACGTACATGGACAAGCTGTCTAAACATGGCCAGCAAGCAAATAGAGCTGCTCTCTATGGAGAACTATGTGCGCTCCTGTTTGCAAAAAGCCACTATGATGAGGTAAGTTGGCTCATGATCCTTCTGTTTCTGCCTCTTGAGTGCTTCAGTCAGGTTAAAGGCCTGTGCCACTGTTCCCGGCTTTCGTGTATTAGGTTCATATAATAGATTTTATTGCAAAGTGGAAAAATACTTAATTTGCTAATGAAATATGTAAAAATCAAGCAGGAGTTTGTGAGGTGGACCTTAAGTATTGCAAGTGAAATATAGGGCTTTTAAATTTTTTGTACAGGTGTTTATCTACTCAACTTGTTTTAACAGAAATTCTGATTAAGATTGAATTTTTTTTTTTTTTTTGGTTCTTTTTTTGGAGCTGGGGACCGAACCCGAACAGGGCCTTGCCCTTCCTAGGCAAGCGCTCTACAACTGAGCTAAATCCCCAACCCCGAAGATTGAATCTTAATCAATGCATTTGGTTATGTGTCATTCTGGGTTAGCCATTTAAACATGAGTTCCAATATAAGTATTTAATTTGCCAAGCACCCTCCACCGAAATGTTTGAAAACTTCCTTGTAGTTAACATAGTTCTAGGGGTTGGGGATTTAGCTCAGTGGTAGAACGCTTGCCTAGGAAGGGCAAGGCCCTGGGTTTGGTCCTCAGCTCCGGAAAAAACAAAAAACAAAAAACATAGTTCTAAAAATGTTCTTGTACTACTTTGAAACAAAGTTCGCAGTCCTGGTTAGCATTTCTTTTGTGGAGATAAAATGCCATGAGGGAGAAGCAACATCAGGGTAAGAACTCAAGGCAGAAAAAATCCTGGAGGCAGGAGCTGCTGCAGAGGCCATGGTGGGGTGCAGTTGGTTGACTTCCTCTCCATGGATTGCTCAGCCCTCTTTTTTGTAGTGCTCAGGTCCTCCAGCCCAGGGATAGTCTCACCCATATCAATCATCAATCAAGAAAACACACCGTAGACTTGCCCACAAGCCAGTCAGGTGGGGCATTTTATTAAAGTTCCTTCCTCTCAGGTACTCACCCGTGTCAAGCTGACATAAAAACTACATAGCACAGTCTCTTAAAATTGTAAAGCAGGGGCTGGAGAGATGGCTCGGTGGTTAAGAGCACTGACTGCTTTTCCAGAGGTTCTGAGTTCAATTCCCAGCAACCACATGGTGGCTTACAACCATCTGAATGGGATCCGATGCCCTTTCTGGTGTGTCTGAAGACAGCGACTGTGTACTCATATACATTAAATAAATAATTAAAAAAGATGTAAAGCAGGTTTTGGGGTCCAAGTCTGGTGAAGTTAAAGATTTCTTCTTACTTACGTATTTACACATGTGTCTATGTGTTGCTATGTGCACATGAGTACAAAGATTCTAGAGGAGGCTAGAAGAACTTGTTGGGTCCCTGTTACAACAGGCAATGAGCAATCTAATCTGAATGCTGGGAACTGAATTTGGTTCATATGTAAAATCAGCAGGTGCTCTTAACCACCATGCCATCATGTGTGTGCATGTTTAGTGTGCATGAGTGTACATGTATATATTCACGTGTGTAAGAGCATGTATGTGGGCAAGTATATGTGTAGATGTGCAGGGTTTAGACAGGAAATCTCAATCCCTGTTCTACCTTGTGATGGGGTCTCTCAGTTAAACCCAATATTTATCAAAATGGGTAGTCTAGTCAGTCTGATTGCTGGCCAGACAGGGATCCCCTGTCTCCACCTCCTGAGGCTAGAATTAAGAGGTGGGTCCCCCCGCCCTCCTCCAGCACTTAAGACAAATTCTCTTACAGGTGCCTGGTGCTCCATGACCAGGCTCAGGTAAAGTACTCTATACGTCTCTTGCTTAAGTGCATACCACCTCAGCTTTATGCCTGGGTTTTAGGGATCAGACCCTCAGGTCCTCAACTTGTGCAGTATATACTTTACTGAACTATCTCCCTTGTCCCCTTTTGTTTCTCGATATAATAGCAATTGTCACTATCAAGGATAATTTATTTTGCCTTTATTTTTAACCTGCTAATCACTAAGAAAAGGTCATTTTTGTTTATTTTGCCTCATATTACACAGATGCTAGCTCATTGCCTGCCACTTGACCTTTATGCCAGGCCTCTCCGTCATCCTGGTTCTCTTGAAAGAGCATGGACAGGGGCAGGAATTGGTCTTATGAGAAGTTAGTGTTGCCTTTTAATAATAAAACAGTTACCTGTCTCAAGTCTAAGTCACTTTGCCGCGGTAGCTGACCCACCTGTCTTGAGTTCCTCTGAGTCCAAAAATTGCAGAGTCTTGGTGTTTAGCACCTTATCAATAAACAATGGGGTATTAAATAGAGGGTTAATTGTTAGGATTTTTTTTTCTTGTCCAGGGAAGGTTTGGAGCAATAAACTTTTATTGAACCAAGAGAAGAAGGAAATTACAGAAGGAAAAACTTTTACACAAGTAAATATGCATAAACTCACATATACAAATTTGTGAATACATACTCATACACCTTTATGCAATCCAGTTGGGTTTGGCTACTTAACTTATCTCACAATTACTTACACACACATCCATACCTACATGTGCATGTGGAGCCAAAGGCCAAGCACCAGTGCAGAAAGAACTCGCTCATTCTGGATGAAAAATGAGTGAGCTCCAGTCTTTATTGTATAGACAAAGAAAAGCTTCTACCCTTTTTTACTAAATGAGTCAAATTGAAGTCTATAAGAAAAAAGCTTTGTCCTCTTTAGTAAGACTAAGCCTTCCTCGCTGTTAAGAAGAGACCTGTTCTGTCCCTGAGGGGAGAGAAGCTGGCCTGCTCTTTCTGCCTGCAGCTTCTTTTCCCTCTTTCTCTTGCATTCTGCAGATTACTCTCTTCTGCTCCTGCTCTAATGTCCTCTGTTTTTAAGGGAAGTAAAAGGGGGAAAAATGTACCAGGATATATGCTATCTAAATTTCTAAGTTACTTTTTAATTTCTGCTGTCTTCTCCTTCCTCTTAATGTTGTAATCTCCTCCTGCTCTGATACAATAATGCCATGCAATGTAATTGTACCCTTTCTAGGAGAGTAGATCATATGGTTTTTTAGTAAAAGTTAGCTGAAAGTTCAAACATAAATTCAAATCATAAATTGAATAAGAAATTTACAACAGAGATGTATACATGTGTTTATATTAAGACTAAACATGGTCTCACTAGCTTCATACGTTCATGGAGAATCTTGTTTTTTGTATCTAAGTTGACACTGAAGTTTTGTATAGATAAACTCAGTCAATATTTTCTTCTGTCCTTGTACTCACAATAAATTGATAGTTCCCTTTTATGATATTTGGTTAATTGTTTTACAACCTCTCCTAAGTTGTAAATGCCTGCTTTCTATCTCAGAAGCAATTAACTCTTGACACTTGTAGACCATTAGCGTTCTAATTGCAGTATTCATATCAGAGAAGGCTTATAATAGCAGTCCTATTACAGAGGACTTAATAATTACTAGTATAATTTTAGGAATTCTTATAGGATCATTAAGAATTAAGAAATCTTCTATTTGTCTAAGTAGCATCACTACAAGTCTTTACATCTTCATTAATCTATAGAAATCTGCCCAATAGGGTGAGCTAACACCTAGGGGTTGTCATATATATTTAATAACAGGGAAGGCATAGTAATAGCAGGGATCTTCCCTAAAATATGGCACCCATTGGAGTGTTACAGACCACAGTGAGACCCTCTCAGGAAGAACATCTCCTAGTTTTTAGACTCTTCTAGATGTCTCCTGGCATCTCTCTACCTCAGGTTTGTTTTTGTTGGTTTTTGTTGGTTTGGTTTTTTCTTTGTGCAACCCTCACTATCCTGGAACTCACTGTGTAGACTAGGCAGGCCTCAAACTCAGAGTGTGGGGACTAAAGGTATGAGCACCACTTCTAGCTGCACCTTAGTTGTTGGGTTGTTTTTTATGTTAATAGTGCTTGTCATGATGCTTTGGTATTAGAACAATAGCATAAAGGAGGCATACTAGACAGACATAGAGAAGAATAGCTGGGTCTAATAGCACACACCTTTAGTCCTGGCATCTGGGAGACAAGCCACCCATCTTGGATCTCTCTGAGTCTGAGGTCAGCCTGGGCTATATTATATAGCAAGCTCCAGGCCAGCTAGGGCTACATAGTGGACTCTGTCTCAGAGAGAGAGAAGAGTGGACACGGGTAGGGGAGAGAATGATCAAATGTTACAGAAGAGAGGGAAAGGCAAATACAGGAAACAGTCCAGGGCTGTAGATGAGCTTGATAGACTAAAGTGCTAGAAGGGAAATGTTTCCTAAGGCAGTGGGGGAATCCTATATACAAAAACCTCTGGGAAAAATAGAATATGCCTCATTTTCTGAGTGTGACTGTAATATTGTGATTTAGAAAAACTGTTTTCGAGGGGGAGTGTTTGATAGGACTCCTAGTCCTAGGCTCATCTCCCCTGAGCTCAGGAAAACCCTCCTGCCTTGACCTCCCTGATTCTGGAATTACAGGTGTGCACCACCACACTTGCCTTGAGAAAACCTGTGGATGTAAAAATAAAATAGGGTGATCAGCTCATACTTCCAAAAAAATTGTCTCAGAGAATTTCATTTGTAAATATTCTGTGTGTGTATTTAAGTAGTTGAAATCTTGTGGGGTAACTTCACAGCTTCATTAACTGCTGTCACTTACTGTGTTGCCGTTTCTTTTCTTTTCAATTCTTTCAAAGGCATACAAGTGGTGCGTTGAGGCAATGAAGGAGATTACAGCAGGCTTACCAGTCAAAGTTGTGGTGGATGTTTTAAGACAAGCTTCTAAGGTAAATGATGTTTACAACATTAAATGTATTATAAAACTTATTTGACTTTAAGTAGTTAATCAAGTCTTCACAATAACTTAGTTGATCTATTAACTTAATCTGTTTTCTAAGCTTCTCTGCTTAGTTTTAGAAACTTAGTTTCTAATCAAAACTGTCCCATGGCTGTCTCATCCCAACACTTGGGAGGCAAAGGCAAGTGGGTCTCTGGGGTTAACGGTTTACATAGTGAGTTCCAGACAGCCAAGGCTGTATAGAGAAATCCTATTTCAAAAAAGAAACTTAAAACTATCTCATCTGTTTTATCTAATTTTCCTTTATTAAAGAAACCTGTGAAAGTAATTGTTTTGTCTCACAAAGTTTTCATGACTGTAATATTTGATTAATTTGGCTTGAATGATTGTTTTTCCTAAATCTGTTGTAGTAACCTCAATTTCTTATTCAGAAATCATGTGGGAGCTGATGACATTTCTGTTGGCTGAGGGCGGGATGTCTAGTGTATTTAGCTTTCTCCTAGGATTTCACTCAAGATAGTTTGTTACATTTGATCTGTTAGACAGTCTTTGGGTTTTTTCCCCCTTCTAGCTTCTTTTTCTGTAAATAAGTATATGAACTTTTTGAAGCTATTTAAAAGTTACTGCTTCGGGGTTGGGGATTTAGCTCAGTGGTAGAGCATTTGCCTATGGCGCAAGGCCCTGGGTTCAGGGTCCCCAGCTCCGAAAAAAAAAAAAAAAAAAAAAAAAAAAGTTACTGCTTCAGTATGCACAAGCCTTAAAGCTATGAACTTTCACACACACTGTTTTGTCACACACACTTGATTATTCCATTTTGGTTGGTTTTATCTTAGTTCAAAATTTTGGATTAGAAGACACCAGTGTTTTTGTGAAATACTAAAAAGTTGTTTATTGGTCTGTAACCTTGGCTAGCATTCAGCTTGCTACATAGTCATAATTGCCCTCAAATTGTAACCTTCCTTAGGTTGCAGGCATGTCCATCATTCACTTTAGAGGAGGAGAATTGCAGCATACTCAGATAGCATCTGTATGAGAAAGATATTAGCATGTTTAATTTAAACATTAAATTTGTGTTTGCATGAAATAATAACATACAGATTTTATATATGCACATGATACTAGAGTTTAAAAACTGGTAATCCTCATGGTTCAACTTTTTAAATAGTTGAAAACTGGAATTTCTTCTGTACATATAAAAATTATCATGTGAACCTGTGGCCACGATAGCTTTATGTCCCAGATCTTGTTTGATCTTGTAAGCTAGCGGGGAAAGCCCTGAATAGCACAACCTGTAACCAGCAGGTAGTATTTAGCTAAAAGGTCCAGTCAGATGGCTCTGTGATGAAGACATTTATTTGCCTCTGAGCCAGGCAATTGAGTTCAGCCCTACAAGACTCATGTGGTAGAAGGAAAGAACCAGCTACTGTGAGCTGTCCTCCGACCATCACAGGTTCTGTTCAGTTGTGCTCATGTGCTGTATGCGCTCAGCAGTTAAGCACTCTCTGCTTCTCCAGGGGACCCAGATCTGATATTCAGTACCCACGTGGCAGCTCACAGACACCTATAACTCCAGTTCCTGCAGCTCTGACATCTAGTATACTATAGGCAAAATACCTACACATATAAAACCTCCACACACACACACACCTATAAAGAAAGTGAAAAAAAGTTTATTAGAACCCATTCCACAACTGAAGTGTGTGTATACACTTAAAGATACTATGCTGAATCCTCCCCACGACGTTTTATTTTAATATTATAAAAGGGGTGACCATGCACTAGCATGGGATTACCTTTGTTATAACAGGATTATTGGTTTGGTTTGGTTTGGTTTGGTTTGGTTTTTTGAGGCAAGTTTTCCTTCCTGGCCCCAGCTGTCCTTGGGCTTGCTCTTTTAGACCACTGTAGGCCGGGCTTGATCTGAGAAGTCAGTCTGTTTCTGCCTTCTGAGTGCTGGGACTAAAGGTGTGCACCACCATAGCCCAGCTATCGTAACTGATACTGGAAATGTCTATCAGAATTTCCCAAATCATTTATAGATCTGTTCCTTATAAAATTATTAGAGATGTGGAAAGAAATTACAAATTGAAAGAATAGTTGAAGTTTTTTTTAAATTGTTAACTATTGTAATGTGAACTCAAACTGTAGCACACAATGAAGCGTTTGAGAGTTATTTAATAATTTCCCTCTTCATTTTTAGGCTTGTGTAGTCAAACGTGAATTTAAGAAGGCAGAGCAGTTAATTAAACATGCAGTGTATTTGGCACGGTAGGTGATTGTTACCCAAGGTGCTGTTTTGATGCGATTCTCAATTTTAGATATTAATACTCCTGTATCTTTTCATAGAGATCATTTTGGATCCAAACACCCAAAATACTCCGACACACTGTTAGATTATGGGTTCTACTTGCTCAATGTAGACAATATCTGCCAGTCGGTTGCAATTTACCAGGTATGTTAGTGGTTATTTCTCTCTGCTTTAACCTAAGTTTGTTTACCTTTTTGTCAACAGTTAACAATACTGGCTGCTCTTCCAGAGGACCAGGTTCAATTCCCAGTACCCACATGGTAGCTCACAACTGTCTGTCACTGCAGTTACAGGCGTCTGGGTCTGACATGCTCACACAGACATACATGCAGGCAGAACATCAATGCATATTTTGAAAAAGCAGTAGCAGACCAATTTAAAAAAAATAAATAACTCTTTGAGCCCTGCTTTTTCCTGTAGGCTTCACCATTACTAAGTGTTCCTCCATAAAAGGCTTAAAGTCAATGTTTTAGGAATTGAAAAGAATCGTGTAGGAGTAAGACCATCAGACTGTGGGTCTAGGTTCCACAGTGCTTCCTTACTATAATTTGCCCAGATGATGGCTTAACTTTTCAACTGTCGATCTAGCCATAATTTCAGATCTTGCAACCGTTATTTCAGGTAGAAGTCCTCTACCATGACACTAGACAAGATGTCGCTGACTTTACAGTTGTTTGAAAGAAGGGTGTAGACGAAGCTGTTAGGGCAGAGGCAGAGGTGGCGCAGCTTGTGGGTTCTCTTCCGGCTTGACTTTCCAATTTGAAATGTAAGGGATTAGGTGCATAGAGTGTTAGGTGCACACCGTATTGCTAAATGTCTTTATGATTCTTTCAGGCAGCCCTCGACATTCGACAGTCAGTGTTTGGTGGCAAAAATATTCATGTAGCAACAGCTCATGAAGACCTGGCTTACTCTTCGTATGTGCACCAGTACAGCTCTGGAAAATTCGACAACGCGCTGTAAGTTCCACCTTCTTCTCGGAGGCAGTTAATACTACTCTCTAGTGTAGTCTTCCTGCTGGGATAAAATGTTTTTGAAGTCATTTCAAAACCATCCCAATTTTTAAGACATCCATTTATGCTTCTCTTGGTTTTATATTAAGATTTATATATTTCTGTATCAGAATGAACCTCTGTGTCAATGGTAAATTTAACAACTTACAAACTTATTGCTGAAAAAAACCCACTAGTGGGTCAGACACACTCACTGGTTTATTCCTGTCCTGTGGCTGTCTCATGCCAGGACAGCAGAGTTAAATGGCTGTGAGAGAGTATTGCCAATGTTAACAGTGTTTACTGTATAGCCCATAACAAAGGAAACTTTCTGGATCTGATTTAAAAAAAAAAAAAAAACCTGTAATATTTTGGAGGGAAATTAAAGCCAAAAGTAGGCCAACCAAAAGTTGCCTGTAATCCCAGCCCTGGTGCTGGGTCTGGAAGATTCCTCCTGCCAAGCACGACAGCCTGAGCTCCATCCCTGAGACCCACATGTGGAGGAGAGAACTGACTCCAGCCAGCTCTCTTCTAACAGGGTCAGTCTGGGCTGCACAGTGAGTTCCAGGCCAACTGAGGCTACACAGCAAAACACCTTTCTCCAGAAAAACCCAAACATTTCCAAAGGCAGACTTGCCTTTTTTTCAGGAATTCTAGCTGTCACCAAGGCTGACCTTATACTCTACTTGCTTCCTTTTGAGAGCTGGGAATTTTAAATGAAACAAGATAAAAAGGATCACATTCTTGTGATTTAATCTGCTTATGTCCAGAGTGACAAATTTAGAGACAGAAAGGGAATGATTGATTCTCAGAGCAGGGGTGTTGGAAGGATAAGATAATAAAGATGTCCTAAAATTGATTGCAGTGGTGGCTGTACTCTGAATATACTAAAAAACTAGCGCTCGGGGTGGGTGGGGGAGAATTGCCATGAACTTGAGGCCAGGCTAAGCTACTAAAGAAAATCATGACTCAAAGAAAGAAAGCAACAGAGCTGAGGAAAAGACGTTGCCGTTAGACGGTGTAATTAATAACTAAAGTTGATTAGTGACTTGAAAACAAGTGGAGAAAAGAAGTTTGAGGAGCTAGAGAGATGGTTTGGTGGTTAGGAATGAATAATGTTTTTTCAGAAGACCTGAGTTTGATTTGCAGCACCTTTATCTGGTGACCTACAACTTCATGGAACCTGTGCACAGGAAAAGTGCAACACCTCGCCTCTGCGAGCTTCTCACATGCACATACTCACACTCAGATACCTAATTTTAAAATGTTAAAAATGCTTTTATTTTTAAAGAAGTTTGAGTTGTAAGGTATAACAGGCAAGCAGTTTACCTTTTGTTTCGTGGGCTGGGCTGTGAACAAATAGGCAGATGTTACTCTGCACAGAAAGTTAGGTGAGGGTTGGGGGACTCCATGTGCACTGTTTAGTGACCACCCGCACGTGGAGGGGAACATACCACAGAGTAAAGAGCAGGTGCTGGAGCGAGCACGGGCTCATCCAGTAAAGGCCAGGCGTGTGTGGTGGGGGGCTAGGAGGGTTGCTGTGGGGATGGCAGGGAATAAAGTCAGGGAGGTGGCAGAGAGAGATTGTGTCTTGTAGACCATAATAAGGTCCTTTATCTTGAGGGAGCTGAGAATACATTGGGTGTTAAAAGTTTAATTCACGGGTTGGGGATTTAGCTCAGTGGTAGGCAAGCGCAAGGCCCTGGGTTCGGTCCCCAACTCTGAAAAAAAGAAAAAAAAAAGTTTAATTCACAACAAATTGAAGTTTGGGGGCTGAGTTTGAACTTTCGTCGTCGTCCATCAAAAAAAAAACCTTTTTTTTTTTTTAAAAAGATATATGTGTATGTATCAGAGAGAGAGATTGAGATTGAGAGAGAGTGAGAGATTGAGATTACAAGTACCCACAGAGGCTAGAAAATGGTGCCATCCTCTGGAGCTGAAGTGACAGCCATTTGTGAGCCACCCAATCAGTGTGCATGCTGGGACCTGAACTTGGGTCCTGTGGAAGAGCAGCAAGTGCTCTTAATTGCTGAGCCATCTTCTGACCCAAAAACTCTTTGATTCTTTTTTATAGTTTTATTAGTACTTTCTGTTAATGTCATAATATGTGTTACTACTTTTTTTAAAAAAAGAATACTTTTAACTAAAGAGAGACACTAAACTATGTGTGTATTGCAGATTTCATGCAGAAAGAGCCATTGGTATCATTACCCACATCCTACCTGAAGATCATCTTCTTTTGGCTTCTTCAAAGAGGGTGAAAGGTACCCTAGACTCCAATGATTATAAATTGATATGTGGCATAAAATAAGGCTGTTAGAGTGTATGGATTATGACTAACATAGTTCCCTCAGCTCTGCTTCCCCTCTTTGACACAGCATTGCTGTTTAGTCATGTGTCTTCTTCCCGCCCTCCATCCCTTTCCTCTGAGTATTTGTGTGCAGGTGGCTGAGTCTAGCCCTAACTGTGGGTTACCTCAGTTCAGTTGAACACTAACAATTAAGTTAGTGAAGAGAAAGAGTACAGTTACCCAAAGCCTTATTACTACTGAATCGCCATCTGGTTGATTAGTTTAGTCCTTTCTTTCTCTACATAAGTTAATGAAGGAAGGTCCAGTGAGATGGCTAAGGGGTGAGTGGACGGCCACCAGACTTATACCCTAAAGTCGGTCCCTACCACATCCAGGCGACAGGAGAGAGCTGACCACCTCCTTGGCTTCCTCACCTCACACACACACACACACACACACACACACACACACACACACACACACACACACACACGTTGGGGGAAAAGTTAGTGACTCTTCCAACTTTATAACCTGATATTTTTCACCTCTTCTATCTATCATGAGTGTTTTTCCATTGTGATGCACATAGGGGTCGTACTTTTCCTCTACGCTCCTTAACCTGCTCTCTGATACTGAAAGCGTTTTTTTTTTTTGGTTCTTTTTTTGGAGCTGGGGACCGAACCTAGGGCCTTGTGCTTCCTAGGTAAGCGCTCTACCGCTGAGCTAAATCCCCAGCCCCACTGAAAGCGTTTTAAACAAATGCTGCCATGAGGTAGCTTTGTGTTCATTGCCTTTAAGCAAGTCAGTGCTAAGAAATAAAATTAGCTGATAATATCTATATTCTTAGGGTTCTGTATTGAGTTTGAAATCCTTGAATGGAACTTTGAAATTAAGATGTCTGGCCTGGGGGTTGGGGATTTAGCTCAGTGGTAGAGGCTTGCCTAGGAAGCGCAAGGCCCTGGGTTCGGTTCCCAGCTCCGGAAAAAAAAAAAAAGATGTCTGGCCTGACTGAGGTGGTTGAATGAGTAAGAGGAAGGGAGCCAGGTCTTGTTGTTTGTTTGTTTTTCATTATGTTTGTTTAGAGATTGTTTTATAAAGGCTGGTTGCAGAATTGTCCTAAGTGCTGAAGGCACTCCTTGGCAGTTGGATAACTTTAACGTTCACATTCCTATCATTTCACTCTGTTTTTTGTGTATTTCTTTATTTGTTTAGTTTGGTTTTTTTGAGGTGAGGTCTCATATAGTCTAGGCTGCCCTTGAATTTGTCTTGTAGCCAAAGCCCCCAGTCCTGCTGCCTTGGCCTCCCAGTTGCTTACATAGGCATTCACCACCATTCCCAGGTGACCATTTTCTTTTGAAAGCAAATTTCCATCTATAAAAGGTAGCAGGCTAATACAGTAGAAGCCGATCCTGCAAAATAATTTAAGGTACACCATTTCCCTTTAATTTAAATGTATATTCTCTATGGATAGAACAACTTTCACAAAAGTGTACTGTTGAAAGAGAGTCGTGGGGCTGACCACAGCTGCACACATGTGGAATCGCAGGCTAGAAAGAGGTTGAAATATGAGACTTGCTATGAATTCAAAGGAGCCCAACTCAAAGAAAACAAACCTCACAAATGTGGAAAGCTTTGCCCGTGGCCAGTTCTTAACCACTGTCAGTTACACAGTACTTAGTATTCAGTACTCAGTAAGCATTACAGTTATGAATTTTCAGTTAAAGGTCGGGCCCTTGGGAAGTGGATTCGAGGTTTGTTGATGTGTCGCTTAATTTGTTCAGCACTTATATTAGAGGAGATTGCAATCGACTGTCATAACAAGGAGACGGAGCAGAGGCTGCTTCAGGAAGCACATGACTTGCACTTGTCCTCACTGCAGCTAGCTAAGAAAGCATTCGGAGAATTTAATGTACAGACTGCAAAGCACTATGGGAACCTTGGAAGACTTTATCAGTCAATGAGAAAATTTAAGGTAAAAAAGGTTTTATATTCTTTATCTCTGAATAATTAGTAAATTTAAAGAGATAAATCTTCAGTAATAAAGCATACAATTACTTTACCTCACCCCAAAGGCGTTGAGAAAACACCTGTATGTAAACCCTGTGGTGAAATTATAAGTGAGATTACAGAGACAAGACCATGAAAAGTTTTCAGATCCAAAAAGCTGATACTATCGTAGACAGGCTCAGCTATAGCTCTTAGCTCTGAGTGTTTCTGTTTAGCAGAATGTCTGACCTGTAGTGAGTATTCAGAAATGCCAGATTCCAGTAGTGACAGTAGAGTTAATTCCATAGTTACTAAGAATCAGGAGCTACGGGGTTGGGGATTTAGCTCAGTGGTAGAGCGCTTGCCTAGCAAGCACAAGGCCCTGGGTTCGGTCCCCAGCTCCGAAAAAAAGAAAAAAAAAGAAAAAAAAAAAGAATCAGGAGCTACAAAATCTAGCAATACACTTACATGAACTTTTCTTTTGAAATTTTCAGTTCTAGTTAAAAGCAATAGTACATTACATCCCTTTAAGTTTAATACTTGGAAGGCTGAGGCAAGGGGATTATTGGTTTGGTGCCAGTCTGTGTGGTGGAGGAACTCTAACACTCCTCCCCCACTGTCTCTCTAGAGCACCACAGCTCATGCATGTCATTAAGCAGTGAGAGCAGAGAACATCACAGGCCTTTTCTGAAAGCTGCTGATGACAAACAGGACTGGTTTTGGTAAATTGCACCAAGTTGATGGCAGTCCGAAAGCCTAGGGTAATAGAGGTAGAAATTATATGACATTCCAAGCTAGATGTGGGGATACATGTCTGCACATATGTGTGCATGCACATGTCTGCATTAGTCAACACCATCTTAAGAAGTTTAAGTTAATTTTGGGGATGTGGTAACTCAAATTATTATTATTTTGTTTGTTTTTTTCAGACAGGGTCTCACTGTATAGCTCTGGCTGTCCTAGAAATCACTATGTAGACCAGGCTGGCCTCAAACTCAGAGACTGGTTTGTGTCTATGCCCATCTACCCATTCATTTCAGGAAGCTCTTTTTTGTTGTTTTTGTGGCAGCATTTTCTCCATATAGCCCAGGTTGGCTTTGAACTGTCAGTCCTGCCTCTGCCTGCCTGCTGTTGGAAATAGACATGTATCCCCACACCTAGCTTAGAATGCCCCAGGCTTTCGGACCATCACTGCCATCAACTTGGTGCAGCTTACCAAAACCAGTCCTGGGGTTGGGGATTTAGCTCAGTGGTAGAGCACTTGCCTAGGAAGCGAAAGGCCCTGGGTTCGGTCCCCAGCTCCGAAAAAAAAAAAAAAAGAACCAAAACCAGTCCTGTTTGTCATCAGCAGCTTTCAGAAAAGGCCTATGATGTTCTTTGCTCTAACTGCTTAACGACATGCCTGAGCTGTGGTGCTCTTTAGAACAAATCCTTAATTGAGTAGAATTGTCCTAAGGAGAAGTGCAGTCTAACGTTCCACCTGGCCTGTTTTCCAGGAAGCTGAAGAAATGCACATAAAAGCAATTCAGATTAAGGAGCAGCTCCTTGGTCAAGAAGATTATGAAGTGGCCCTTTCGGTGGGACACCTGGCATCTCTGTACAATTATGACATGAATCAGTATGAAAATGCTGAGAAACTGTACCTTCGGTCGATAGCGATTGGTACGTTACTTTTCTGCTTTCCTTAGTTGGGGTCTAGAGAGCATGCTCTTAGATCCTGCTCACAAGTGAGGGCCACACGAGGCAGCCAGAGGTGAGCACAGAGCTCCCTGCACTATTCACGTCTTCCTTGGCAGCATTTAAGGGGTTTGTCCTGGTACTGCCCCTGTGCCTCCTGCCACGTGGAGGTCTTACATCTTTACCTGAGTGCATTGTGCCTCAGTCACTTGGTTACTGTGACAGTAGACTCTGGAGGAGTCGGATGGACATTTTGATACAATGAGTCATCCATATTCTTCAGTTGCTTTCCAGATCATACTGGAATCCCATGTGAGAACAGAACTGGGGAAGCAGAGGCTGTGAGAGATCTTGAGTTTGAGGCCAGCTTGATCTGCATAGTGAATTCTAGAACAGGCAGGGCTACACATAAAGATTCTGCAAATCCCCCATATTATTTTAAAGAATCCTTAAAACATTAGTCCTAAACCTGAACTTTTGGACTGGTAAATATGGGTCATCAACCTCAATGACTTGAATACTTTGGTGAGAACTCACGTGATAGAAGGAAAAGAGATTCCTGAAAGGTATCCCTAGGCCTCTACACACACATGCTGTAGCTGGAATACGGGAGCGTACACACACACACACACACACATGAATTAAGTACAAACTTTCTTTAAGCCTGTGAAATTCATTTTTCAATTCTAGTAAAGCCAATTCCTTGAAGTTTTAGAGATGTTGCACGGATGAGAGTAGTTAAGAGGCAACGATAGTGGGATTGGATCTGTTTCCTTCCATAGGACTAAAACCAAGCCAGCCTACTTACAAACCTGTGCCAGGTGGTGGTGGCACGTGCCTTTAATCCCGGCACTTGGGAGGCAGAGGCAGGTGGATCTCTTGAGTCCGAGTTCGATCTGATCTATAGAGTGAGTTGTAGAATGGCCAGGGCTACACAGAGAAGCCCTGTCTCAAACGAACAGATAAGCCACTTGTATTGAAATGTGACTAGAAAGGTATTGTGGTTACTTGCTCTAAGTGTTTCATGCTGCTCTAGGGAAGAAGCTGTTTGGCGAAGGCTACAGCGGGCTGGAGTATGACTACCGTGGCCTCATTAAGCTCTACAACTCCACTGGGAACTATGAGAAGGTGTTTGAGTACCACAACGTCCTGTCTAACTGGAACCGGTTGCGAGACCGACAGTATTCAGTGACCGATGCCCTTGAAGACGTCAACAGCAGCCCCCAGTCCACTGAGGAAGTGGTGCAGTCCTTCCTGATGTCTCAGAATGTTGAGGGACCAAGCTGCTGAGGACAGCCTCAGCTAACAATTACCTTTTCCCAGATTCCAGGGAATTCATACTGTGAAATCAGAACCATGTTGTTTTTAGGGCTGGCATTTGCATTGAAACACTGGTCCAGTCCACAGAAGACCCTGTTTCGGGTAGTCCTGCATTGCAGTTCTGTAGAGTAAGCGTGTCTTGTTATGTCAGCATGTGCCGCGTGTAAGTAGTCCCACACTCTCACCCTAGTAGAACAACAGGAAACGTTTTTTTTTCTTTTTAAAAAATAATTCATTTTTCAGAAAGTCTGAAAGAAAAAAAAAAGAACCCCTAAATAAAACTATTTAAGAGTTTAAAAGAGTTGCATTCTTATTATGTAAGGATGATTTCAAAAACTTTTTAACATATAATTCTTCCATGTGGAGGCATTCAATACTGTATTGTAAGGAAATTTTATGGAAAACTCTTTATATGCAGTATGGAAAAGTAACACAGGTACTAATAAGGGGGAGGGGCACCCTGACATAGATTTGGCCATCTTTCCCAGATCAGGGCATGCAGCCATTCCAGAACTGTTTCAGTGACGGACTGTCAGATTCATCTGACTGGACCAGTGTTGATCTGTCAGTCTCAGGACACCAGCAGTTCTAACTGTTTTTGGTACCATGGTGAGATGCTCTCAAGTGTTTGCTGACAGGACCAGAAGGATCTACGAGGACCAGGCAACCGTGGAAGGTGTTCATTGGACCAGCGGCTTTAGATTGTTACTTTAGTGACTGCACTTGCCTTTTTCAATAAAATGATTTCATTTAGGTAGAACTAGAACGCACAGTACTAATGCAGGAGTTTTATTTGCATCGTAGATACCAAACTGTGGGATGTGGCAGTGTTGGTGGCAAGTCTTTAGTCATGGTACATAGATGGCAGTGTCATAAGCACGTCTGTGACCATCTCCGCAGCCACCCCCGTTTCGTCTTTGCCCTGATAGTCCATGTTGTTAGCAAGCACACTGGCTAAGAGTCAGGAAGTGAGTCATGTTCAGATGAGACTTTAGGCTTACTGTATGGTTTGTGGGGATTAAAACGATGAATGCACACAAAAGAAAGTCTTAGAAAATTCATTACTGTTGAAAATAATAGTACAACTAGTCATTTTAACTGACATCCAGGACTTCAATGGAAAAATCCTCCAGTTACAATGTCTGTTTTACTGATTGGGGCTTTTGGTTTTTCTAAGTTTTTAAAGCTAGCCAGATTATTTAATGTGGAGCTAACACTCAGTTCCTAAGTTGTGACATGTAATAAAAAGAAACAAAAAGATCTTCTGCTGTTACCTCAATTCTTAGCACAGTGGCCCACCTGGTCTGGTACCTCTGTGGTTAAGAATCTGGGTTTCCCCCTATTTTCAGGGGCTTCTGACTTGGCTGTTAGATGCACTGCTCCTGGTATTGCTTGGAGTGGTGGGTGAGTGGGTGTGTGTCGGTCAGGCTTTGTTCTCTTAGCATGCTTGGTGGGTGAGGGGAAAGAAAGTTATCATGGAGAGACAGAAACGTTAATTTAAAGACTTAAGAACTTATCTTAAACATTTTTTTTTACTTCCCAATTTTACCTTTGTCTGAAATTCTCTTTTCAGTCTTAGTGATAGGCCAGTGGGTTAGGCCTTAGAAGGGACCTTAGTGGGGTGTCCCCCAGCAGGTGAGGCAAGCTCTCACCCTGACACAGCAACCTGGGGTTCAGACTTGAATTTACTCCTCGAACCGAGCTTCCTTTAAAATTCTTCAAAGAATTAAATTTGGCAACGCTTGCAGTTTATGCAGCTGGCTCCCCTCCCTCCTAATCACAGTCTTGTCAGAGTCACCTTTATTACCAAGTAGTCCGTGTGACCCAGGAGTTGCATTTCTAAGTGACTCAGCTGGAGCCTCACAAGCCTATATATTTAATACCTCCAAAGACAGTTTCACGATAGGCTTTTTGTATACTTTTATTTGGATATTTAGAGTCCTGTGGTATGTTTGTGGTATAGGAATGTCATGGTAAATTGTTTCTTAATAAATATTTTAAAACAAGTTTCCACATGGATTATTTTTATTTAATCTGCATCTTTGGTGGTGTGCACTTACAGCATTTTGTATAATTTACACTCATCTTTCATAGCTCAGTCAACCTTAACTCATCCTCAGTGATAAAGTAAAATGACCCTGTGCTTACAGGGTGACAGTGTCAGGTGACAGCCAGCCCCACCCCCACCCCCAGCCTCATTGTCAGCTGCTCCATCTGACCATTCCTTAAGTACAGTTTTCTGTAAGTTAAGTCAATCTAATGCCTACACTCTAGCACTCTGTCTGCTTAGTGATATGACTTGATATGTTCTGATTCTAGTGAAAGTAATGCCCTAATCATTTCAAGGTGGGATTCATCCCTCGGCAAGGATGATGTGGTGAGAAGAATGCCACCGTAATTTTATTTTGAAAAATTATTAACGCAGAGTGTGGTACATACCTATTATGTCAGTATTCAGGAGGCTGAGTGATGTAAGATGTTGAGTTTCAGGCAGCCTGGGCTACAAAGGGAGATTGTGTCTCCAAAATCTCAAAAGGAAAAACTGAATAAAATTTACCTCAGAATAATCAGTAGCTTGCATGTAATTTTAAGTAAGGGCCTATGATCTCACCCTCCCCTGAATTCTCTTATTTCTAAAGTCTGGTGCTATTCCATTTGGGGGCATGAGGGAGCTTGTGCATGTGACCCAGGTGAGCCAACAGTTTTTAGTGTACAGTATTTATGGGTCCTCAAACTAGACTGCCCTGAGGCTTTAGATCTTTCCATCACTTTGCATTCTTTATAAACAACTCACCAGCACCCTGCCCAGGTATTGCTGCTCATGAGAATCGATGATTTGAATAAAGCCCTTTGTCCAACCGTGGGAATGACTCCTATGTGAGCATTCAGTTCAGGAAGCTGCATGTGCTGGCACAAGGTAATCGCAACTCCACAGGAGGCCAAGACAGGAGTCACTTGAGATCCCCCAGGACAGCCTAGTAAGACCCTGTCTGAAGAATGCAGGAAGTCCTGAAGGCCATGGACCTTGTCCTAGTAGCACCAACAGCAGAGGCTAAACTTGATGCTAGCTTTGGCCAAAACTCCGCAAATTCATGGTTTGCTAAGTAACAGGTGTTGTTACTACCACCTTTTTTTAATATTTGTTTTCCCCTAGAGTTTTTAGCCTTGCTGCTTCCAATCTTCTTTTTCTAGATGACAAAGTTACTACTGGAAAAAAGTTATTTATAATTACTGAATTTTAAGAGTTTTATTTTGTTTTAAAAATTAACATTTTTCACCTCTTGGCTTTAGAGGACTTCAGATTAGCTGGAAGGCAGATTTATTTTGTGTAGGACATTTGGGTTAGTGTACAGATCTTAACACAAGGAGTTCTTTTGTCCCCAAATCTCAGGAATGTTTTAGGCAGAAAACTGGCTTTTCCCATGATGGCGATTTGAGGGAGAGTGCTTTAGGATTTATTAAATAACACTATTGTTAATTGCAGTCTAGGTATCTATAGCATGAGTGGCCTTAATGAGTTTGTTGAAGTGCACATGTTTTTCAAAAGTAAAATTTAAGATTAAATATATATGCTATATATAGAGATATCTAGGAAACTTGGTTGTGGTGCACAAAGTGTGGAATCACTGAATCGCAGGTACCATTTGTATAACATTGCTCGTTTCTGTATATTCCTTTTATGGGAAAATATGTTGCCATGGTGACTAAAACTTTTCAATTTAGTTTTACTTTTATGTGAATGAATGCTACATTTTATTAAATAATACCAGGTCAGTACTATTTTTATACCTTATTAAGTAACAGGGGTTTTAGTTTAATAGGCTCAAAATAAAAAGAAAAACCCTTAATGGAATAATTACAAACGAATCACTATCATTCTTTACAGGAATCCCCACTATCGTGCCACAGTAATTTCTATAGTAGAATCTCTGGTCATTAATAAATCCTGAAGACAGTTCACTGGGTCAGAACAGCCTTTCCTACCATCCCCACTTGTAGTGCCCGCCATTATTTGTAATATTAAACCACACTAAGTATGTTTGTAACCAGCATTGTGATATATTCTGTACTTGTATTGCTAAATGAACTATTGACCTAATAAATAGTGTTCCTGCATTCCTAGTGTGTGTTTCCAGTTGAGTCGTGATTGCTTTGGGTTCGGATTTTAGTTTGTAGACTGAGAAAAACCTGAAGCTGGAACAAAAGTGCTCCTGCTCAAGAGATGGAAGTTGGGCTGCAGGGGCTCATGGCGGCAGATGGTGGTGCCATGCTCTTGGCAGCCCTGGAAGTGACAGCTTTGGAGGAGAGTAGCCATCACTGTTCAGTGGCCTTCGTGCTACAAAAAGTACAGTTGAAATGATGACAATTCTCCAGTTCCCCCATGTTCCAACTGCCCCTCAACTGTAAGACCCTTTTTTCTACACATGAAGTAGATCTTTCAAAGAGAACTCTACCATGAAACAACCAGTCAAAAGAATAACAGGAAATGAGGCCATGTTTTAAACGTTTTGAGATGTATGTGCATGCAAGCCACCTGTGTGCAGAAAGTTATGTCAGGTACCCTGGAGCTGGATGTCCAGGCAGGTGGTTGTGAGCCATCATGATACGCCGTGAAGATGCTGGGCACCAAACTCGAGTCCTCAGAAGAACAGTTTCTTACCTACTTCACTACTGTGGCTGTCTTCCCAGCCCAAAGGCCTCAGTGTGAAATAATGTGAAGCCAAATTAATACCTTAGACAAAAACCTGCTCTCTACCTGCACGTCACTGCTTCTTCCTCTGCAGTATTAAACTTTCAAGTTTGTCTTTAATTGTCACCAGTGCAGCATGTCACTCCAAACTTTGTTCAAGCACTTCCTATGTGGTCTCAGTAGCTGGTCATATTCCTGACATCTTTATATTTTAGCTCTAAGTGTATTAGCAAACTACAGATCTTCCCATACACAGATAAACTCAACATGGTCTGGGTGTAGCTCACTTAAATGCATGAGGCTCTGGATTGCATCCCGAGGCACTGCCTCCCGAGTGAATGTCAACATCTTGTTAGCAGAGCTGTCTTAAAACGAGTGGTGAGGATATGGAGGAATTAGGTCCTGTGCACCTAATTCCTGTGGGAATGTGAAATGGTCACTGAAAACAATACGGAGGATCCTCAAAGACGTCTGAATATATTTGCCGGGTGATCCAGCGATTCTACTGGAAGGATTTCAAACCACCTTTACATCCAGGTCTATAGCAACATTAACAGTCAAAGAAGGGCCTCAAGTATCTGTTCCTGTATGAACAGATAGAATGTGGCATCCTTAAAGTGAAAGCTACTATTTAAAAGGTTAAAGAGGGGCCTGGCAGGATAGCTCAATAGGTAAGGATGCTTGCAACCAAGCCTGATAACTCATTCCAACTCTGAAGACTCTCAAGTTGTCCTCTCGCTACCATGCACCTTGCCACACCTCCCTCGCACCCATACAATATATAATATATTGCATGGACTTTAATATGCTAAGAAGCCAAACAGCTAAGCAAGAGTCAGAGGCATGAGGATCAGTCCATGATCATCCTCGGCTATATACCAAGTTGGAAGCCAGTCTAGTACATGAGACCTTGTCTCAAAATGACAACAAAGCCAAATAAAATTACCATATAATTTTAGTGTTATGTTCACAAAGCTGAAAGAATGAAGATTTGTCAGAAGCTGTGGGGAAGGGAAAATGGGAACTGGTTGCTTAACGGTTTTCATTCACACCATGAGGAAGTCCTGGAGATTGGCTGCACAGAAAACGGAAATGTAATTACAATAAAAATGGTTAAGACGCAACTCAGGAGAGGCAGGAGGTAATACGGTAAACTGTATGTATGCTTAGAACTTGTTTTTATACATTAAGATTTTTTTTAAATGCTTTCCGTCTTTCTAGGCAGGGCAGGCAGAGATGGTTCGTGGGTACAGTCTGACCTCCACAAGCATGGCCTTGTAAGTGTGAGCGCGCAGTCAATGAAGTACAAAACATTCCTCTTACAACTTGCCTGGCAGTTAAGTCAACCATGATCCATTTGGAAGGGCAGCCGTGAGGACCAGGAGCAGGTATGCACTCCCGTTGAGAAACAGGAGTGGGGTGGGCGGGGTCGGGTGTTTATGCCAGCTTTGGCCACATAGTTTTAGTCCAGGCCAGAGCTACGCACACTAATAAATGCAAAACAACAACAACAACAACAACAACAATCATTTTCTTTCAGAATCTGTTACAATTTTGTTAGGGTTTGTGCTCATTCCTTTTCATTAAGTTTCAACACAAAATACAACTAATCCACAAAATAGGACAGAAATTTCGAGAAATAGACCCAAGTAAGCCAGGAATTTGATATAAAAGAGCTACATCTAAAAATGGTCATAGAAAAGATGGCTTTGCCCTAAATGCTACAGCCTATAAATACACTCTCTCACCCGTGCACGAGTGTTCATCTGATTGAAATGCACACACGCTGGATTCTTAGTGCACGTTAACCAAAATAAGTTTGGTAAGCCAGAGTTTAGAGTAAGCACTGAAACTGGAAAGCCAGGAGAAAATGTGGATTTTAAATATTCTCAATGCAGACCTCCTTTCAGAGAGACCATAAAACAAAAGACATACAATTTAACTATAAAAAGGGCAGTGGTGTGTGTGTGTGTGTGTGTGTGTGTGTGTGTGTGTGTGTGTGTGTGTGTGTGTGTGTGTGTGTGTGTGTGTGTGTGTGTGTGTGTGTGTGTGTGTGTGTGTGTGTGTGTGTGTGTGTGTGTGTGTGTGTGTGTGTGTGTGTGTGTGTGTGTGTGTGTGTGTGTGTGTGTGTGTGTGTGTGTGTGTGTGTGTGTCCAAGAGAGAGGAGGAGGAGGCACTAAAAGCTTAGAGAGTTGGGAAACCTTGACGGTGGGGTCCTGTCTCAGCTGTGCCAACCCTGTCTGCCATGGGGAAGTCTGGCTCACGAGTTGGACGCAGAAATCTGATGAGGAGCAGCACAAAGCAGCCCTCCTTCTCCTGAACGACTGCCAGTGTGGACGAAGAGTTGCTCTGGAGAGACCATGGAGCAGCCATGCTGGCTGGGTCAGCGTGGGCGGGGTAGTGATGAGCCACCACAGTTCTGGCTGGGAGGCTTCTCCTCTCCCTGTTAGGGAGGAGCTGGAGATTCAGCTCAGGTGGAATAGTGTGGGCCTAGCGTTCATGAAGCCATACGTGTGATGCCTTTAAGACAGAACTGGAGAGATACGGCGGGATGATTGAAGTTCAGGTTCACTCTTGACCACTCGGGGAGTTCACGGTCAAACAATTGCAGGTCAATCCGCTTGGGAGGCTAAAGCAGGAGGACCATTTGAACTAGGCTGTGAAAGGCTGGTCTGAATAATTAAACCAAAGTTCACTCCCACCTCCACCCCCAAAAAATCCTTTGGAGAAGCCCTCTTCTCTGGAAGGTTCCCTCTTGAGGCCTGCGGCCAGGACACTGGTGAAACCTTTTTGTTTTCTGTGTTTTCTCCCTTGGGATTAGCTTTACCATAACAGCACAGAGCAACATGTTAACAGCTAACTCTTCTTCCATACAGTTCCCAACCTACTCTCGGGCATCCTTACTGCTACCACTTTGAGTCGGAGACACCTTAGCTGAGAACATGCAACTAACTTTAGGAATAATGCATTCAAGTGCTGAAGAAGTGGCTTGGCAGTTGGGGGCACTGGTTGCTCTTGTAGAAGACCTGGGTTCAGTTCCCAGCTTTCACATAGCGGCTGACACCTTAACTAGTTCGTTCTAATTCTCGGGGATTTGGCGCCATCTTCTGGTCACTGGGGGCACCAGGCACACACGCCTTGGGCTTAGATTCAGGCCCACAACACACATCCACTTCAACCAACCAACCAACCAACCAACCAACCAACCAACCAACCAACCAACCAACCAACAACCAACCAAGCAATCAAAATACATTAGTCTCCCAGTTGTTTACATGTCATGAAAAATGTCGGCTGGCTAAGATCAGGAGTTACAGTGTCACTATGTGCTGCTGTTTGCAGCCAGTAGGTCATCAGCACCAAGCCCTAGTCCCTACACCGATTTCCAGTACAGAAGACACCACCTTTGTTCTTGGGGCTTTCTTTTCTCCTCTAAACAGTAGCTGAAAAAGTTGGGTATGTCCTTTCATTTGTTAATTCAACAGAATTTTAAGTGACCGATATGGGCTGTGCACTATTATAATTGCTTAGGCTATGCCGATAAATAAATCAGTTGTCTTCTGGTCACAAGAAAATAGAATTTAAAATTTTAAAACTGTCCTCTTTGTAAGTTTATTATATCAGGTATTTTGTCACAGTAATATAACATTGAAACGGCGACATGCTTGACGGGTTTGAGAAAGCAAGAGTTAGAACAGCTGTGGGAGTGGATCAGAGACGATCTAGCAGACAACTTGGGCTTTCTTTGAATTGTTTATTTTGAGACAGGCTAAATTATGTTGCTCACGGAGTTCTAGAACTCCCCATCCTCCTGCCTTACCTCCCCATCACTGAGATTAGAGGTGTGCACCACCAAGGCAAAGCTGACACCGACTTCAGATGAATTGAGGAACCTTGGAGTTTTGAGCAGAGAAACCTGTGATCTGCCGTTTTAGATTTCTAAGACCGTACTGAGTTTGAGGAATGAGTTAAAAGGACACCAAACCCAGCTTCCTCTATTGCCTTTAGGGAGAACTCCCCAGCCCAGAGACTTTTGCGTGGGGCAGCCAGGTTGGAAGGGAGCGTTACTCCTCACAGTTCCTGTAGGTGGCGGTGCCGCCCCACGCATGATCAGCGCGCTCTATTTTTCTGGGAGCCCCTCAGCATCACGCAGTTTCCGGTAGGCGCCCCTCTCTCCCAGGTCCTCCTGCTTTGTCAAAATTGTTGTGAACCAGCGGGGCAAGGGATCCCGCGGCCCCTTCTTGAGCTTAGGGGGAGCACTGGGTTAAAGGAAAGGTGCGTGTTGCGCCCGCACCATGTGACCCTCCTGCTTCACAGATTTACCCTGGCCCATATGTTCCCATATGCTGCTGCCTTGGGCAGGGTCCTCATTAACTTGTCGCTTATGTTTACAAAAAAAAGAGAGACAGAAGGGAAGAGAAGAACAAAATAAAAAGGAAAGCTGTAAGTGGCTCATGCCTTTATTAACAGCACTGGGGAGGCAGAGGCAGGCAGACCTCTGTGAGTTCGAGGCCAGCCTGGTCTACAGCGCGTCAGGTCAGCCAGAGATACACAGGGTTTAGGCCCTGGTTTTGATTTCCAGCACTATAAAACAAAAGAGGACTGACAAGATGACTTAGCAGGTGAAAGTGCTTGCCATCAAGCCTGACCATCTGGGCTCCATCTTGGGACCATGTGGCAGTGGAAGGAAAGAACTGATTCCCTAATGTCCTCACCTGGTCCTCACAGTGTACACAGCCACACTGGGAGAAGCACACACACAGTGAATAAATAAAATGAGAAAATGAATGAATGAATGAATGAATGAATGTAGCAAAGTATGTTGGAACCTACATAAGGTCTTAAGTTCATCATTCTTGCTGCACACCTGTGTTGCTTCTGTCTCCTTCAGGGACATCAGATACTAACGGCCCCAAGAGTGGCTCAGGTGGTGTAGATGTGCGAAGTCCTCTGTGCAAGGTACGAGGGTTGGGAGGAGACACTGGTAAACTCGGAAGCCGATGCAACTGCTCCTGGCGGCAGCAGCCCTCACAGGATACAGATTCAAATGTAAGCAGCTGTATGAGAAGCTACAATGTGACTTTGCATTGACTGGGAAATGACACGGTTATAACATTGGCGAGTAACATTTTTAAAATGATGTTTGCAGGTGGGACTCCTTGTTGGGAATTAAATCCACTAGTAGCTGCCAATTTTTGACCACTGACCCAAATCACCATTCTGCTAAGACTATTGATATTTCTTCTTTTTTTTTTTTTTTTCCGGAGCTGGGGACCGAACCCAGGGCCTTGCGCTTCCTAGGCAAGCGCTCTACCACTGAGCTAAATCCTCAACCCCTTGATATTTCTTCTTTGAGATTCTGTTTCTAGCCTCTCTCACTCCCTATACTTGGCTCACGGCCATCTGGAAATCTTCCCAATACCCCAAGGGCATCAGTCCATTCCATTGTACCTCTTCCCTTGTCACCATCTGCCGCATGCTATCCATGGGATGAAGTCTAGATGATTCCGAGGCTGCTAGACTTGTCACTGGCTGGCTCCATTCAACCAGTTACCCCATCCTGGGCTTTCCTATGGCTGACATCAATAAAATCCTTTGTTCTTTCCCTCACCGGACTCTGATAATCCTCCACACAGGTGACCACATCTATTTACTTTGCAAAGATAGGCGACCTGCCACGTAGGAAGTGGCTCCAAATATTTTTTGGTTTCAGACAGGGTTTTATTGTATAGCTTTGGCTGTGTAGACCAGGCTGGACTTAAACACACAGAGACCCAACTGCCTCTGCTGAGATTAAGGAGTGAGTGACCACCAAGTCTGGCTTCAAATATTTTTTTTTCTTTCTTTCTTTTCGGAGCTGGGGACCGAACCCAGGGCCTTGCGCTTGCTAGGCAAGCGCTCTACCACTGAGCTAAATCCCCAACCCCGGCTTCAAATGTTTTTAAGCAAATAAAAGATGAATGCGGTTCAGACAAGTAAAGTTCAATTGTCTCAAGGATTATTATTTCCCAACCCATTTATTTATAATTAAAAATTGAGTATCCTTTTGATAAAGTAAATTGTCTTTACCCTCTTCAACCCCCTCCTTCTCCAGAGTATACATGCGAGTGCTCAGGGAGCCAGGGGAGCTGGCCTCCATCCCTGTGGATCTTCCTATGAGTAGCTCTTGGGAGACTCTGGTCTTTCCTTAATCCTCTTTTTCTTCAGCTTTGGTTTTTGAGGAAGTTTCGTTAAAGAATCTGAAACAACAGAAGCCAGAGAGGGGCCCGATGACACCACAGCTTATGAGAAGCCTCGGTAACATCTGCAGGGTAGAAAGGATAGTGATAAGGACATTCTTCTCACTGCCGATGTGTCCCTTGTTCTTGCTTTCCACTGAGATCTGGGAGGTGGAGAGATGGTATCGCCCTCAGTTTACAGGTGAGGACGCTTGCCCAAGCAAAGAGCAAGGCTGCAGCAAGTCTGACGCTTTATAACAAGCTAGACCCGAGGTCAGGACCAAACCCAAGTCTGCTTGACTTCCCCTGCGCCCCTCTCAGTTCTCAATGCTAATTGCAAGTGATTTGAAAACACAGGTCTGCTGGAAGACGACACTGCCATGTTTTAATCAATAACTGGTTTATGAACACAGTGCCAAAGAAACATGTCTGTCCCTGTAGGTAGACCACAGATGAAGGGCCCTCCTCATGTAACGTGGGGAGGGGAATTCCATACCATTTCTAACCTCTAACATTTTCATTAGCCGTGTGCGTGTGTGTGTGTGTGTGTGTGTGTGTGTGTGTGTGTGTGTGTGTGTGTACTGGGGATTGAACCCAGGTCTTCACATATACTACAAGCATTCTACTACTGAGCTATGCCCACAACTCCCATCTCCAAGCTCCAGCACTAAGAAACACACTTTGTCCCCTCCCCACTTGGCTACATATTTTAAAGATTCTATAGTGAATATATCTGGAGAGGAGCCAAAATTGAAAAGAGACTGAAGGGAAGGAAAGGACAGAGGGAAGGGACAGTAGACTGGAAGGAAGAGAGCTGCCAGGCTCACAGAGGAGGCTCCACCCTCACTCTCTTCCACAGCCCCTCGTTCAGGTAGTGGGCATCACCTCTGGAGCAGTGTGAGGACCTTGACTCATCCAGCAAGATAGCCTCTTGGCCAGGGGCTTGCATCTTGGACAACCTCTCCTTCATGCCGCTGATATTTCCATGCAACCCCCAGGCACTGCAGAGCCTGGGGAGACTGTCCTCCTGGTTGGCGAGCAAAGATCTCTCTGGTGCATCCAAGGGGCAGAGCGCGACCTGAAATTGGGTCCATCGTTGAGGAGACACTGGAGAGGATCACCCAACCGCACCCCCAGCTGTTGAGGTAAATATTAAAAAGTCTGAACCTTTTATCCTGCGCTGATGCCAGCACCATTGGGTCACATGGCACTGCAGGGTACTTTTATCTCAGCAGCTCCACGCTGCCCCCAATTACTCTCAGACCCAGGTGGTCCCTACAGTTAGTTCTGGCACGGGAGAGCCATATGGAACTAACCATAATTATCTCTGGTCACTATCCCTCCCAGCAGCTCTCTACTAGCCGCGAACTCTCTGGTTCCAGCTTCCCGGTAAAAGCAGGGCTCTAGAAGTCCAGCAGTGGCTGGCCTATCACGGTTCCCTGCCACGGACTCTGCCCACGCTCCCAGCAACCTCCCCCTGGTAGTTAAGGTGCAAACTCCCAACTACCCAGTGAAATCATGACTTAGTAAGCTGTAATTTATCAATCAGATTTATGTGTTAAATTCTCTGTCCACGGGGTTGGGGATTTGGCTCAGGGGTAGAGCGCTTGCCTAGCAAGCGCAAGGCCCTGGGTTCGGTCCCCAGCTCTGAAAAAAAAAAAAAAAAGAAAGAAAGAAAAAAAAATTCTCTGTCCACAAATACAACCACGCAATAAATTCACAACCAACTAATAAAGCCGAAAACCTCCCACCTAGATAAGATACATTTACTTATAGAAATCCATCCCTTAACAAATATACATAACCACCTAGGGCCATTTAAGACCACCTGGATCTGGGTCAGGCTTCTCCGTCTCCATCTTGATTCTTCTCTCCCTCCTTCCCCTTCACTCCTGCCTTACAAAAGCGTTGTCCCCGCCTTATTTTTTACTGTCCAATCACGGGCCTTGACCTGGTTTGTGCCAGCCCTCACCTACATATAGACATCAACCTGCACCCAGCTGCTGAGAACTATGGGATCTTTTTGCTTAGCCTAAAGAATGAGGTGAGAGTCACAGAGACTGATGATGTGGGTGGGCCAGGCTGCCACCTGTGTCTTCCGGGTGAGGCTCTCCGTGCTGAGTTGTCTAAGCACAGCCCTCCCGTGTCCACCCACAGAGTGCAGTGACCTCGGCACCCAGGTGCATCTCTCCCTTTGCTTCCTGCAGTGCTGAGGGTGGACACCAGGGCTTCACGTGCCAAGCAAGTGTGCTGCTGCCCTCACAGCCAGGTCACCTTTTATTTCATGGCCGTACCTTCCATTTCTTTTGAGAGTGACGTGTCTTACTTCCTTATTGTAACGAGACAGTTGTGCTTGTTTTGTTTTTAAAATAAAAAGGTTTTAATTTAAACTGAGAACCTGAAGATATATTTTTGAAGTTTTTTCTGGCCAACGAAGCCAAGAAATCCAGGAGTCACTATAATGGCAACTTGTGTGTGGTGTGTGTGTGTGTGTGTGTGTGTGTGTGTGTGTGTGTGTGTGTGTTGTTGTTGTTGTTGTTGTTTGACACAGGCTTTCTCTGTGTGGCCCTGGCTATCCTGCAACTTGCTCTGTAGACTAGGTTGGCCTTGATCTGAGAGATCCACCTGCCTCTGCCTCCCAAGTGCTAGGATTAAAGATATGGACCACCCCACCCCCACCCAGCAATGGCAACATTTTATAGTTAGAAAAGGAACTACTAGAGCCAGAGACATGGAGTCAAGTCACCACTCAAGCCCAGGAGTGAGAGTCAGCCTGGACAACACAGCAGGACCAGTGCCCTTCTCTTAGAGAAAAGATGGGGCTATGTAGGTAAATCCGAAGTGGCATTTGCCTACTTGTGGGAGGCCCTGAATTCAGTCTCAGCATTGCAAAAATAAAAATAAGAGGAAAGAAAAGAAAAAGGATTAACAAAACAATCTAAGCATTCATGTTCAAGAACAGCAGAGATGCAGAGATGGGGAGGGGCTGGCAAAGCAGGTTAGAGCAGACAGCCATACAGGCAGCCTGGGGCTAGGGCAGGCAGCCATACAGACAGCCTGAGGCTAGGGCAGGCAGTCACACAGACAGCCTAGGTTAGGGCAGGCAGTCACACAGAGAGCCTAGGCTAGGGCAGGCAGTCACACAGGCAGCCTAGGCTAGGGCAGGCAGTCACACAGACAGCCTGAGGTTAGAGCAGGCAGTCACACAGAGAGCCTGAGGCTAGGGCAGGCAGTCACACAGAGAGCCTGAGGCTAGGGCAGGCAGTCATACAGACAGCCTGAGGTTAGAGCAGACAGTCATACAGACAGCCTGAGGTTAGGGCAGGCAGTCACACAGAGAGCTTGAGGCTAGGGCAGACAGTCATACAGACAGCCTAGGCTAGGGCAGGCAGTCACACAGGCAGCCTGAGGCTAGGGCAGGCAGTCACACAGGCAGCCTGAGGCTAGGGCAGGCAGTCACACAGGCAGCCTGAGGCTAGGGCAGACAGACACACAGACAGCCTGAGGCTAGGGCAGGCAGACAGTCACACAGGCAGCCTGAGGTTAGGGCAGGCAGTCACACAGGCAGCCTGAGGCTGGGGCAGGCAGTCATACAGGCAGAGCAGACAGTCCACACAGACAGCCTGAGGCTGGGGCAGGCAGTCACACAGGCAGCCTGAGGCTAGGGCAGGCAGTCACAGGCAGCCTGAGGCTGGGGCAGGCAGTCACACAGGCAGCCTGGGCTGGGGCAGGCAGTCACACAGGCAGCCCAGGCTAGGGCAGGCAGTCACAGGCAGCCTGAGGGCTGGGCAGGCAGACAGTCCCACACAGGCAGCCTGAGGCTAGGGCAGACAGACAGTCACACAGGCAGCCTGAGGCTAGGGCAGGCAGTCACACAGACAGCCTGAGGCTAGGGCAGACAGTCACACAGGCAGCCTAGGCTAGACAGACAGCCTGAGGCTAGGGCAGGCAGTCACACAGGCAGCCTAGGCTAGGGCAGGCAGCCATACAGGCAGCCTGAGACTGAATCCTGGCAGTCTCCCACTTGTGTGCTCTGGCACAGTTGTCTCACCTCTCTGTACTTGGATGTTTCGTTTATGAATTGTGGGTAATAATTCTAATTGCTACTTAGAGTTACTTGTGAATATCGCGGGAAGGAACAGAAAGTGCTTGACACAAAGGCCACTTACAGTGTTGTCATGTAGGGTGTTTATTCGAGTGTAGCCTTGCTTGTCACAAGTAGGCAAGTGCACACTGCAGTTTTACCTACATAGCCCCATCTTTTCTCTAAGTGAAGGGGCAAGGGGTCCTGCTGTGTTACCCTGGTCTGTAGACCATGCAGACCTAGAACTCAGAGCTCAGCCTGCCTCTGCCTCTGGAGTGCTGGGATTGAAGGTGTCAGCCTCCAGGCCTGGCAGGCTTCTTTTGAACCAGAGTCTCAAATCAAAATCCGTACCGAAGCTTTGAGAGAGGCCTGGAAGTGAGGTCTGTTTAACATGCAAACGACTGAGCAGTGGATTCTGAGGAGACAGGACAGAGTTCATTAGCAGAGCCCTGCCCAGGTGTGTGTTGTACCACCTCAGCGGTGAGAGCTCCAGGAAGGCAAAGCTGTGAGTCACTGAGTACAGCAGTTTGCCAGGAGCTCTCAGGAAGCAAGAGGCTCACACAAAGCTGGGGAAGGCTACCTACTCTGGAAGACACAGTGATGGTAGGACATCCACCAAACACATATCAAACCCCGTGACAGGAGTGGGGGGTGCTGCATGCCTATAACCCCACCGCTTGGGAGCCTGAGGCCAACCAGGACTCAACAGCAAGATCTGTTTAACATATAAAAAAAAGGGGGGGGAGCTCACAAGCCCTCGCCCCCTCCACATACAGAGAGAGAGAGAGAGCAGGAGTGAGCTGAGAAAGGACCACTTGGAGAGTGCTGATCCGAGAACAGTGTGGAGAGTGAATATGATCAGAGCAACAAACCTCGATGTATCATTAGCATGTTAATTTTGTTAATTTAAAAAGTTTTAGAAATTAAATAGAGACTGAAGAAAATGTACAGCATGATTACCAAGTCGTAATGTAAACAAACGAGCTGCCATCTCTGGTAGGAATCTATCGATGTCTCACTAGTGTTGACAAATGTGCCTAAAGACAGGCTCTCGGGATGGGGAGGAGCTTCATATTGACTTTATATTCCTTTAAAGTGGTTCTGAGTTCATTATCACTAATGTTGTTGTTGTTGTTTGAGAAGGGGTCTGTGTACTCCTGGCTGGCCTGGACCTTGTTATGCAGACAAGGGTGTCCTCAAACTTGTGGATCACAAAACTCTGCTGGCTTCTGCTTCTCGGTGCTAGGATTGAAGATGTGACCAGCCTACCTGGCTAGAAGTCTATTTATTTTTAGCTGATCAGAGTAGCACACTCCCTGGATCCTAGCACTAAGCCCAAGGCGGGCAGACTGCAGATCTGACGCCAGCCTATGTGATACAAAGTGGGTTCAAGTGAGACCTTCTCTCAAAACAAATAAACAAAGTCTATTAATTTTTAAAAAAGTTTATCAATATGGTTCAAATTCCACGTCACAATTAAGAAACTACTGTAAGTCATATTTTTGGAATGACAGCAAAGAAGAATCTCTGTTCTTTCCTACATAAGAGACGGACCACTGAGGCTGACCTGCGAATGCAGCTGCCTCCGTGAGCTGGATGCTAGAGAAAGCTGCAAAATATAGCACGACTACTTTCTGAATTTTTTTTTTGAAAAGCAGTTACTTTTTCATAAATATTTTTCATAGAATATCTGTTTATAAAATAGTTATTTTCATTTTCAGGAATTTAGTAAATATATGCTTAAGATTTCCTTATCTATAATCTCTAGTAAATATTAATAGCTATAATATAATCTAATCACATCTTTTGAAGTTCTTTCTGATTTCAAGAAGTAAGCATGTCCGCATGTCCAGGAGCAAGGGATCTGAGAGCCACCGAATGAGGATTGAGCTAGGGTCCTACCCTCATTATCTAAGAGCACACTGACCAAACTCCTACTCAGAGGAGTTTTCTGGGATGCCTCACCAGGAACTTGGCCGTCTGGTTCGTTTTGGTGTACTTATAGAGCCGGCGAAGCTGCTTTGCTTCCAGTTCCGAGAAGAGGGAGACAAACCGCCAGAGCATTCTGCAGAGAGAAACCAGAGGCCAGGCTGAGAGAGGCTGGCTGGAACCTTGTCTCCCTATGCTCTGTCCTATGACCGGGATCTACCTGGCAGAAATAGGCTACAAGGTGCTTCCTCAATTTCAGTTTGAGGTGCTAAGGATGGAGACCAGGACAGAAATGCCATGTGCTGGTATCAAACGCCTGCACCCAGCAACTCTTCACCCAGAGGGGAAAGGGCTCTTCTTAGGAGAAGCTTAAAAATGTGTGTGTGTGTGTGTGTGTGTGTGTGTGTGTGTGTGTGTGTGTGTGTGTTTGCCACAGTGCATGTGTGGAGGTCAGAGAGCAACCAATAAGAGTACATTTCTCCTACCACATGAGTCCAAGGGCTGGACCTCAGATCATCTGGCTTAGTAACAAATGCTTTGCCCACTGAGGCACCCGGAGGCTCTCCGGAAAGGCTTCTGTCTACTGTGTGTACAGCTAAGGTACAATCAGTGCTACCCTGACGGCTAGAGGACTTGTTCTTTAAACATCAGTTATCTCCCAGGATCTCAACCCTCTCCACACTTGGAGACTCTTGGCAATAGCATATCTTAAACAGAGGTGGGATAAGGCGAGTGAGCTGCCTACTTTTTCCAGTGCTTGATCTCCCAGGCTCGGCAGTAATGCTGCAGAAAGGTGTTGATGTGGTCCCCTAGGGCCTCAAGGCTCTGCTTCGTGTACTTTATCCTTTTCTTCTGGGGAAGGTCCTTGGGCAGGTTCAGCTTTCGAAGGAACTTCTTCAGAGGCCTCAGATATTCTTTACACTGAGGAGGTCACAGGCATGGTGAAGGGCTGAGGGGTATGGAGAAAGGCAGGTGGACAGACCCAAGTGCCTGACAAATTGGCCTAACGGACCACAAAGGGCTGTGTGGTCACGAGACTCTGGTGAATTTCCCACCCCATTTCCATCCTGCCTGTGACAGCTCAGGTGGTGGGATATACAGGTCAGAATCCTCCTGGTTCCTCCCAGGCTAGGGAAACAAGGTTTCAGGCTGGCTCCTTACAATTTTGAAGGTATCCTGGCTCAGGCCCTTGGCATGACGGACCAGAACATCTCCGGCGGGCACGGTGCTGGAGCTCCTCTCTAAGCAGGGAACACTCCCCACCTGGAAGGAGGTGGCACAGTCAGAGAGGGGCATGGGCCAGTGCTAGGAAGATATTGGCAAATGACACCCAAGGCCTTCTTCTTTTTTTTTTTTTTAATTTATTTTATTTATTATATATAAGGACGCTGTAGCTGTCTTCAGCCATACCAGAAGAGGGCATCAGATCCCATTACAGATGGTTGTGAGCCACCATGTGGTTGCTGGGAATTTAACTCAGGACCTCTGGAAGAGCAATCAGTGCTCTTAACCACTGAGCCATCTCTCAGCCTCCCCCACCCCCAAGCAATATTTTGAGAGACAAATCACAGGAAAATAAAGAAGGGCTTGGGGCTGGAGAGATGGCTCAGCAGTTAAGAGCACTGACTGCTCTTCCAGAGGCCCTGAGTTCAATTCCCAGCAACTTACATGGTGGCTCACAACCATCTGTAATGGGATCTGATGCCTGTGTGTCTGAAGACAGCTACAGTGTATTTATAATAAAAATAAATAAATAAATAAATAAATAAATAAATAAATCTTTTAAAAGAACATTGCTAGGTCAGTGAGCCTGACTCCCCTCAAAACAAACAAACAAATCAACAAAAAAAAAAAAAAAAAAAAAAAAAAAACCTTTGAAAAACCTCTGCTTGGAAAACCTAAAATATTTTATCTATTTTTTCATAATAATTCTTGGCTATACTGGCAAACTTTGTAAAGCTCCTGACAAACACTTACTAATTAATTTTCTTGCCCACAAATTCTGTGAGGTTAGCTATCATTACCTCTGCCTATAATTGAGAACTCTGAGGCACTAAAAGAATTCTGTGACTCCTCAGGGGGATGGGCAGCAGTCACTTCTGTCATCTGTACCTACTGAGGTGCCAGGCCCACGTCTATGCTGCTCTAAATTTTAGCATCATGGCGTGCACCCCGAAGGGCACTCAATAAAGAAAGGCGGTCGTGATAACAGGGGTCTTGTGACACAAAGTGAGCAAAGGGAACTGAAAGTTGGTGGTGACGAAGTGTCTGAAATATTCCTGACTTAGAGAGCACAGTGTTATTGGACTGGTGTCACTGGGTTTGAAACTTAACATTTTCCTTTTTCTTTCTTTTTTTATTTTTGTTCGTTTATGTTTTGGGATTTTGTTTGTTGTTAGGATTTTTTGTTTGCTTGTGTCCCCGCCCCAAAACAATGAAACAACTTTCTCTTTGTAGCCCTGGCTGTCCCTGAACTCACTCTGTAGACTAGGCTGGCCTTGAATTCACAGAGATCCATCCACCTCTGCCTCCACCTCCTAAGTACTGGGATTAAATTCGCTCGTGCCCCACATTTTCAAAGCCTTTCAGAACGATTGGATTACTTGCCATTTGTGTTCAGGAGAGGAAGACCCGCATTCAGAGCACGCTGAAGGGAAGCTAGTGGAAAGGGAAAGACGGACGACAGGTTCCTCCCAACTGTGGAGAGTGTGGACCCTGGCTAACTCCATAACCACAGCCACGGAACTGTATGCAGGCCATAACACATATGTATGCTCACATGGACATGGGTAAGCCTTTATAACTAATGATCAAATGGGACTTCTCATCATCTTGGCAGAAGAAACACATCTTTGATAAACATGTCTACTACTTATCCCTGCTTTGTGGTTCTGGGGAATGAGACCCAGGACTAGGGCAAGCTCTCTACTACTGAGCTATACCCTAGCTTAACTGTTTGAAGAAATTGTGTTCTCTTGTTCTTTGGGGCCCTTGCTAACTCACACAAACTACCATTTTCTCTTCTTGTCTCCTTCCTTGAATTTCATGTTCGTAGCTTCCCAAAACCAGCCCCTTCCTACCTCCCTCACGTCCCAGCCTCACTTCACCTTCTCTAGTGGCTTATCTCCTTCACCCACTTGCCAGTCTGAGGCTTCCATCTCAATAGCTGGGCCAGCAGACTCCAGGATAGCACTCCTCAGGTCCCCCGCAGACTTCTAACTTACTGCTTCTGTGACCTGAGTGCCCCAGGTAGTGGGCAGGTTGGCTCCAGAACTCGGAGCAAAACCATGGCAACTGCCAACACAGAGCTCAGGCCCCTCTCTACCCTGTCCACTTATGCCTCAGGGTGGCCACCAACCATCTCCTTCAGCTGGGATCTGGGCTGGGTGAGTAAGTGAGCCAGGTGTGCTGCCCCCACCCCATGTTTTTTGGGGGTCAGTGCTCACAGCTGACTAGGACCAAATGGCACACACGTCTGGCCAGAAGCTATTGATTTTAAACCCCGGTAAAGTTTCTCAAGTCATTTTCCTGGATAAATACCACTCTGTAGGTAATCCGGAGGCTTATTGAAAGTGTGTGTGTTGGGGGCGCGGTAGCGGGGAGGGGAGAGTTGTAACAGTCTTTTCCAGAACAAAGGACTAAAGGGTGTGCTGAAAGAGCGAATGGAATATAATAAAAGTCTACTGAAATACACTGCTAGCCCCCTGTAGCCACCGAGTTAATAAACTGATTTTGCTCAGGGATGTTTGCTTTAAGGATATTTACAAAAGTACCAGCCGTCATGTATTTCATTAATCTCACCAAAACCTTCCTGGGAGTAGGCGCCAAATGGTGACCTTGTTTCGTAATGAACCTGGGTGGCTGAGGTCCTACCACTTGCCTTAGGTCAGTGGCCACTGAAACAGATGCAAGGCTTTTGGTTGGATTCGGAGCGCTCTGTCTTTTCCTGCATGCCAGCCGGAGGCCTGGGCGGTATAGCGAATAGGAGCAGCAGCGTCTTGATCCGTAGGAATGGCTGGTGGGCACTCAGATGCTCAGTCAGGACCGCTTCGTCCCTACCGGGGCACCAGCGCCCCCTCGTGTCTTTCATCAGCTAGCGCAACGAGTTGCCCGGTGCAAAGACCGTTGCAGCTGCAGTTTACTCATTTAAGACATGTCTTCCCTGGAACGCTGGATTCCGTCACCCGGACCTATTGCCTGTCGCTCAGTTTGATCATGTTCTCTCTCTTCTTTAGTGGCCTCTGGTTCGGCCAATAGAACTTCCCTCTGCCCATCTAGCCGCACAGGACAGGGCATGGTAGCTCTTAACAGCTCTAAGGCTGGAGGCCAGGAGGCCCTGGGGTTTTGGTGAGTTCCTTTTCTGTCCAGAAACTCTTAAACTATTCTCTGTACTATTATGTTTAGCAAATTGTGGGGAGGAGATGGGGACAATCAAAGCCCTCACTTCTCTGCCATAACTTTGGAAGACCTGCTCCCTGAGGATTATCTCACAGCTGAGGACAATTATGTTGGTAAGAGGAAGGCAAAAGAAAGCCTCCTAGATACTTTATAGAGAATAGTATCTCGGTAAACAATGTGTTTGGAAATGGGGAACATGCATCGCCCTGTCCATTCTAGGGATAGCCTCAAGGAGAAAAAGATTTGATAATCTGGCATTCTGGAAACTATTCTGGAAATGTCAATGGATAAATAAAATGTTATGTCACATATCTGTCACACATGTTCAAGTGCTAGTCTATGGCTAACCCTCCTGATCTGTGAGAAGCAGCATGTGTGGCCCAGTTCCTCTTTTGGATATGCACTGAAAAAGGTGTTAGAGTGTACGCTTCAAAATACCCAAGAGGATTTTTTTCATTCTGCTTCTTTTTTTTTTTTTTTTTTTTTTTTTGTCCTTATAAGCTGGCCAGGGCAGGGATCTTGTAATAGTAGTGTTCAGGAAGGTGGAAGCAGCAGGACTGTTGCAAGTTCAAGGCCAGTCTGGTCTACACAGCAACATTCTGTCTCAAAAGCCAAAATTTAAAAATATATTGTTAGGGGGTTGGGGATTTAGCTCAGTGGTAGAGCGCTTGCCTAGGAAGCGCAAGGTCCTGGGTTCGGTCCCCAGCTCCGGAAAAAAAAAAGAAAAAGAAAAAACAAAACAAAACAAAAATATATTGTTAGGAAGAGACAATGGGGAGACTGGAGTGGGAGGACAAACTGAGAAGGGGATGGAAGAGAGGGGTGAGGGAGGGAAGATGGAGATGAACAATTAAGACCCACTGAAGGCCGTATGAAAGCCTGCTACTGTTAGAGTAAAATACGTACATGAAAGGAATCTAAATGGAATCACTAAAAAGTGGGGGAGGCAGCACTCTAACTAGACGTCTTTAAAAAAAAAAAAACTATGCATGAGAACTAAATAGCATTATTAAAAGGTTTAAAACCTCACACGGGATTCAGGAAGTCGCTCAGTTAGCACAGTGCTTGCTTATCATGCAGAATGTCCTGGGTTTCATGCCCGGCACTATGGAAACCAGATGCGCATGCCTGTGATCTCAGCTCTCTGGAGGAGGGAGGAGGAGGACTGGTACAAGTTCAGGTCCAGCCTGGCCTATATCGTCTGCACAGACTGAGCTCTAGTCAGGCTATATGGATATTGTCTCAGAAAAAAGAAAAGAAAGAAAAGAAGAAAGCCCCAGACCACAAACACAAATTGTCACACACATCATCCTAAAAGTGACATGTAATATGAAGTAAACTGAAAAAAAAATCTTAAAAGATTTGAATAAGCACATACATGTGTATATTGCTTGTGTGTGCATATGTGAACACACAAACAGACATCTACATTTGAAAAGAATCAAAAGTTTTAAAAATAAAAGGCTTAGCCATTGTGGTCTCTTCATTCATTCTCACCTCCCTTTCACTCCAAAGGCCTCCAGCAATGGCTGCCCTGCTCACACAATGGTTTTATTATCAAGCACGGGGCGTAGCCTGAACAGACAATTGATAACAGCCAGAGAAATGGCTCAAATACAACAGTAAAACCAAACACAAATCCAGTGCTTTTGGGAAACTTTCTTCAAAATTCAATTGATCAGAATAAAATTACTCTGTAGGGCAAGTTAACTCATCTAGCAATGTTATTCATTGCAACATATATTCCTAAAAGCTATAAATCATGGGATGGTGAGATGGCTCAGTGGATAAGGGCTTTGCCTCCAAGTCTGACAGTCTGAGTTTGATCACTAGGACCCACATGTGGAAGGAAAGAATCAACTCTCAAAACTGTCCTTTGGCCAGATGGTGGTGGCACACGCCTTTAGTCCCAGCACTTGGGAAGCAGAGACAGGAGGATCTCTGAGTTTGAGACTAGCCAGGTCTATAAATGAAGTTCCAAGACTGCCAGCACTGTACAGAGAAACTCTGTCTCAAAAAAACAAAACAAAACAAACATGTCCTCTGATTTATACACACACACACACACACACACACACACACACACACACACACACACACACACACACACACACCCTCCCCCAAAATGTTTTTTTAAAAGCTACTCACCATGTTTATTAGATATCCATGAGGTGGGTGTGAGAGCCGAGGCCCATTAGTTTCCTGCAGTTCACTTTATGCAGGCTGGCATCATCTACTATACAGACTGGTCTCGTAGTAATTGTGTGCCTCCTTACCATAGGTCCACAAGGCAGAGCTTCCAATTCCCTTGTTATATTATTTGAATTAAGCATAGAAAGCAGTTCTGAGTATCTTCTTGAACTTTGCCTTACAGATCTGAAGATCTGTTTCTCTTCTTATCTCTGAGTGGCACAGAAACTTTGTATTCCCCCAAAGAACTCTCCTCTATCCCTTTCCTTGGAGAGAAACTCAGGGGTATATTTAGACTTGCTAAAGAAGGTGTTTTGATTGTAAGGAAAACTATTCAATCATGTAACTAAAGTTTTATCAAAACCCCTAGAGAAGAAAGGACATTCAATTCCTATCACAGCTGTAGTACTGTGATCAGCAAACAGTGCTGACAGCTCCCAGATGAGGCCAAGGCACCCTTACTCCAAGGTCACCAGGGTCTGAATCATTACTTAAGATAGGGCTTGAGGGAATCAAGAAAGCTCTGAAACTGTATGAGAGAACTCATTAAAGACTTTAGGAAGCAGGCCACAACAGCTATAATCTAGGTGAGTGCACTTTTCAACAGTGGTTTGGAGGGTTTAGGTAGGTCTTAAAGACTAAGTCATGGAAGCCCTCAAACAGAGGCACTGGGGAGTGCCCCACGCAGGGCTAGTGTTGAGAGGACAGGTGCAGGGGAAGACAGAAAGATTGGCAGTCTAGCTAGCCATATTTCAGGCTCAAATCAAGTATCTGGGGGATTAAAGTAAGTCCGAGCCTTCATGACCACATTCAGTGAAGTTCAAGTGCTATGGGGCTTTCCCTGGCGGTGTTGGGGGAGGGGGATTGGTTTTGCCTGGGCAATCAAGGAACCCAGCCAGGCCTGTCAGAACAGGCATAAGGCTAGGGCCTTACCTCCCTGGCTGACAGGATAGAGATCTTTCCAAGCACACAGAGCATAAACAACTCTTTATCTCTGATGCTGCTGCTCTCCGAACAGTTCTCACAACATATTTTGTAGTTGTTTCCCCTGCTTTTAGCTGAATTTTTGCTGTAGTTTTTCATTTAATGAAGGTTCACTTAATTTCACTTTTTTGTCATAATGTTTTTTTTCTTTTTTTTTTTTTTTATTAACGAGTATTTCTTATATACATTTCGAGTGTTATTCCCTTTCCCGGTTTCCGGGCAAACATCCCCCCTCCCCTGTCATAATGTTTTAATTTGGGCTCCTTGCTCTAAAAATATCTTGTTAGGGTATCAAAATGACATGGCAGAATGACAACCTCAGAACTTCAGAGCATGTTTCTAAATATCTAATAAAATGTATATGTCTAGGGTGCTGTCAAACTGCTGGGCCTAAAGATTTCTAATTTCCTTTTACAGGAAGATTTTCTTTCTTTCTTTTTTTTTTTCTTTTCTTTCTTTCTTTCTTTTTTTTTTAAACAGGGGAGAGCGCGAACGATGTCCCCCACTACCACAAATTATGCAGTCCAGTTTCCCGCAATTGGGGAAATCGCAGGGGTCAGCACATCCGGAGTGCAATGGATAAGCCTTGCCCTGGGAAAACCACCTTCGTGATCATGGTAGAAGATTTTCTTTCTTAAGATGAGGTTTTTTTTGTTTTTGTTTTTGTTTTTTTTATTTATTTATTTTTTTTTGGAGATGAGTCAGAATGAGTCAGAATGAATGCAGAGTAAACACTTAACACTTGAGTTGGGAATGATTTTAGAGGGAAAAAAATCATCTACAATTTTGCAAACATTTCCCCCAGGAAAGAGTTTGCCTCCTCTCTTCCAGGGTACTGGATTTTGCCTACCAGATTAGTGGTTCTACGAGCAGTGTTAATATCAAAGTTTTCTAGACCGTGAAAAAGAAATTACCTTGTAGACCACGGCAGGAGAATCCTGTTTAAATCAGCAATCCATGATACCAGTTTCTAGCCCAGAGCTCAACAAATATTTGTTGAATTGAATGAATGACTGAATGGATAGATGTTCCTGGTATTAATGAAGAGAAAGTTGTTAACCGCTGGTCCCAGAACTCCTTGTAGGAAGTAGCTTCAAAAGCTGCTGAGGCAGAAGATACCTGAGGCTATTGCCAAAGAGCGTCAGTTGAACTAATCCGAAGCAGAAAATCAGAAACTGGGCTGGGTTTTTTAATTTGATCTGGAAAGTTTCCAGAAGAAACGGAAGCTAGATGGGCTCTGTAGAGATAAAAGATTTCAAAGCAGACAGGATGAGAAATGTCGGGGAAGCTGAGCATAGGTTGGGTAAAACACTCCTGGGAGCTGGGTAGCTGAACACATTATTAGTGTGGATTGTATGTGTTTACTGTGTGATAGAAGATATACCATTCACCACAATCCACAAATGTCCATTTAATTCCCAGTCTAGTGGAAAGCCTTGGACATGTGTTTGGTTTGGAATGGGATGAATTAACTTCTATCTGAGAGATAAAAAGGTAATGTTGGGGGAGGGGCAGGAGACCTCTATAGAGGAGGACTGCAGGGTACAGACGGTATAAAGGGGCAAATGAAACAATGGGAGGGGCTTTAGCTAGGGAATGAGTGCAATATAGAAGAGGAGGACAGAGCAATAAATAACACTGGGTGTTTGGAAAAGCCATAGAGGAACATATTATTTAATAAACAAGTGATTATATATGTTACATATATAACATAATATATGATATATATATACTATATGTTATACATGATATACATGTATATATATGTAGATGGCTATCAGTAGTCAGGCCCAGCATAAAGTCTATGAAGAGTAACAACCACGAGTCCAGCAAGACACCTTCAATGGTGCTTTATCTTGAGGATGACCAAGAGTTGTCTACCTAGACGACAGGCCCACTTAATAGGAGGGAGTTCATGTCTGGCATTATTAGCCTAGTTAACCATCCAGAGCTGGAGAGGTCATGGACTCTGTTAGAACTGCTGGTTTCCTATCAGTCCATCCTTATGTCCACAGATTAGTGTGGTACTGCCTTTCACCAAGGAAGCTTCTTTTTGCAGCAGATAGAGATTATTATAGAACTCGACAACAGGTCACAATAGAGAGTAAGTAGCCAGTGGGGATCTTTAGCTCCAAATGTCAGAGTGCAACCATGACACTTAAGGTTCCGAGGGCAGAAAGAGCGTATGAGCCAGAGGACCAGGACTCCTGCTGCTAGAGTCTCCTACTCATACCAGGGAAACTGCTCTCATGAATCTCAACAATATGGTTCTCTAAAAGAGACTTGCACAATGACTTTCCAA
The DNA here is from genome assembly GCF_011064425.1 of Rattus rattus. Taxonomy (NCBI): domain Eukaryota; kingdom Metazoa; phylum Chordata; class Mammalia; order Rodentia; family Muridae; genus Rattus; species Rattus rattus. The sequence goes on from NC_046162.1 coordinate 85,552,414, forward strand.
TGTTGGTGGGAAACTTAACGTGGCCCAATGCCTTTAGATGAAGAGCTATTGTGAAATCAATGGCTGCTGAGAGGAAGAATCAGTCTTCTCCAAGGGTGAGTCCTCTGACAAGTTATCCAGTCCCAAGTTGTCATCCGCAAGCTATAGGAGCAACACTAAATGGATTCAGTAGGTGTACATATCTGTCTATCTGCCTGTCTGTCTGTCTGTCTACCTATAAAGAAGAGGGAGTCATGAATTTGAGAGGAAGTAGGAGTAGATGCAAGAGAAGTTACATTAAGGGGGGTAGAAATAATGTATAGTAGTAATATAAGGAATACTAAAAAATTAAAATTTAGAAGGCAATAAAAGGACAATGATAAGAAATGGTGGTACAGAGCAAAACAATGCAGGCATCAAAAAAACAAAAACAAACAAACAAAAAAAACTAAAGCAGGAGCAGGAAGCAATCGAAGACACCGTCATAATGAGATAAATTTCTAAGAATTTAGAGACACCTTGAGAAGCACTTTAAGCTTCCATGATCTATGGGTTGGTGGCCCAACTCAACTTCTCCAGAATTTAAGGAGCTGGGAATCCAGGAACTAAAAGGTTACATTTAATTATCTTGTAATTTTCAGAGCTATATAATGTTCCATTGCTTAACCAGTGTGCATTAATACACTTTGGCCCATTCCTTTGTTCAATGAGAGGATTCTTTGTCTTTCTGAACTCCGGGTATGAATTAGGCATGTCTTGAGTAAATCTATAAACCCGAGGTCATCATAGGGTCAAACAGCATTCTCCTTTGAAATTGCTTTTGATACCCACCAAAATCTGATGTTGGGCTGTGAGTTTGAGGCCAGTCTGGTTTATATAGTGAGTTCCAGGACAGCCAAAGCTACACAGTGAGAGCCTGTCTCAAAAAAACCAAACCAAACCAAACAAACAAACACCCAAACAACAACACAAGTCAGAGCTATATAGCACCTGTGGGCACAGCTCAGTGGTGGAGCATATATGACACCCAAGTATAAGCCGGACAATGGTGGGGCATGCCTTTAATCCCAGCACTTGGGAGGCATAAGTAGGTGGATTTCTGGGAGTTTCAGGCCTGGCTGGTCTACAGAGTGAGTTCCAGGACAGCCAGGGCTACACAAAGAAATCCTGTCTTAAAAAACCAAAACTAGGGGCTGGAGAGATGGCTCAGTGGTTAAGAGCACTGGCTGCTCTTCCAGAGGTCCTGAGTTCAAATCCCAGCACCCACATGGTGGCTCACAACCATCTGTGATGAGATCTGATGCCCTCTTCTGGTGTGCATGAAGACAGCTACAGTGTACTCATATAAATTAAATGAATAAATCTTAAAAAAAAATCCCAAAACTAAACCCAAAAGAACAACAACAACAACAAACTATCTGAATAGGAAAAGGGAAGGATGGTGGTAAATTTTCAATTGAGAAATGGAAAATACTACAGCTACCAAGTGATAGAGGATAAATGCCAACCATATCTTTTGGTCACTCTGTACTCACAAAACGTTCAAACACGGATGAGGACACCTCTGCCCTAGTTGTCTAAAGACACACACACACACACACACACACACACACACACACACACACACCCTAAAACCTAAATGAAAACAAAAACCATTGCCCTAGTCTAATTATGAGAGAAACATTAGATTAAACACAGGTTAGGAGATAGCCTGGCAGTCCTACTTGAAACAATAAAGGACATAAAAATAAGAAAAGAGAATAAATTGTTGCAAAGAAAAGATAGGGCAACACAATGGCTAAGCTACAAGGCAGAACCTTGAAGTGGAACAGAAAACAAACATCATAGAAAAAGCTGTGAAATCCAGAAGAATCCTGAGTTACTTAATAATATATCAATGTGGACTTCTAGCTTTAACAATTGTATCGTGATACTGTGTTAACAGTGGACTAAATGACTAAGGCATATTATTACAGGAACTCTATATAATCCTTATACTTTCCCCCCAAAAACTCTTAGATGTTTGTAAATCTAGGATTATTTCAAACTTCAAAAAGAAATTGGAAATGAAAACTAGCTGTGTCATATAATCCAGCCACTCCAGTCCTGGGGGACATCCAAAGGAATAAACCCAGCTTGTAATAGAAATGCCTGCACACTGATGACAATGGCAGCCCTGTTCCCAATGGCCGAATGGTGCAGTCAGCCTGCATACCTATCAAGAAATGAATTGGTAACAAAAATCTATACATACACAATGGACTATTTCTCAGCCAAAATCCCATATAGAAAAATGGATGGAACTGGAGATCATTGTATGAACAAGATAAGGCAGACTCAGAAAGAAGCCACATTTCTCTCACATGTGGAATCTTGATTTAAAAAATAGTTCCCACCCACATACACATACATTCCTGTGCATGCATGAGTAGAAGGGGAACTACGAAAGGAAGGGACATAAGTACAGTGGGAGCAGGATGCGATCAAAGCATACTATATGCATGTAGGGAAATGAATATAACATCACACAAATCATTTTTTAAAGATTTATTTATTTATTATATATGAATGCACTGGTGTAGCTGTCTTCAGACACACCAGAAGAGAGCATCAGATCCATTACAGATGGTTGTGAGCCACCATGTGGTTGCTGGGATTTGAACTCAGGACCTCTGGAAGAGCAGTCAGTGCTCTTAACCACTGAGCCATCTCTCCAGCCCACAAATCCATTTTTATGTATAATTAATATGTGCAGTTTAAAACTTTTACAAGTTTGGGATTGGGTTCAGCTCAGTGGTGGAGGGACTTGAATTCATGTTCAAAGTCCTAGGTTTGATCCTCAGCACCACAGAAACCCAAAATAAAACTTGAGCTGTATAGCCTTTGGTCAGGCTCAGAGAGGACATATACTGTATGACCTGAACTTTCTGCTTTAAGGGGCGGTACACTAATCTGGGCTATGTAGCAGAGTAGGTTTGAAGGAATCTCCATTGACAAAGATTCTCAGGTTACAAAAATATTTGGGGTTCAGGGTAAAGCCTAGAGGTAGAGTTCTTGCTCACCCATCTAAGGGTCCTAAGCTTGATCTTGAGTGGAGAAGAGACAGAGAGAGGAACAGAAAGAGGGAGGAAGGGGTGTTGCGTCTCTGTGCCAAGGAAGATGCTCTTTATTTAAGGGGTTAAATCTGGTCTCCTTGCTGCACTATGGAGGAATTTAGCCATAGAAGTTTTCTGTGTGTATCAATTTCATATTGAGGTAGCTTACAAAGCTGTAACTCTGCCCAGAATAGTTGAACAAAAAGAAATTGATGGGCTGGAGAGATGGCTCAGAGGTTAAGAGCACTGACTGCTCTTTCAGAGGTCCTGAGTTCAATTCCCAGCAACCACATGGTGGCTCACAACCATCCGAAATGGGATCTGATGCCCTCTTCTGGTGTATGTGAAGACAACTACAGTGTACTCATATACATAAAATAAATAAAAAGATCTTTTAAAAAATTTTTTTAAAAAAGAAAGAAATTGGTGTACTAGACAGAGGCAAACAGGCTCCATCTGGGGGAGTTTAGAGTTAGTGGAAAGTATCATAATTACATATTAATCTATTATGATACAAATGCATGGTATAGTTAGAAATGTGAAGTCCTTGTGCCTCATGTCAGATGGATACAAAAGCCTGGGAGAAGGACAGCATGGAGGTTGAAGGGTGTTAGCCAAGGATGTTTTTCTAAAATAAAACACAGAGCAGCCAAATTTGATAGGATGGGTTGGCAAGGAGCAGGGAGAACATGATCATTTCTCTGGTGGAAGGAACGGCATCATTACATTACAGAGGTGGTGTGGTGGGGAAGAATGGTGTCGAGGAAGTGGAATCTCTGTATTTTCACTGGAGTGGAGAAACCAGATCAGAAAACAATAAGGTCAAGGAAGGAGGTCCCCAAGCTAAGTCTTAGTTTGATCTCTAAGCTGACTCCATGGGTTAGAGCAGAAAGATAGTGTATGGAAGAAGTGAGAAGGCTAAAAGGAAGGAGATAAAAGGAGCACACACAGTACACAAGTGTGACAGAGTTAAGTGTTTGGAGACAAAAAAAAGTTTCCATCGCATTTGATTCCTGGAAAGGTTTTTTTTTTTTTTTGCCACTTGGGAAAGGAAACGGACTTTGTTTAAAAGCTTAGTCGGGACCTTTTATACCTTGGAGAACTCACTCATCAAATATATATTGACTGAATACACACTAAGGATGTAGGAGTGAGTGGCAAGCTGTTATTTGAAACATTTGCCCCTGGAGGAAGGAGAGAGGCTCCTAAGACTCAGGAAACTAAGGAAACCCATCAGGGTTGGGGATTTAACTCAGTGGTAGGCTTGCCTGGGAAGCGCCAAGTCCCTGGAGTTGGTCCCCAGCTCGAAAAAAAAAAAAAAAAAAAAAAAACCCATCAGGCTCAGAGAGCTTGTGGGACTCAGAGAACCTTATAGGACTGGGGTAGTTACAGGAGCTTCAAGGGCAGTCTCGAGGCCATGTAGGCATTGTAGCGATTGCTGGAAGAGAGGAGACTCTGAGTAGAGTTGCCGACACATTGAGCAGGGAGCTTCAGGATGGTAGGCGTGAGGGTTATCTATGCTGGGTGATGTTTTTGGTGACAGAGCTGCCTTTGAGTCACACATGCTAAAATGACCCCTTGGTGACGTTTGTGTAGGTGACCTTAGTAAGTTTGTTGGCTCATCAGGGTAAACTTCAGTGAACTGTTTCCTTGTCTGACATTGCTCTCTTTCCTGGAATGAAGAAGATTTTCAGATCTCCCAGGAAGTGTCGAACAGCTGTCACCTGACAGAGAATGACAGAAGAGGTTGTCGGGGAGCATGTGCATGGCACTGTGATGGAGATGAGGCATGGAACTGAGGCCGGTCTGTCTCGGGTAGAGTATCAACGGGGGTAATTTCAGCACAGCTACCTTTCCTCCTGTGGTATGGGATGATGTATGTGTCCCTGTTGTAGTGGCACTTGCACATTCTCTGGAACATGTAGCAAAGGCTGAGTCATCTGAGAATGGAGCATCCACAGGGTGTCCATTTTTCTCTACAAGCTTGGTGAATGGGATCTGCATGGGAGTATGGGGATGCCCTGCAATGGCTGATGGGATAGTGGATATATTACAGTTTCCGGAAGCAGCGTGGATAGGATGGGATGAAATCATTAGCAGGCTGTGGCAGCAGTTGTGTGGCCTTTGCTGTGGGTAATAAGGCATGAAACTGTGGCCCCGACATCAGTCCAGAAAGCCCTTTCCTGTAGAAGGGAGGAATCACAAAGACAAAAGGACAAATGCTAATATCCACATTCATCTTTGATTTGGCAGGAAAAGGGGAGGATGAAAGGGAGGTGTTGGCTTGACATTTCTCATGGCTTGGCAGAAGTATGGAAAAGAAACTACAAATTAGATCTACAAAGTCCTTCCTGAGATCCAAGACTTAGAACCCGTGGGAAGAATCAGGAGGAAGCACTAAGTAGAAATGATAGGAAATCTCCCTCAGGGCTATCTTTAATGGAGGAGGAAGGAGAAGCATGACTTAGCAAACGCTGGGGGCTGCAATAAGGGCCCAGAACAGGAAACCGTTGTAATCATGGAATGTTCTTCAGCTGAGAAATTGGGGAACAAGGGATCCAAGAGCCTTCACTGCCTGGTTTGTGATGCTGTGGGACACAGGGTGAAAGACCGAGTGTCTCCTTGAGACAAAGGTTACATAATCTGAGGTAGTATGAGGATAATCAGTACCTGATGAGCTGGCTCAAATGAGACCGTAGGGATACTGGGTTATCAAGAGCTGAGATCTTTGTGGATGTTAAGTGTGACAGGAAGTCACAAGACAGTAAAAACAGGCCCGGACATATAAGTGGGAATGTTTGATCCCTACTTCACCAGAACTGGTAGGATCATATTCACAGAATAATTAAGGAAACTTGTTTCAGCATGAACTCTGGGACTGGCGTAGGACTGCAGTGGCTTTGCTGGGTCCCATGGTGGGACATGATCTTTATGAGGTATAGCTCCAGGAGATTTCAGTGACTTCGATGGGCAAATCAAAAGGGCTCATAAGGTGCTAAACATTCAAGAGGTTATAGGGATGGTGGAAAAGGCTGAACAGACAAAAAGATATCTGGTTCATTCAAAGGCAAATGGAGTAAAATTAGCGTTGAACTAGAGTTTCTAGGATTTGTGAAATAATTCAGAGCCTGGACAGCAGTTCACCAAAGGACTGAAAGGAGTAAATGATAGAGGTATAGAGGAAAGGATTTAAGATTCTTACAGTTAGACATTCAGACTGTGCTATATACATTTCTCTCCTGCAAGAGAGTATACTGGGGACAGATATTGTTCATCAGCCAAGTGCCCTATGTAAAGCCAGGTGTGACGGATAGAGACAGGGTAACCCTTGCACAGGAGCCTATTAGACCCCGGAGCAGGATCTAGCAACAAGCACAGTAGTCACAGACATAGCCCTGCCCCCTTTCGGCCCTGGGCCAGACCAAGCAGTGTTAGCAGGCTGTGGTGACATCATTAGGTCTGGGGGACTGTGCAGCAGCTGCAGAGCCGTGCTCCAGGGTGAGGAAGCTGGATGACTAATGTAAAATGACTGTGAATGGTGGAGGGCCTTGTAATTTAAAAAACATTCCCTCCCCCAGCTGATGAATTCCAAGATCAACCGGCAGTTACTTGGAACTTGAAAACATTATTTATGAATTGTGTGTGCATTTTATGTGCGGGCATTCATGTGCCACAGGGTGTCCTGTGGCCAGAAGACAGCTGAGGAAGCTGACTCTCTCCCTTCACCGTGTGAGTTCTGGGAATTGAATTCAGGTCATCAGGCTGAGGGCGTGGAGGCAAGACCTTTACCTGCTGAGTCATCTTACCAACCCTTTCCTTGGGAGTTTGAAGGTGGGCCACACGCTCTGTAAAAAGGTTTCAATGCTAACCCTTGATTTCTTATAGATTTGGAAAAACATCTGAAAGAACTGGTGAAAATACCAGTTAAAGATTTTTAAAGAAGATGTCATGCTTGGATAACAAAACAAAACAAAACAGAAAACTCTCAGGAGCCATAGATTATTGAGTACAATCCAGAAAGGAAGAACGTCCAGTGCAGAAGTTCAAGGGTTCTTGAGATGACCACAGCAATCGTCTATTGCCACTGCTGCTGCATAGCAGACCTAGAGTGTTAGACTCAGTTTCTGAAGATACCACACTATATACTTTGGTTATAGAAAATGGAGAGAAGAAGCCGGGACTGAGCTGGAAGCTCTCTCCCCTGTTGGCTGGCTTCCATGGACTGGAAGGTGACTGTAGGCTGCTGGGAATAGTTGATGGCAAACCTCGGTTATGAACCCTGGATTCTCTCCTCTCAAGCTTCTAGGCAAGGTGTGCTTAACTGACTGGCTCAACAGTGCCACAACCACTATGGATGTGACCACCTAGTTTTCCAACTGGACCTAAAGTTCATTCATGCCATAGGAGGAAAATTATGATGAAAAATTGTGCTAGAACACCATGACCAAAAGCAACTTGGGAGTGGGGGGAAGGGTTTATTTCAACCTCTAGGTCCCGAACACAGTCCATCATGAAGAAAAGTCAGGACTCAAGGCAGGAACCTGGAGTCAGGAGCTGATGCAGAGGCCATGGGGGAGTTCTGCGTACCAGCTTGCTTCCATGGCTTGTTCAACTTGCTTTCTTGTAGAATCCAGGACCACCAGCCCTGAGGTAGCACTGCCCACAGTGAGCTGGACCCTCCCACTTCAATGGGAGTCAAGAGAATGCACTATAGGCTTGCCTACAGAACAATTTGCTGGGTGTAATTGTCTAGTTGAAGTTCCCTCTTCCCTAATCACTCTGACTTGTTGACAAAAAAACTAGCCAGGTACTGTAAGCCAAGACAAAATCCTGTAACTGGGAAGGTCATAGGTCCTAGTAGTGAAGTTTACTATTGTTGTTTTGCTTAACAGATATGGTATGCTGTCAAATTATCATATATACGTATATATAGGTATAATATAGATATATATGGATATATATAGTTATAGTTATGCCAACAGATTACTGCTGCCATCAGATTTGTTCATAGAGAATAACATTTCACAGTGGTTGATGGTTACTACAGAGACTTACAACTGGGCAGTCTATTGTGAACAAGTGACTATTGTTATGACACAGGGGCACAATGCATAAACCTTTATAAATGAAGAAAAATATTCAGAGATTTGTATCATGTCCTCCGGGGGCATAATATAAGAGGTGGCAGACAGAACAAAAGAGCTGGAAGGAAGGGTAGAGAGTTGTATCGCTATTTCCTACAAGTTGAAACAGTCCCTTCTGAACCAGGTGCCGGGGACATTATTATAATCCTGGAAGGAAGAAGCAGAGGGCCAGGAATTCAAGGTCATCCCCAACTACACAGTAAGATTGAGACCAATCTGTGTTAGATGAGATCAGGGGGGCAGATATGTGAAATGGAAGGGAAATGAAAGGGAAGGGAAGAAAGAGAAAAGAGAAAAAAGGTAAGGGAAGAAAGAAAAAGGAGGAAGGGAGTCTTTACAAGACTCGGGAAGCTAAAGAAACAGGATCAAGAAACTTTTAGAACTCTCAAGGTAGCTAGGTGTGGTGGTACACATCCTTTATCCTAGGCCTTGGGAGGCAGAGGCAGGCAGATTTCTGAGTTCCTGGCCAGCTTAATCTACAGAATGAGTTCCAGGACAGCCAGGGCTACATCAGAGAAACCTTTACATAAGAAGTAAATAACTGCTGGGAGAGAGGAGACTCTCTGGTAGAAAGAAGCTGTCTTCAGGGAGAGCAGAGAGGACCAGGGCTGCAGTTTTTGTGAATCATCACACATGCTGTGGTGGGGCTTTCTAATGAATCTACCTCTGAGTTGTGTTTGCTTCTCTAACCCCAATAAACTCACTGGCTTGGGGAGATAATTTCTTTGGTCTGACACAGGTGTTTTAACCAGAACGAACAGACATTTGTTCATGCCTCAGAAGCAGTCACACAACACAAGTCTACACAACACTAGTCTTTGTTCTTAGAGAACTGTCTGTCAAACTAGAGGAGAGAGACGAGGCTAACTACCTCAGAAATTTGTGACTATGAGAAGCTATGAGTCATATTGTAGCTCAGTTGGTAGAGTGCCTGCCCAGTAAGCAGAGTATTCTGAGTTTGATTCTCCAGGACTGCCTAAACCCGGTGAGATGGTACTCCTGTAATCCCGGCTCCCCAGTGACAAAAGACTCAGCAGTCATAGGAAGGAGGGTCAGAGGTTTAAGGTCATCCTCGGTCATCCTTAGCTCTAGAGAGAGAACAATGCCTTAAAAATAAAAGTTAAGGGGTTGGGGATTAGGCTCAGTGGTAGAGCGCTTGCCTAGCAAGCACAAGGCCCTGGGTTCGGTCCCCAGCTCCGAAAAAAAGAAAAGGAAAAAAAAAAGTTAAATACAAGATAGTTAGTTTCTTTCACAGGATATTTTTCATTATTTTTGGTTTTTTTTAAAGATTTATTTATTTATTACACTGTAGCTGTCTTCAGACACACCAGAAGAGGGCATTGGATCTCATTACAGATGGTTGTGAGCCACCATGTGGTTGCTGGGAATTGAACTCAGGATCTCTGGAAGAGCAGTCAGTGCTCTTAACCACTGAGCCATCTCTCCAGCCCTACTTTTGGTTTTTGAAACAGGGTCTCCCTGTACAGCCTGGGATAACCTTAAATAAACAATTTTCCGGCCTTGGCCTGTCAAGTGTTAGGATGTGAGTTTAGCTGTTTTGATTTGTTTTCAATTTTTAGAAAGTCTTTTTAGAAGGTTAAGGCAGGATGATAACTTTAGTCCATTCAGGAGCTCAAGACTATTCTGGTCAACAATAGCAGAATCTTATGTCCAGAATAAATAAAATGAAAAAAAAATTAAGTGTAAAGATCAGTGGGATATGCACACAGGCATACATACATACTTACACACACACAGACACACACACACACACACACACACACACACACACACACGTACGTACATTTTGAACAATGTCTCATTTATTCCAGGCTGGTCTTAAAGTCATGTAACTGAGGATGAATTTGAAATTCTGACCCTTCTGCTTTTACCTTTTGGTGCTGGAATAGAGCATCACACCATATCTAGTTTATGGGGTCCAGTGGATCAAGCCCAGAGCTTCAGGCATGCTAGGCAAAGCGGTGGTTTTTTTGTTTTGTTTTGTTTTTTAAGATTAGTTTTTAATGTGTGTGGATGTTTTGCTTGTATGTTCTGTGTAACCAGGTGTTTCTAGTGCCCTTGGAAGACAGAGAAGGGTGATGGGTCTTGTAGGACTGAAGTTAGAGACTCTCAGTCTGCCATGTTGGGTGCTGGGGAACCAAACTTAGATCCTCTGGAAAACCAGTGTTCCTGACCCCTGAGCCATCTTTGTAGCCCCAAATTTTCCACTGTTTGAGCCACATCCCTGGATAGCACTTATTCCTATTTTTGAAATAGGGTTTCAAATGTTGTGTAGGCTGTTTCTAGAGCAACTGAGCCCAAGGCACACCTGGGTCAGTATTTTAAGTGTAGAGCTTAGTGAGTTTTAGCAAACATGTATTTATAATTTGAGCAGTCACAATCAAAGTGTAGCGTGTTCATCAGTCCCCAAAGTTTTCTCCCCTTTCTCTGCCCTTCTGCTCGCAGCTCCGTGTAACCTTCACCTTGCATCTCATTATTCTAGGTCAATTTTTTTCTAAAAGTTCAGCTGGATAAACCAAACACAATAAACTTTTCCCTATCTGATTCATTTTGCTTTTGGTTTTTGTTGTTGTTTGTTTGTTTGAGACAGGGTCTCATGTAGCCTCAACCTCTTCATATAGATAACACTGACTTTGAACTCCTCATCCTCTTGTTTCTACCTCTTAAGGGTTAGGATAGCAAGCAAAACTCACTAAGCCTGCCTGGAGCATAATGTGTTTGACATTCATCCACGTTGCTCATGATCATTTAAGTGTCCTCTACTCTTGTTTCAACACAGGATCTCTTCTAACCCAAGCTGGCCTCGAACTTTGTAGTCAAGGATGACTTTAAACTCCTGATTCTCCTATCTCCACCTTCCAACTGCTGTGCTTATAGGAAGGTGCCACAATATCCAGTTTTAAGCAGTACTAGGGATAGAACCCAAGTTCTCATGCATACTAGGTGTACTGGCTGGTTTCGTGTGTCGACTTGACACAAGCTGGAGTTATCACAGGAAAAGGAGCCTCAGTTGTGGAGATGCCTTAATGAGACTCAGCTGTAAGGCATTTTCTCAACTAATGATCAATGGAGGAGGGCCCAGCTCATTGTGGGTGGTGCCCTGGGCTGGTGGTCTCGGGTTCTATAAGAGAGCAAGCTGAGCAAGCCAGGGGAAGCAAGGCAGTAAGTAACATCTCTCCATGGCTTCTGTATCAGCTTCTGCTTCCTGACCTGCTTGAGTTCCAGTCCTGACTTCCTTTGGTGATGAACAGCAATGTGGAAAGTGTAAGCTGAATAAACCCTTTCCTCCCCAACTTGCTTCTTGGTCATGATGTTTGTGCAGGAATAGAAACCCTGACTAAGACACTAGGCAAGCATTTAACCAACTTACACCGCAAGCCCCTCTCTTTCCTTATTAACATCATTATTTTGAAACAAGTCTTGATCTGTGCTCCATACTGGTCCGGAGCTTACTTTGAGCAATTAAGTCTGGCCTCAGCCTCCTGAGGTATGAGTCAACATGCTTGGCTTAGATTATAAATACACACAAACACAGGTGTGTACACACACACACACACACACACACACACACACACACACGGCTAACTAGCTGCTCCAGAGCCTTTTCTTGAAGACAATCTTGTATTTGCTATTTACTGTTAGGGGACAGATCATTTAGTTTAAAACAGTAATTTTCCCATGGCAGTGGCTCAGCTTTGTGACTGAATTCAGTGTTGCTTTGACGTTGCAATCAAGATAATAGCCTGAAAGGGGGGAGGGGCAGCCATCTGAAGGTTGGACAGGATCTAGGCATCCACTTCCAACGTGCCTCACACACATGCCTGACAACTTACTACTGGCTGTTGGCTGGAGGCTTTAGTTCTTTACTACACTGCTTTGTGCATAGAATTTATTCCAGCGCCTTCCAGCACTACAGCCACGCCAGGTTTCTAGAGAAGGTAATAAATTGGTTGGTGGCAAGCCATCGAGTTCGTGGTACTTTATCATTCAGTAGACAACCAACGCACTGGATGGGATGTAGCTCAGTGGTGGAGTGCTTGAATAGCATGCCTGAGGCTCTGGGTTTCTTCCCCAGCACTGAAAGAAACAATAAAATGTAATAGCCTAATGCCACAAAAGGTGTGTCCTCATCTTTTCTCCTCTGTGGGCACTTGCTTTGGGTGAGAGTAACTGCCACACTAAAATTTTCATCTCATATGATGTAGTTTTCTTTTTTAAAGATTGCTATGTTTATTTTACTTAGCGTGTGTGTGTGTGTGTGTGTGTGTGTGTGTGTGTGTGTGTGTGTGTGTGTGTACATAGGGAGATCAGAAGACAACTTGAAGGAATAGATTTCTTTCCTTCCATGTGGGACCTCAGGTCCTCAGGCTTGGTAGCAAGCATCTTTACCCGCTGAGCCATTTTGCTGGTCTTATGTATTTTTTTCAACTCTAAAAGCTTTCTTCTTTTTTATGTCTTCTTTTCTATACTTTTAATACTTGAATATAAGAATTGCCCACTGATTATGTGTCTCTTTCTGTTGATTGACTTTTCTCCTTTTAGTTTTTGTTGTTATCTTGCTTCTTGGCATATATAGTATTTTATTTATTTTTTAGTATCTGCTAGAGTGTGACACAATTAAGGGTCTGTACTCTATAGACTTGTCTTAAAGACTATAGGTTTTGTTGTCTTTGTTTGATTGAGACAGGGTTTATACATAACGCTGGTTAACATGGAACTATGTAGGCTAGGCTGGTCTCACACTCTTGCTAACACACCTGCCTTAGACTCCTGAATGCTATTACAGGAAGGAACTATTGTGTTCAGGTTTTGCCCTGAATTTTATTATTTCTGGCTACTGCTTTGGGGTTTGGTTTGTTTATACTTTTCTAAGACCTTGAGATGCATCACCAAGTTATTTTTTTTTGAGGTCTTAACTTTTTCTTTTTTCTATTCTCTTAAGACAAATTCTCATGTAACCCAGGCTGGCCTCAAAGTCCTTATTGTAGTTGAAATTGGCCTTGAACTCTTGATCCTCAAGGACCCTACCTCCAAAGTACTGAGATTACAGGTATGCACTACCATGCCCAGCTTTTAACTTTTTAATAAAAAGCATGCATATACTAAACTACCTGTGCTGTGCCTGAAATGTTCTGATAACTTGTGCTTTCATTTTCATTTGATTATAGGAATTCTTTAAAATTTTTTAAAACAATATTTATTTTTTCTAAGGATTTATTTATTTATTATAAATACACTGTACTGTACACTGTAGCTGTCTTCAGACACACCAGAAGAGGGCATCAGATCTCATTACAGATGGTTGTGAGCCTCCATGTGGTTGCTGGGAATTGAACTCAGGACCTCTTGGAAGAGCAGTCAGTGCTCTTAACCACTGAGTCATCTCTCCAGCCCAACAACATTTATTTTAATTGTGTCTGTGTATTCAACAGAGAGCACAAGCGTCAGATCCCTCAGGGCTGGATTTATAGGCAGTTTTTAAGTGGCCAAATGTGGAGGCTTGGAACTGAACTTGGGTTCTCTACAAGAACAATGTCTGCTTTTATCAGCTAAGCTATCTTTCTCCAGAACAGATTCTGTGAAATCTTAAAATGTCTTCCTTGGGTTTTTCAATCACCCAGTGTTCATGTAAGAGTCTACTGTTCACTATCCAAGTACCTGCTCAATATTTGTGGTTTTTCTTATTGCTGGTTTCTAGTTTTATTCCACTGTGATCTGATAAGAGATAATACGTTATTTTAAGTCTGTATTTGCTAGATCTAAACTATGATATATTTTAGGGAAAGGTGCATGTGCTACTGTTGCCATGTATTCTTTAGTTGTTGGATGGAACTTTTTTGTACCTATGTGTTAAGCCCATTAGAGCTATGATGCAGTTCAACTCTGAAGTTCCTTTGTTGAGTTTAAGCCAATGCCTATCTGTTAATGAAACTGCCTACTATTTTATTACTCCATCAGGACCAATATGTTCTTTTATGTACGTTACATTTTTATCAGGTTGAAGCTTCAGTGTTTGGTCCACATATATTTACAATGTTATGCAATCTCTCTCTCTCTCTCTCTGTCTCTTTCTCTTTTTTTTCTTTTTTTTTTTTTTTTTCCGGAGCTGGGACTGAATGGCTAACCCCGATGGCTATGTATCTTAGGCTGGTCTTCAACTCAGGTCAATCTTCCTGTCCTCAATCTCCCAACTATTGGGATTGAGTTACTATTCCAGCATTGTAGTATCTTCATTTTTCCCAAAATATTTAAATTATGCGTATGTCTGACAGTATATATGTCATGAGTGCAAGTGCCCATGGAGGCCAGAGGCACTGGATTTGTAGCTATAGGCAGTTGTGAGCCTCCTGAAGTGGATGTTGGAAATGGACTCAGGGCCTCTGGAGGAGCAGTACATACAACTTTTAACTATTGAGCCATCTCTCCAGTCCTATATTATCTTCTTCATGAATTGTTTCTTTTGTTAGTATATACTGACTTTTTTTTTTTTTGGTTCTTTTTTTCGGAGCTGGGGAGCTGGGGATCGAACCCAGGGCCTTGTGCTTCCTAGGCAAGCGCTCTACCACTGAGCTAAATCCCCAACCCTATACTGACTTTCTTTATGTCTTCTACTAATTTTGTCTTTGTCTAATTTATTACATCATCTATGCCAGATTGCTTTAAGATCCATTTGCTTGGTAAATTTTATCTCAATCTGTCTTTACCAGTGAGTTGAGTTTCTTAGGAACAATAGATAAATGGACTTTTAAAATCCAGTTGACTAGTCCTTTTTTTTTTTTTTTTTTTTTTTTGGTAGCATCTCATCAGGTAGGCCCATCTGGCTTGGAACTTGCTATGAAGACCAGGCTTGCCTCAAAGTCAGAGAGACCTACCAACCTCATACCTGTTTGTCTTTTAAATATCGAATTAAGACCATTTGGGGTTGTTATTTACCGTGTGTATTAATTAATTAATTTTGCTGAGATAGAATACCCTGACAAAAAGCACTAAGGGAAGAAAGGGTTTCTTTTGCCTTCTATTTTCAGAGGTGACTGTCAACCATGGTGGAGTAGGTGTGGCAATAGAAGCATGAGGCTTGCCTAGCAGTAATGAAGCAAATCATTACATTTCATCAGCACACAGGGAACAAAGAAAGAGAACAGGAAGTGAGGTGAGGCTATAAAACCTCCAATCCATCTCCAAAGACATAGTTCCTCCCACAGGGCTCCATCTCTAAAAGGTCCCATAACATTCTCAAAACAGTGTCACCAACTGGTAACCAGGTGTTCAAATGCATGCCCCTAAGGAAGGATGTTTCTCATTCCGACCACAACACAGAACACAGCGGTTTGTTAATGCCCGCAATGTTCAGTTGTCCTTCTGGTTGGTTGGATTGTTATTATCTTTCCCCCTATTTGTATTAGGGGTTAGGTGTTTGTTGGACATGATGGATTCTTTCCTAGTTCTCCTATTCAACTATGTTCTTTTCATGAAATGTATTCTTTTGTGTGTTCTATGATTAAGATTCTTCTCCTGTTTAGGATGCCTTTGTGTATTTTCTGCATTGCTGGTTTGATTACCAGAAATTGTTTTAGTTTATGATCATCTTAAAATTTCCTTATTTCTCTGTCAATTTTTAATTTTTTTGAGGTCATGTTATGTTGCCCTGACTAGACTGGAACTCAGTCTGTAGATCAGGTTGGTTTATAACTCACAGAGTTATAAACCTTTGTCTCTTGAGTACTGTGATTAAAGCACCAACCACATGGAATTTTAAATGTTTAAAAAGTGTGTGTGTGGGTTGGGGATTTAGCTCAGTGGTAGAGCGCTTGCCTAGGAAGCGCAAAGCCCTGGGTTCGGTCCCCAGCTCCGAAAAAAAAAAATAAATAAAAAGAGTGTGTGTGTGTGTGTGTGTGTGTGTGTGTGTACGTATGTATGTTTGTACATATGAGTGTGGATGCGTTGTAGGCAAACACCATTCACCCAAAACAAACTAAACGGAGGACATGAAAATGTAAGAGATATAACAGCAGGAATTATTGGGGGCCTGGAAGATAGATATGATCAAGATAAATTGTACATATGTACAAAATTATCAAAGAATAAACAAAAATGTTATAAAAAGATAATCTTAGGGTCAGTGAGATGGCTCAGCAGATAAATCAAACCTGCTGACCAGAATTAATCCCTGGGATCCACATCGTAAAGGGGAAAGGAGACTTCTGTAAAACTGTTCTCTGACCTTCCCAGGAGCACTGGGCAGGAGCATGTACCTTTCCTGGCTTCCCTGACATCAGGTACTAATGTGGAGTACCAACATTAGTGTATGGGTGTACATACAGGTAAAATAGTCATAAACAAAACAGTATCTTAAAACTATTAGGATTGGGGATTTAGCTCAGTGGTAGAGCACTTGCCTAGCAAGTGCAAGGCCCTGGGTTCGGTCCTCAACTCCGGAAAAAGAAACTATTTTTAATGATGTACCCATGTGTGTATGTGCATGTGAGTGAAGTCCCAGGGAGAACAGAGGTGAGGTACCAGATCTTCCTGGAGCTGTAGTTACAAGTAATCTATGTGGATGTTGGGACCTGAACTGTGACCTTTTACAAAAGCAGTTGAACTCTTTAGATGCTGAGTCATTTCTCTAGCCCCAATAAATGTTAAAAAAGATTTATTACTGCCGGGCATAATGACTTTAATATCAGCACTGGGGAGACAGAGGCAGGTGGACCTCTGTGATTTTGAGACCAGCCTGGTCTATACAAGTGAGTTTCAGAACAGCTAGGGCTATGTAGAGAAACCCTCTCTCAAAAAAATTTAAAAAAAAAAAAGACTCACTAATAATGAAAAATACATAAACAAAATCAGGTAAATCTAAGAAGTGGAATAAAAATTTAAAACAAAGCACTTAAATATAAAGTCAAAACACTACTAGAAGTTAACATAAAGAAAATGGGAGATGGTAAGGGAAAAAGATTACTCGATAATGATAAATATATAAACAAAATTAGTTAAATAAATGTATGAAGGGAAATAGAAAATAAAAATATAAATCCTTTACAAATATCAGATTGAGCCGGGAGATGGCTCAGGGGATAAAAGTACAAATCATACAAGCCTGAATACTTGAATTTGTTCCCTAAAACCCAAGTAAGAAGCCAGATATAATGTCATGAATCTGTAATCTTAGCAATTCTATACTGAGATGGGAGGCCGAGACAGGAGAATTGCCAGCATACCACAGCAGCAAAAACAAGAGAGATCCTGCCTCAACAGAGGAAGGTGAAAACCAATTCCCACAAGTTGCTTTGTGACCTCTACAAGTATGCGGTGGCATGTAGGTGCCTGTAACATACATACACATTCATCAAAATAACATTTCAAACGGTCAAAATGTTAGCTAGCATAGTATAAGAGGGTAGGAGGACACAGGCACAATAAAAATTTAAAGTGTCCTTCTTTCTGGGTCCTTGAGAAGTAATGGAGGCTTCATGTGTGTGATTGAATTTGGAGGCTTTTGTCTATGCTGAGGCTGTATTGGGAAGTATCCAGTTCTGTCTTCATTTTAGTCGTCTCCTCTTTACTGGGGATATACCCGATCACACTTAGCTTTGCAGTCTATTGGCTGGATTCTCCAACTCTCCCAGACTGGCCAGTTTGAATACCCTTGGATGGCTTTAGGTTCTAGTCCCAGTCTGACAACTGAGTACATTGAGAGTACAGGAAACAAACATATACTGAATTTGGTACCGGAAGACTTGTCCTGCACTTGGAAAATGCCCTTAGCTTTAGATACTCCATCAGATGAATGACAGTGTGATGTAATGGAGCCCACTGGAGCTTCAGGGTTCCCAGTCTTTACAGCAGTGAGCTTTGCAGAACATAGGTAACTCCAAGAGGCCTCTGACTAGGACTACCCAGTTATTCCAAGGGTGGGACTACCTCTCCCTACGTACTTTACTTCTTGAATCAATCCTTTGGCCTCCTGAACTAACACTAGTCAATATGTGGTTCTCCCACTCCCCATGACTGACTCCCAGAGCTATCTTTTACCCAGGGTTGAGGCAGGTTGACTTCAAGCTCCTGGACTTATGATCACTCCTTATTCTTATACCCAAGTTAACTCAATGTTCAATGAGTTCTCTCCCAAGATGGCACCAAGCTACAGTCCTCTGAGACATGGTGAGTGACAAAATGAAGAGCCTCTGGCTGGACTGGAGGCTAGAGAGAGCCGCAGATCTGTACTCACTTTTTGGGCGAGGACTCTGTTCCTCTCTTCCTAGGAAGGGAGCTATGCAGCTGGACCCTTATCTGCTTCCTTATTGTTGAGTGGCCCTGCTTTTTCTCCCTCGGGAGTTTTTACCTGCTCTATCCTTTCGTGAATTTTCAATGTGCTTCCTCTGTTTCTCTTTGGAATAATAGTCTGTGCTGTTGTCCTGTCTTCTCATTTCCTGTATCACATGGAGTTGGCTTCTAATTTGCCATCTTACCTGAAATCTCCTATTTTTTTTTTTAGAGAATACCTTTGATGTAAGAGTAACCATATCAAAATAATCAGCCCCCCAACTCTCCACTCCCATCAAGTGCCTTTTAAAGATAGTAAACATTTATAAATTGAAGTTTTTAGTGGTGCTAAGTCCTTGTTTGGGGATTGTGGCACTAGTTAAAAAGATTTATTTAAGTATGCTTGAACTAAAAATATGAAGTTGTATCTCAGCAGCTAATATTTTTGAGACTTGAGGGCTGTGTCTCTGTTCCTAGGCAGGGAGCTAATACTAGTCTACTTGCAAAGAGGACGACAGTTTCCTTCTACAACTCTACAATTTCACTAGCTAAAGCAAGATTCAAGTTGTCTTTACTATTTCAGGTAATTAGGAGTACTGTTTCAATCTAGCCAACTTTTTCCTCTCTAAGAACTGTTTCCAGAATGGGACATTTTCTTGTGTACATATTTTATATACAGCTGGTAAAGTGCCTTCTGTTAATCCCTAATGTTAATATGAAAGCCA
The DNA here is from genome assembly GCF_011064425.1 of Rattus rattus. Taxonomy (NCBI): domain Eukaryota; kingdom Metazoa; phylum Chordata; class Mammalia; order Rodentia; family Muridae; genus Rattus; species Rattus rattus. The sequence goes on from NC_046162.1 coordinate 85,571,641, forward strand.
AGTCATAATTTGACTCTGATTTAAAAATATGAAAATACTGATATTCAGGACTTATTTCATGTCCTTGTGATGGACAAGAACTTTTTGTTTGGAAAGAATGTGGTTTATGGGAAAGATGCAAGAGAACAAACCAAAGAATGCATGTCCAGATCCAAAAGAACTAACATTTTCTTCAATTATTTTTTTCTTTTTTTTTTTTTAGGATCTGGGGGACCGAACCCAGGGCCTTCTTGCTTGCTGAGCAAGTGCTCTACCACTGAGCTAAATCCCCAACCCCCTTCTTCAATTATTTTTACCATATGAGTTCTCTCTTGGTATACATTTACATACACACACACACACACACACACACACACACATATATATACATATATATATATATATATATATATACACACACACACACATATATATCCATTTGACTAACGCCAAAAAGTCTTGCTCAATTGGAGATTTATAAGCAATATAAGTGTTATTGTTTTGTGTGTGTGCAGCAACGATGAGTCAGAATATCACAGAGAGTCACAGATATTCTCATTTATATGAACAAAGAATTTTCTATTAGAATGTGATTTTGATTTCAGAGGCAAGATTAAGTTGGGTGTTGCTATTTATGCCCGTGATCCTAGCACTTGGGATGCTGAGACAGAAAGGCTGCCCTGCGCTTGAATCTACTCAGTATTATAGAGACCCTGTGTCAACAAACAACCTAAAAGGTTAAAAACTAGTGCTGCAGCATTGAGGATGAAGGAGACTCTGTTCATCTATCAGGACATACGCCCCTTCTGAGAGTCAGCTGCCAGAATGCAATGTCTTTAGACAGTGTTTGTATGAGAAATTTGAGTTAATAACTGTATACATTGACCTCTTAACTACAATTAAAGCAGGTCCTTTCCCCCATTATGTATGTATAGAAACTAGATAATTTGGAATAATAGAGCAACTTTTAGCAGAAAGAATACCCATGGGGTTGGGGATTTAGCTCAGTGGTAGAGTGCTTGCCTAGCAAGCGCAAGGCCCTGGGTTTGGTCCCCAGCTCCGAAAAAAAGAAAAAAAAAAGAAAAGGAAAAGAAAAAAGAAAAAAAAAAAGAATACCCATTAGGAAAGTGTCTTAGTTAGGGTTTTTTGCTTCAACAATATATTATGACCAGAAAGCAAGTTGGGAAGGAGAGGGTTTATTTATATAAAGGCTTACATTTGCAGATCATAATCCATCACTGGAGGAAGTCAGTAAGCAACACCCCTCCATGGACTCTGTATCAGCTCCTGCTTCTGGGTTCCAGGCCTGCTTGAGTTCTTGTCCTGACTTCCTCCAATGATGCATTATGATCTGGAAGTATGTGCCAAAATGAGAGTATATGGTCAGAGCTCCTACGCTGGGCAGTTTGTTTTGGTGGGGGATATTTGAACTCTTTCCTTAAGGACTTTTTGGGATAATATCTACAGGCTTAAAATTTTTGAACGGAGTGGGTTATGAATGCCTTGCATTAATGTATGCAAAAGCTTGAGCTTGAGTTATAACAATATCTTCTAGTGACATCTAGGTTGAAGTTTGTGCATAGTGAGTATGTTAGATGGTTTTTTTTCCACAACTGGTTGAAAACTGTTATATCACACAAGTTATTTTTTTTTTTTTTTTTTTTTTTGTGCTGGGGGCCTAACCCCGGGCCTCTCCCTTTTTTGGTGAGCCCCCTCTCACTCTCCTATAACCCCCACCCCCCAGCTTTTTTTTTTTTTCTTTTTTTTTTTTTCGAGCTGGGGACCCGAACCCAGGGCCTTGGGTGCTAGGTCAGCTCACCCTGAAAAAAATCCCTAACCCCCACAAAAAAAAATCTTAAAACAAACAACCTAGGGCTGGAGAAATGGCTCAGTGGTTAAGAGCACTGACTGCTCTTCCAGAGTCCTGAGTTCAATTCCCAGGAACCACGTAGTGGCTCACAACCATCTGTAATGGAGTTCGATGCCCTCTTCAGGTGTGTCTGACGACTGCAACAGTGTAGTTACATATATAAAATAAATAAATCTTTAAAAAAAGTATTTGTAAAAAAACAAACAACCTCTTAAATTTATTAAGTAGAGAAATTTTTGGTAATTATCTGTACATTTATATTTTCTCGTAATTTTTGGGAGGGAGTGGTAGTGAGACAAGGTCTCATGAAGCCTAGTCTGGCTTCAAGCTCCTTATATAGCCAAAGCTGACCATGAACTGCTTGTCTTCCTGCCCTGTCTTCTGAGTGCTAAGATTATAAGCACATCAATCACTATGCTCCATTCTATGTAACTTTACTTTTATGCTGTTCCAATGGTCTTATGTTCTTCAAGGTCCCCTAATTTACCTTAATAATGACATCACTACTGGTAAAGCAACCTGAAAGGGTAATTTTAATATCTGTTCTCTGATACAGCAGGAGTTTATGTTCACTGTTGAATAAAAAGACATTAAAGTTTATGGTAATAACCCTTCCTCAATGTTTCCACTTAGGTGACAATTTTTATTGGTCTCAGCCCCAATTTTCATCAACAAGAATATACTTCTATGAGTTCGCCTTGCTGCTCCTAAAGATGGCATTTATTGCAAGTAGCATTACAAAATATGTGACCTATTCTACCATACTTAGATATGAGTGAACCTGGGCATCTTACTGTCTTACTCTTTTTAAAAGTCTTGTGTGTATGTGTGTGCTCGTGTATATGCATGTGTACACACACACACACACACACACACTCTCTCTCTCTCTCTCTCTCTCTCTCTCTCTCTCTCTCTCTCTCTCTCTCCATGTATGTGAAGGTCAGAGGGCAACTTGGTGGGAACCAGCTCTCTTTTGATCTTATGTGCATCTTAGTATTGAACCCATGTCATCTAGGCATTGGGGCAAGTGCCTTTACCAGCTGAACTATCTTACTAGCCTAGCACCTTACTTTTTAGAATGACATTTAGGGTGTATACTATCCCTAGGACCTGTCAGGTGCTGTCATTTACAGATTAAATATCACAGCAAAACAGAAATCTGGAAAAAACCAATGAAATACTTGAAGACTAAAAGCATTCAACTACTTAGAATTCTTAACAAGTGTTAAGTATACCTTGCTGGTTAATAATGGACTTTGTTTTATGAGTTGTTTTAATGGGTAGCTTTGATTTTTGTCTTTGCCAAAGGCATCTATGATGATAATAAGCTTCTCTGAGTTCTCTTTTATATCCTGAGCCTTCACTCAAAATTTGTTTTTCATGGCATGTTCTTACCCCATGTTTGTTTTCCTACCTTACGGGTTTTGTCTTCTCAATCTTCTTTCTAGTTCCTTACCTTCTAGGATTCTGGTTGTTTTATTTTATTGAGACGGGGTCTCTCTAGGTAGCTGTGGCTGTCCTGGAGCTATGTACACCGGGCTGGTCTTGAACTCACAGAAATCCACCTATCTTTGCCTCTCAGGGCTAAGGTTAAATGTGTGTGCCACCAAGCCCAGCTCAGAACTATTCTTGTTAAAACATCCAATTACCAGGTTAGTATGGTGGCTCCCACCTGAAATCCCAGCACTCGGTAGCTGAGACAGAAAAACTAATGAGGTTGAGCCCAGTCTAAGCTATGTAGTAAGTTTCTGGTTAGCCTGACCTAGACTGAGACTCTGTTTCATAAAACAAAAAAAAAATCCCATTCCTTTGGGAGAAGACTATGTCCTTTGAAACCTTTTAGACAGATAGACATCTTTAAATACCATCAACCTCTAATGACTTCACTCATATCTCCAACCTGGACTTTTTCTCACTTCACATTTAAAAATCTAGACCTCTGTGATTTAAAGGACAGCCTGGTACACACACACACTCATACACACACACACACCCCACAGACACACAGACAGACAGACACACATACACACAGGGTTCTAGGACAGCCAGAGCTACACAGAGAAACTGCCTTGAAAAATAGAACAAACAACCCCCCAACAGAACAAACACCCCCCCCCGCAATACTCTATTTAAAATCTCGACCTGGATGTCTAATAGTATCTAATAGTAATGGAAGAGCCATTGAACCATAAACTTTCTCTTCCCATTGTCTTCCTTCCTTCAATAGCAATCCTATCCCTCAAATTGCTGACACCATCAACTTTGGAGTAATCCTTGGCTAATCACCCATCTCAGTCTATACTCTGGACACATTCATATGGCATTTATGTGTATGTGTGTACTAATGCACAGAGGCCAGTATGTGTCTTCTTACTCTCTGTCTATTCCTTTGAGGCAGGTTCTCTCTCTGTACTTGGGGCTCACCTTTTAGCTAGGCTCAGAAGCCTAAACTCTATCAATCCATGTCTCCACTCATTTCAAAGTTGGGATTACAGGTTTGCACATGATGCCTGTCTTAGTATGTGGGTTCTGGGATCTGAACTCTGATTGTACAGCAATTACTCTTAACCACTGAACCATTATCTCCAGCCCAGTTGGCTTTTAGTACAAAATATCTGGAATACAACCTTTTACCCATAAACCTCATTGCTTGAAGAGAGTGGAAATGACATCCTAATCTTGTTCTTTTTCTTCTCATTCCAGATTCTGTGTGTTTGTGTATATGTACTAGGAAATATATTCTTTTAAAATATCTGATCTGTGGTTATAGTTCAATGATGAGAATGCTTATCTACCATCTGAGTCTTGGGTTTGATGTCCATCAATATTTAAAGAAAAGTATGATATATTTTTCATTGGAAATCTGCAATAGCACCCTAGTTTCTAGAGTAAGAACTGAAGTCTTAGAGGAATGGCTGCTATTCATTTTCCTTGCTGCAGCCATGCTTGCTGCTTTGTTGATTACACCTGTCGGAGATGTTTCACTGTCTTCCCTGGGCCATCTACAGGACTTTCCTGTCTCCTTCATACACCCAGCCCATTCTACTTTACATTGTAACTCTCAGCCCAACATTTTCTGTCTCCTCTGGAATTTTTTCCATAGCATTTAACTGACTTCCTAACCACTATTAATTTTCTATGACTTCTTTTACTACTAGAGCATAAAATCCATGTGGGAAGTTCTCCCTCGCTCAGTTCTAACAAATAACAGGCACTTTGGATTTGTTGGCATGAATGAAGGGCTGATTTCTTATTGTTCTTCAAAGAGTCACATTCCACAGGCTTTCCTCCTTTACCCCACTCCTTTAACTTGAACTAATACCTTTGACTACTGTAGGTTCCCACACTGCCCTATACTTATCTTGGTTATAGTAATTCCAAAGACAAAACAATATACACACATGCACACGAACACACACGTATACACCTTCTTCTGGGGCCGGTGAGATGGTTCATTGGAAAACGTACTTGTCAGCAAGCCTAACGGCTTGTTTGATTCTGGGAATCCACATGGTAGAAGAAAGATCTGACTCTCGAAAGTTGTCTTATGACTGCAACAGACTCAACAGGTGCACCATGGCAGAGTCAGGCTTGCACACACACATACATGCACACACACATGCATACATGCCCACACAAGATTAAACCAGAAAACTTTTTTGTATTCATTATGACTTAACATACGAACATTTCTTTATACATATTAAAATGAATTACTTTCAACATTCATACTAAATGTTAGAGCAGTGGGAAAATACTGAGTAGGTACAAGTGAAGGCCCAGCCAGCATCCTCTTTTTTACATTAATTTCCTTCCTTCCTTCTAGGAAATCCGCATTTGATTCTCTCCTTTACCTTTACTGAAATACTAAACTTACACAGAATTGCCAAATCAATTTTTTTGTCCAAATGCTATTTTCTATTTGTTTTGAGACAGGGCTTCTCTGTGTAGCTTTGGCTGTGTTGGAACTCACTCTGTAGATCAGTCTGGCCTGGAACTCAGAGATCTGCCTACCTCTGTTCTCAAGTGCTAGGATTAAAGGTGTGAGCCACCACCACCCTTTTTTTTTTTGTTTTGTTTTGTTTTGTTTTGTTTTCTATTTTCTAGCTTTAAAAAATCTACTTAGAGGAAAATACTAGGATCGATTGGGTTTGGGATATTAATTGTTATCAAGCAATGCTATCAATAAAAAATTCACCTATTATGTAACTTAATTTCCTAAGTCCATTAGAGTCCTGTAATTTTTTTGTCTTTACTTTCATTGGAGTTACCTGGCAGTTCACAAATTATAGCACAACCACTGGCTGTTAAATGCCTTTTTGTAAGTGGGAACATAGCTGTCTCAGTTTTTTTACATGTGCATGTGTGTATGCCATATGTATAGGTGCTGGTGGAGGCCAGACTCAGGTCCTCTGGAGAGCAGGAAGTGCTCTAAACATGAAACCATTTTTTGTGGTCTGTTTGTTATTATGTCCTTGAGTATCAGGTTGTTGTTTTTGTTGATATCTTTGAGACAGGTTCTTACATACCACAGACAGGCCTAGAACTGGATATGTAGCTAAAGATGACCTTGAACTCCCCGTCCTCCAACCTTGACCCACCATGTGCTGGAATTTTACAAGTATATGTCACATACTCCACAGAGGAATAGTTACTAATCAAAAGGAGATTCAGTCTAAGAAGGAAAGATAATTAGAAAAAAACACATGTACTGGCTTTTTATGCATGTTTAAAAGATTTACGATCTAAAAAGAACTAGAATCATATTATAGAAAAAGTTTGAGATACAGGAATGGATGAAATAAAAAAACCCCTCAGTTCAGTATGTAGACTAGGGAAGGTGTAATAGTACAATATTATATACATGGAAAATATGGTGTCTGCAATCATGGAAAATACCTACCTTAGTGAGTAAGACTCAGTGAAGCAGTGCAGTTTACATTGTAGACACTTGAATATCAATTTAAAAAGTTGTTTTTGGAGATAAGGTCTTGCCATTTTGTTATGGCTGGCCTGGAACTTGGAATTCGGCATACCTTTGCCTCTTGAGTGCTGGGGTTAAAGGTGTGTGCTACTGTACTCGGCAGAAAATATTTTTTGAGATGTATTATCTACATAAAATAGCTGAAATGCTGTACTGCAAATACAATTATAATATGAGTGTCTTCATCTTCAAGCTGTGTAAATTTTAAGGTAACAAGTCCATAATACTGAAAATCAATTCACTTACTGGATAGTCAGATTTCATAGGGCACTGGCCTGAAATTACTCATAGAAGAGATTGGTCTGCCCCTCTTTATTGTATTGGCTTATCTCTGTTGTAGCTATGCTTCTTTGGCAAGTACTAAAATGACTCTGTCCTCCTCTTATGTCATTCTCCAGGAATACAAACTAAGGAACGTTGTCATTTAGGTTGTCCGCTCACAAGCACAAATGACATACTAATCTCCCATGCTTTAAATCTTTGTAGGGATAACCTTTTCACAGGCATGTAATTATAGCTAAAGGAATGGTTTCCTAAGTACAACTTAATACTTAAAGTGGGGTAGCTGGCTAACTCAATGGATTAAGTAAAATTGAACAAACTAAATGATTAATAGAATTTCTTCAGTGAGACAAGATGACTTTATATTTTCTGCATCATCAAACACAAGTACTGTATTAATTTTAAGTTATAGGGAGATGTTTTAACATTTGACTACATGACCTGTGATACAAACCATAGGCAGGTTCTTATTTCAGCTTAATGTTTAAAATTCTCATCAGACATAACTATTCTTACTGCTTTCTTCAATGATGTGTAATTTAATTCAAAGGGTTTAATCCATAATGGAATGAAATATTTTTTATTGTATTTGGGAGAAGTCAGGTCTGAACTCTAAGAATAAAATCTTTTTTGTACATATTATTTTGTGTTTTGAGGCAGGGCATTGTTATATATACAGACTGGCCTTGAACTTTGTGATTCTCTTGCCTCTGTGGCCCAGGTCCTGGGATTATAGGTGCAAGCTGACACTCCCAGGAAAGGACAAAGTCTTGAAAGTTGCTGTGTGTTAGCACTACTTTAAATTTAAGTTTTAATCTAGTCTTCTCTGATGTTTTTGTGGTAATCATCTCATAAGCCAAATTCTAACAACAGTCCCAGTTTTCAAGTGGGGTAGTGCCACAAGAGGAGGAAATAATTTGCTCTGAATCCACTGTAATTCAACTGTGCATTTATACACCCAGACCCATGCTTAGTGAGATTACCTTAATGTACTATTTGGAAAAGTGGTAATGCAAACTGTATCTTGCTCCTCAAATCTGAAATCTTTAGTTTCCCTTCAAAATAAACTAATTCAGAATTCACACTGTACAGGATGACTGTTTTGTCTGAGGACACACTGAACGGATGACATGGAAATTAGAGGGTTTGGAATGTCCCCAACCTCCTGATTCATGGGCTCTTAGTAATACAACTAGTCTCAGGTCTTATTAACTGCCTCAGAGAACTGGAAAGGGCAGTGTTGTGACTAAGACTGTCACGCTGTAGATCTGGTCTTCCAGGAAAGGTAAGTAGAGAAACACCTTTCTCTGGCAGGGCATGTGACAGTCAGTTGGCTTCAGAAACTTTTGCTGGCCCTAAATGATCTCATTGGCATCTCTAGTCTACTGTAATCCAAATAGTTATTTTTTTTTCAATTTTGTTTCCTTATTGAGAAGTTTCATTTTATAACTTTCATGGTGAAGATATATACAAATTAAGAGTTAAAATGAAAGGAAATGGAAACCAGGTATGGGGCACATGTATTCAATATCTGGAAGCAGAGGCAGGATTGTCACAAGTCCCAGTCCAGCCAACTTCTAGAACTTGTCTCACTGACCCCCAACACAGAAAAAAAAATGGAAAAATTCTATTTATTTATACACATTTTGTTTACTAACTTATGACATTTTAACCTTTTGACTATTGTATATACTATTGCTATAAATGTTCAGTGCATAAATAGTTGTTCACATATCCCTTTAAAGACATAATTTGAGATCACATACTCAGAAATGGAATTGCTGGATCATATGGGGAAGCCTGATAAGCTATAACACAATGAAATAAGCCAATCACAGGAGAAATATAGTTGTCTTGAGGAACTAGCATTATTGTTGAGTGAAAAGTTTCAGTTCTCAACTAGATCAAGTAGTTGATGTAAATGTTCTTAATGCTATTACATTCATATATATAATATGCATTTTGAACTGTTTTATTTCTAGAGGGCAAGTGTTAGGCTGAAGCATGAAGGAGGTAGGGCCTGGTGTGGTGGTGCTCCTTATAGGACCAGTACAAGGAAAACTGAGGCATGCGACCCTCCAAGTTCGAGGCCAGACTGAGTTACAAAGCAGATCCCTGGGTCAGAAACAAACACCCAACCCAACCGACCAAAATGACACGAGGTGGCTTAAAAAATTGGGGGAGGGAGGCAACAGGTTCAGAAGGAGATGGGCCGACATAGTGGCTGGGACTCTGAAAGAAAAGCTAAAGCAGCTGCGTCCGGAGAATGGGAAGGCGCAGAATGTAAAATAATTCTGTGACAAGGTTCACTGTCCTGTCTTTAGGATCCATCTACTAGATGGAAAAAAATGGTATCTTCTCAGAGAAGCCTTGAGATTCTCATCTTCCACTTCTCCCAACATCCCCTGAACGTTAGGGGTTCCCCGCCTGCCCGCTCCTCTGTCGCCCGCACCGCTTCCCTCAGACCCCGGCTCCCTAACATTCCCCGAATCTTCCAAGGTGGGTCTCGGCCGCCGCAGGACCAACCGTCATCGCTCCGGCCCCGCCCGTCAAACGCCAGAACGTGGGGGCGGGAAGAACCGTCCTCGGGCGCCCCGGAAGTCACTGCCCTCTTGGCCAGCGGAGCGCTGAGGCGGGATTCGAGGCTTAGGATTGGCGGGAAGATGAGGATGACGCGTTACGTGAGGCGAGGCCGCCCCGCCCCTGCGCTGCTGCGCGCTGTTAGCGTAGGGTGGGGCGGAGCGTGGCCCCGGGCGGCCATTACCCGGAACAGTCCTGGGCCTCGGGTCAGGTGACCCGCGGCGGTGCTGGCGGGAGGGGGGGCGGAAGGGAGGAGAGGAGGAGTGAGGAGAGACGCGAAGGGAGGAGAGAGAGGAGAAGGGCGGAGTAGGAGGGAGGGGTAGGGGGCGGGGTGGGAGCGCGTCACGTGACTCGGCATGGAGGAGGCGGCGGCGGTCGGGAGGAGTCGCTGGGGCAGAAGCCGCACTTGTTAGTGTTGGGGGAGGAGGGGGCCGGGGACGCCGACACCGTCAGCCGGCGACGCCGCGAAGAAGGCGGGAGGGGGGTGGGGGCGAAACCAGGCTCCGACCCCCGGCCGAGGGGATGAGGGGAGCATGGGCGCCAAGGAGTCACGGATCGGATTCCTCAGCTACGAGGAGGCGCTGAGGAGAGGTGAGGGGGAGGGGTCGAGTGAGCTGCGGGGAGGCCAGCGCGAAGCGCCCCGGGGTGGGTGGCCGGAGGGAGGGGAGGCTGGGGCGTGGGGTGCTTGGCGAAGGACCGAGAGGCCAGCCGTGGGAATAACGAGGGCAGGGAGGTGGAAGGGGGAGCGGTGTTTGGGAATTGGGGCTCTAGGGGAGGGGGCGAAGCTTTTGCAGTGACGGGGTACCGGGCGCTGGCTGGCCATTGCCGGTGCGCTCGGGTGGCGTTGTTATCTTGTGTAGGTGCAGGGACGCCCTGACCATGGGTGGCTGAACCCTTCCAGGTCTCCTCATTTTTCTGTGCCATTTTCTCATATCACTCTTTCATTAAAAAAAAAAAAAAAAGCCTCCGACAACATCCTAATCTGATTTCCAACAGCTTTGGCTGGAGAAGAGAGGACAGGGCTTTTTCTGTTTTGCTCCTGGGAGTCCTTTCCTGGGAACCTCTGGTTTTCCCAGGGTCTTTGCCTCTGATGAGGGCGATGACCATCCTTTCATTTACTACTGCCACCCTTCACCCTTTGAGTGGTTGACTTTGATTAAGAACGACCTGAAGTGAAGTTGTGTTTAAGGTGAGACGAGACTAGACAGCTGATGTTGCCGTAAAACCTTGTCTTAGGTTTCCTCTCCTCAGACATTGATCAGACGGTTTTAGTACACTTGATTCCCAGTTCCTACCCTCTCGCTCCCTTAAAATGGCATTCAGAAATCCAGCATTGTGATACTGTGTTACAGCTCCCTTCAGAGAGACTGGCCTTGCTGTTAGTCCTAGACTACTGCTGCTCTTGGCTCTGATTCACAGTGTTGTTAATAGCCCCAACCCCCTACCACTTACTCTGATATGGTTGTCGGTGTAAAGCCCATGCTAACTGGAAGTGTCTTGCACAGTTTATGGCCGGAATGTGACTTAATTTTTCATGACTGAGATTTGAGAGTGTATCTGTGTGGTGCTTGTAGTTCTCTTTGATTTTTAATGGATTTTCTTGGTAAGAAGTGAAAAACATTAAGCAGATTAGAGGCCAGACATTATTGTTAACAGATTTCTAAGATCTAAATAAATAAATAAATACTCAGCCACTCGCCAGGTGTTTTTAGTAGCTTGGGATAGAAAATTAAAATGTGGCGAAAAAGACATTTTAAAGTGAGGATTTAGAAGTGAAATCTAGTTCATATACAAGGAGAATTAAGTTCAACTACCTAGTAAACAGAAACTAATGCAGTAATACAGAATTGTAGCTGCATCAATTTTGGACTGAGCAGAATAGGGGAAACACGCCTTTTAGTGGTACTTTCTTACCAAATCATCGTGATGGTTATTCTTAAGTGCAATCTTACTTGACCTTTTTCTGTCTGTTTCAGTATGAAAAATATTCCAAATTCTTGATTTATTTCCAACCCTAGTAGACCAGTCACTTCCTGAATGCTGTTGAGCCTGACAGGTCTGGGGGCAACTAGTCTTTGGCTTACTTGACATGAAATAGGGCACAGTCAAATGATTTACAGCTGCTCAGAAGTGTTCCTTAAGTTTAAGGGTGTGAATACCAGTGATATACCTGGCGTTAAGAAATTCTAAAATTAAACTTTTATTCTAGCTCTTGTTGATTTACTTTATATCAAATTAAGGTTGTATATTTTGTTTTTTCTTTTTTGAGGCAGGGTTCCTCTATGTAGGCCTGATTGTCTGGAAATCATTTTGTAGACCAGGCTGGCCTTAAACTCATAGATTCACCTGCTTCTTCCTCCCAAGTGCTGAGATTAAAGGCATTTGACACCATGCCCTGCAAGACTGTACATTTTAAAATATAAACAGAATTGATACATTTATAAATGATCCAGTGAAAGTTTTTTGTTTAATGTGTTATGAAATGTGCCTGTGAAAATTTAAAATGCTTCTTTTGAAGAAGTAGCAAAGTATGAATTAAAGTCTTAGTGAAGGTTGTTTGGGTTTGTTTTTGTTAGTTTTGCTGCAGGAAAATTAAACCAAAGAGGAACAAGTTGATAAAGTAGTTTCTAAGTGTAAGCTAGGGTATGTTTGAAATGGGCAAATTAGATGTCAAACTTCAAGGTAACTACAGAAAGATTTTGTAAGCTTTTGTTGGAGCTACTGAATGGTTTGAGAATCTTTTGGGGATGTCTGAATAAACAGGTGCTAATATCTGCATCAGTTTTATTTATCTGTTTACATTGCGTAAGGTAAGTTGGGGCAGATAGGATTTGTCAAGTAGAGAACAAGCTTCACAGAACCCTTTGGCTTTAATTTAAATGAGCAATGCCTACTACCTATCCATAATTACACATTTAAAAAAGTCTGATGCATTAGTGCAAACAAGAAATTTCAGGCAGTTTATCTAGTAAAGTGGGGCCTTGAATTCAGTGTTAGTGACAGATGACAGTGGACCTGAGTGGAAGGCCAGTGTAGTAAGCTATGTTGAGGTTCTAGAAATTATGATGAGTTTTGGGTTTATATCCTGTTTTGCCTAGATTGTCAATTGTTTCAACTTTTACTTCTCTGAAAGTATGCAGCTTTAGACATTTTTCAGAAGATGGGTTAGTAAGTAGCTTTTATTTTTAGCTGATATCATAAATATCTTGAGTAGCATACAAGAGGCTTGACTTTTTATTAAATATTTATAATTATTTGTATGTGTTTGCTTGCCATAGTGTATGTGTGGAGGTCACACGACAATTTTTGGGACTCAGGAGTCAGTTCTCTCATTGTACACTGCAAATCCCAGGGAGTGAACTGAGGTTATCAGGTTTGACAGTGAGGACCTTTATTCTCTGATCCATCTCACTGACCCAGCTTAACTTTTTTTCCCTTAAATTACTTATTTTTATTTTATGAGCATTGTTTGGTGTTTTGCCTTCCCTCTTCTCTTAAAGAATTCATATGTTATCTAGGGAATTAATTATGCCTGCTTTCATGGATGCTGAGAATTTTAATGTCTTTGCTTGACATGTCTTTATTTTACCATGTTACATCAGTTTAGAACCTTTGTGTGTGCTAGGTATGTGTATTGTTTTAGACAAGATCTATCTATGTAGCCCTTTTCCTCCTGGAATTCACTATACAGACCAGGGTAGCCTTGAACTTTACATAGATCTGTCTGCCTCTATCTGCTAGTGCTGGGATTACGGGTGTTTACCAACAGAACTGGGTTGTAGTTTATACAGTCTCTCTCTCTCTCTCTCTCTCTCTCTCTCTCTCTCTCTCTCTCTCTCTCTCTGTGTGTGTGTGTGTGTGTGTGTGTGTGTGTGTGTGTGTGTACTTGGATGGATAGATAGGCTAGAGGACAATCGTGAATCTTCCTCAGGTGCCATTCATCTTTTTCTGCCTTTCACACCAGTTTGGGGCTCAGTGATTAAGCCAGTTTTCAAAAGTGTCAGCAGTATCCACCTCCCCAGCACACAGGCTACCATGTTTAGCTTTGTTACTTGAGTGTTGGGGATGGGTCCTATACTTTCACGGCCAGCACTTTACCACCTGAGCTACCTTCCTAGCACTTGAAGCTTGTATATTCTTTTTGGAAGGAGATAGGGTCTCTATGTAGCCCTGGCTGTCCTGGATTGCTATATAGACCAGGCTAGCTTCAAACTCACAGAGCTCTTCCTGCCTCTGCTAAATCCTAATATTAAAGGTGAAGCTTGTATGTTATTTTAGTCGTTTGTTTTTTGAAGACAGTTTGTTTGTGTAGCCTTGGCTATCCTGGAATTCATTCTGTAGACCAGGCTGGCCTTGAACTCAGAGAGGCCTGCTGTGCCTCCTTAGTGATGGGGGTCAGAGGTCTGTGCCGCCGCTACCACCACCACCATCACCACCGGGCTAAAACTTGTATATTTTTAAAAAGTATGCTAAGTCCTCAGAGCACAATTAAAAAAACACTGGATGAGGATTGGGTATAGTGGCATATGACTAATTCCAAGCACTCAGAAAGCAGAAACAGATCTCTCTGAGTTTGAGCCAGCTGGTCTATATAGTGAATTTTAGGTTAGCCAGGGCTTCACAATGAGACCCTGTCTCAAAGAAAAGTTGGGTGATAAACATTTTAGAATTCAAATCAAAATTAAACATTTTCCATAATTATTTTTTCTCTGTACCTCCTTCCTTTCATCTTTGTGGAAACAGGATTATTTCTCCCCATTTTATTCAAGAATTGACAGATTTAAAACATTCTTAACCTGGGTGGTGGGGCTTGCCAGCACTTGGGAGGCAGAGGCAGGAGAATCTGAGTTCTAGGCCAGCCTGGTCTACAGAATGAGTTTCAGGACAGCCAAGGCTAAACAGAGAAACCTTGTTTTTATTTTATTTTTTTTATTATTATTATTTTTTTTTTTGGTTCTTTTTTTCGGAGCTGGGGACCGAACCCAGGGCCTTGCGCTTCCTAGGCAAGCGCTCTACCACTGAGCTAAATCCCCAACCCCAGAAACCTTGTCTTTAATTCCCCCCACCCCTCAAAAAAAGCTTTTGATTGTATAGAGAGTATTGATTTCTTTTTTTAAATATTTATTTACTATGTATACATCATACGGCTTTCTGCCTGCATGTGTGCCTGCAGATCAGAAGAGGGCATTGAATCTCAATACGGATGGTTGTGAGCCACCATGTGGTTGCTGAGAATTGAACTCAGAACCTCTGGAAGAGCAGTCAGTGCTCTTAACCACTGAGCCATCTCTCCAGCCTGAGTATTGATTTCTTAATTCTTCCTTTCTCAGTGTTGGGACTCTAACCTGGGGCCTTGTGCATCTAGACAGGGACCTATCCCTGAGCGACTCTTCTAGCTCTGGCTTTTTTGATACAATCTTACTATGTAGTGCAGATTGAACTTGAATTTGTTATGTTATCCAAGCTGACCTCTAGTCTTCCTGCATAACTAACCTCTTGATTGCTAGGATTACAGAGTGAGCCACTGTACATAACTGCAAATCACTTTTTTTCCTTCCTTCCGATCCCATTGCAGATGGTTGTTGTGAGCCACCTTGTGGTTGCTGGGAATTGAACTCAGGAACACTGGAAGAACAATCAGTGCTCTTAACCACTGAGCCATCTCTCTAGCCCTTAAATATGTTTTTTAATTGTAATAGAATTGTATCATTTTTCTTTTTTCAGACCCTCGCACATTTCCTTTACTCTGAAGTTCATGGCCTCTTTCTTCGATTTTTGCTGTTATGTATATGTGTGTATGCATGCATGCATGCATATGAGCAAATACTTATCCTGTCAAGTTTGCTATTGTTTGTATGTGTATAGTTTCAAAGCTGACCACTCTTCTTTTTTTTAAAATTATTCTTTTTTTTAAAGATTTATTTATTTATTATATATAAGTACACTGTAGCTGTCTTCAGACACACCAGAAGAGGGCATCAGACCTCATTATAGATGGTTGTAAGCCACCATGTGGTTGCTGGGATTTGAACTCAGGACCTCTGGAAGAGCAGTCAGTGCTCTTAGCTAGCATCTCTCTAGCCCAAAGCTGACCACTCTTTATTGAACCAGTAAAAGGGCTTGTCCCTGGGAGAGGCTAATTCTCCTCCCAGCAGTCATTAGTTACCTGTAGTTCTTTGTCTAGGGAGTAATGGGGGAGGTAGGACAGAACCCTATGAAATTTTCTCCCTTCATGTTAACATTGATATTGCCATTGTTCTGGTATTGTTTATGCAGCCATTTGTAGGAATGACCGTTTTACAGCTGACTTGCTTATAGTCTTTCCCTTTCTCTCAATGCTTCCTGAGCCGTGGATGTAGAAGCTATGACACATACGTTTGGACTGGGGTCCCGATGATCTGTTGATCTCTGTATTGTTTTCAGTTGTTGTTTTCTATGTTTGTCTTCATTTGCTATAGAGAAAGGGTTTCTTGATGAGGAATAGTAGCTACACTTATCCAAGAATGGTAACTCAGCACAGATTGACATTTTAATGTTCCTTTGCCCATTCATTTTATATATATATATATATATATATATATATATATATATATATATATATATATATATTTTTTTTTTTTACTAAGTCACTCTCTGTAGGATTAAATGGTCTGGGTCAGTAGTTTTCACTAAAATGGATATGTAACATATCCAGAGGTCCTGAGTTCAATTCCCAGCAATCCCATGTCTCATAACTATCTATAATGTAATCTAATGCCCTCTTCTGACATGAAGGTGTACAGGCAGATAGAGCACTCACATACATAAAATAAATCTAAGAAAAAAATCTATAAGGAGTGGGAATAAAACATCAGAGCTTTAGTTATAATTTGAAATATTTAGTAATGTACATAATTATTAAATAATATTTGCATGTATCACTTATAAACTACTGATATATAGTATCTTTAGTACTAGAGAGAGGTAGAATGTGGGTAAATGGCTATAATGGCTTGGAAGTACCACGGCGTTGTACTCATTTCCTAGTATGTGCTCAATAATGACCTGTAAAGAATTTACTTTCCTAGTCTCGTAGAGGTTGGGTTTGTAGACAATGATTTAGCATGGAGTAGTTGAAGTTCGAAGTAAGATTTTGGTTGCTAGCTCTTTGTTCTCTTCCCTGCTCGTCCTCTCTTCCCTGTCCCTTCTCTCTACCCCCACCCCTTCCCTCCACGTGCTCATGGCCGGCCTTTCCTCTCCTCTACTCTTCTCTCATTAAACCTCTCCACGTGGGGGGGAAAAAAAAAGATTTTTGTTGCTAAACTTCTCAGTGTTAATTGTAAACTTTTACTAGATTAATACTACCTATGATTCAATAGGTAGTTTGCCATAGTACATTATTCTGTAAGGGGAAACTGAATTTCATACCTTGGTACCTTCTGTAGTGTACTAGTTTTTGTTTGTCTCTTTGCATTTGTATGTTTGAGACCGGGTCTTATGGCCTGGAGCTGAATATAGCTAACTAGCTCAGCCTGGCCTTCTGCTTCTGCTGGCCACACGCTGGGATCCCAGGTGTGTGCCACCACAGCTGGCTGTAATGTACAGTTTATTCTCCTCTCCTAAAGCACCAATCTTTCATCACCTGAACTTGTTAAATTCATTAGCAAACTCTTTGGTGTTAGCATTGTAAAAGAAAAAAATAGAGCAGTTTTAAATTAATGTGCTTCTAAAGCACTCTCTAAGGAGTTACAGAGGGTGCTTTTCCCTTTACAGTCTCAGTACATTTGGGATATGTGAATGACAAAGAGGAGATAAATTCACTGATGAAGCCACAGTTTAGAGCATCAACAGAATGATGTGACATTACTTGCTGGTCAGTGACCTTCCCATTTACTAAACTGGACAGCTGTTATTTGTTTTTTGTTTTTCATTTTCTATCTTAAGAGTTTATTTACAGTGACAATACTCAGTGTTGCTTTTCAAAATGATGGGTAATTTTTTTTATTTTTATTTTTTTTTTTTTTAATTTTTTTTTTTTTTGGAGCTGGGAACTGAACCCAGGGCCTTGAGCTTGCTTTGCTAGGCAAGCGCTCTACCACTGAGCTAAATCCCCAACCCCATGATGGGTAATTTAGAGTTGGGACCGTGATGCCTGACTAAAAGCCAGATAGATTCTTTCTCTGGAAAAGGGAGATTTTTGGCACTTGATTATATGCTAGATCATAGGAGAAGTTAGGGGATTTATTACTATTATTGAAGCAACCATAAAAGATCTGCTATCGCTTTAGAAGTATTGATACAGGCTGACAGTTTGGTAGTTGTAATTTTAAGCAGCTGCAATGGTGAAGGGATTTTTACTTGTGAATTAGAAGTTGGTGGTTTGAACAGAAACAGTGGTACAGATCTTTAATAGTCCTCAGGAGGTTAAGGCAGAAAGTACTAAGTTCAAGATTAGCTTGGCTCACATAAGCAAGATCCTGTTTCAGGCAACAGTTTAGTGGTTTATAGTGGTATTTAAAAGACCAAGTAGGACTGGCAGGTTTTTTTCATACTGTATCTAGGAAGTATGACTTCTCTTTTCAGGACTTACTTATGCTTCTGCTTTTCACATTTGGGCCTGTGTATTTGTGTTTAGATTGAGCTATTCCATCTCTTTTTCTGAATGCCAATCAGTGTGGACCTTTACAAAGTTAGTGATAGGTAGTTAATTATTGACACAGAAGCCTGATAAAGCTAGGTTCTTCAGTATGTACTATTATAATTAGAGGCCTAAATGTTCTAAGACCTATTCAGAGATAACCAGTACTCAAGTCCTGCTCTTACTGCCTTTCTTTATTAGGAATTTAATAATCACTAATATGAAACTTCCAAGCTCACTTTCAAGTTTTGATCCTTGATACTAAATTGTTTTAAAACAAAATCATACAGAATGTGGTTTTGTAGTAGAGGTTTTATAGCTTTTCCATTTTTGAAAAGGAGGTGGTTGTCTAGTTACCTTCTATCTGTGGGAAAAGCCATTTAATTCTGTTTCTTGTGGTGTGTCAAGGTCGAGAATTGGACTTGCTTGACCTTTTTTTTTTTTTTTTTTTTTTTTGAGCTGAGGATCGAACCAGGGCCTTGGCGCTTGCTAGGCAAGCGCTCTACCTCTGAGCTAAATCCCCAACCCCTTGCTTGACCTTTTATATCTGGGCAAGTGTTCTACCACTGAGTTATACCCCAGTGCTTGCTTTTTGAAACAAGCTCTCGTGAAGTTGCCT
The DNA here is from genome assembly GCF_011064425.1 of Rattus rattus. Lineage (NCBI taxonomy): Eukaryota > Metazoa > Chordata > Mammalia > Rodentia > Muridae > Rattus > Rattus rattus. Next base: position 85,590,572 of record NC_046162.1, read on the forward strand.
GGGTTGCTGTCCTCTTGTCGAATCTTCTGAGCTATGGTATTGGTGTATGTTGTGATATCTGGCAGAATAAGTCTTTTAATATTCACTGTGGTTGACTTTTGATAATGAAGTATGAATGGTTCTGGAGAAACTTCCTTTGTGGAAATGATTTTTTTTAATTAAAATAAGCTTCTTTTAATCTTTCGTGACTATAAAGGGTATCATTGTCCCCACCCTGTTGTGTATGGCCAAAGTATAGACATGCCTGCATATCTTTAGTTCCTCCCTGCTCATCTTGTTCATTTGGTGTCCTCTCTGTTCATTTCTGCCCAACTGTCCTCTCCCTCTCTCCCTCTCACTTTCTCCCTCTCTCCCTCTCCCTCTCCCTCTCCTCTATCTAGTCTCAGCTGCCATTGTCTCTTACTTAAGTTACACAATAGCCATTGTGCTCTTAAAATCCAAGTCTTGTAATCCCTTCCCTCCTGCCTTTTTTTTTTTTTTTATTTTAATGTATCCCCAGTTAGTTTTGAATTTTGAATTCTGCTTCAGTGCTGGGGTTATAGTCTTGCACCACAATAACAGATCATAAATTCTTTATTTAAAGCTTGTTTGTTGTTACTTTAGGGGAAATAAATATGTACCTCTTATAATGATCTACAAGACCCCCCAAATATTCAGTTTCTGCTTCAAATTCCAGCCTATTCAGCCCCCCCAACACACACCCACACACACACACACCCACACACACACACACACACTTTTGAAACATAGTTTCACTTTGTAACCAGGGCTGGCCTGGCTCTCTTATGGACTAGGCTGACCTGAACTCACTGCTTGAACTCACTGAGATCTGCCTGCTTCTGTTTCCTGAGTGCTGAGAGTGGTAGCGTTTACTACCACTCTTGGTCCTAGTACTTTCCCATTTACTTATAAACACTATGGTTTTCTTTTTGTTCTTAAAGATAGTTCAAGCTTGCTGCCTTTGTATTTGACACTGTTAGATAGGAAAGGCTGTTGTTTACTTTTGTAATTGTTTTGAAGCAGTTTCTCATGTCACCCAAGATTGCTTCTTTGAGAAAGACATTGGACTCCTGATTCACCCTCTCCCTTTTTAAAAAGAAGTGATGAGAATTCTTCTGAGTTGGTTATTCCTGGAACTCACTCTGTAGACCAGGCTGGCCTTGAACTCTGCCTCTTGAGTGCTACCACCACCAGCTAGTGCTTATTAATGCGTATGGATGTTTTGCTTACGTGTATGTCTTTGAACTATGTGTGTGCCCAGTGCCCATGAAGACCATATAGGGTGTTGATCCCCTGGGACTGGAGTTATAAACAGTTGTGAAACATCATGTGGGTGTTGGGAATTGAACCCTAGTCCTCTGGAAGAGCAGCCAGTGCTCTTAAGCTTTGAGCCATTTCAACCATCCCAGGAGGTAAGGTTTTGTGATGCTTTGTTGTTTTGTGACTGGCTTGAGACTATATTGTAAGACCCTGTCTGTTTCAGGGAAAAAAAAATCTCTGTTGTCCTCAAAAACCATCATTGCATCTATTCTTGTGAATGTACACATGGTAGCATCTAGTAGTCTTTACCGTATACAAGAGAAGTGTTTTGTATCTTTTATGAATTCAGAAACTTAATTTGTTGTGAGGGCCTGTGGTTTTTTAGTGTTAATGGTTTAGAGCCTACATGGAAGTTAAGAGGAGTTCTTAATGATGCAGATGACATAATTTCCAAAATCTTTTGCTTTAGGCTTGCCTCAAATTTGCAAGATAGTTGAAGAGGACCTTGAGTCATTTTGCTTCTTCCCTAGAGCTGAGTTACAGAATACTGCCCGATCTTAAGAGTTCTGTTTTATTTTTCTGTTTCTGATGCTTTGGAGTGAATCTAGGGCTTTACACTGCTAGGTAAGAACTCTACCAGAGTTCTATCCTCAGCTATAAGAAGTGTTTTTAAAATATGTAACCTTTTGAATGTAGCCCTTTGTGTAACAGATTTTATTATAGTGATGTTCTTTGTGTGCTTTATTAGAGATTGTCAGATGTTCTTATATTGTTCCAGTTTTTATCTTTCACATTTTAATACATTTCTTTATTTTTTGTGTCTATGCACATATAAACAAGAGTGTGGAGGTCAGAGGAGAGCATTCCAGAATTGGTCCTCCTTCCACAAGTTGCTTTTGAAACCTGAGCACATGTTGTCAGTCGGGGTGACTGTGAGCACCCATAGCTATGTGTGGGCCCAAGCTCTTCATTTTTCTTTTTTCTTTCCTTTCTTTATGTTCCCTTCCCTTCTCTTTCCCTCCTTTTCTTTTATTGCTGGTGATAGAGCCTTTCGTACAAGTTAGGAAAGTATTCTGCAGTGCACTCAGCTGCATTTCTCCCAGAAGTTTCTGTTTCTTGGTAGTAGGTGCTTTACAGCTTCATGTATTAGAGGAAACATTTTCTGCACTGTGGGCTGATATGCCAGTGTGTGTGTGTAGAAAACTTTGCACACATTCTGAACATTGTTTGAGTGGCTTTGTTTAATAATGGATTAATACTGTGTATTAAGCATTAATGTTTAAGCCATTTCAATATAGGACTATTACAATAAAAATTTCCAGAGAAGTTAAGATTTTAATCATTTTTTAGAACATGTTCCTTTTCGTAAGAAACCAGGTATAATTGGCAAAAAATTGGGTGTATGTGAAATGCAGTACATACTCTGATTTATTATTTTTCATCACATGTATCAAATTAACTTAAAAATTAAATATTTTTTGGAAAAATTACAGTATGTAAAAATAAATGTTTTCTTTTCTAGTACTAGTGATTGAATCCAGGGCCTTTACACATGCTAGGCAAACACTACCACTGAGTTACTTCCTCTATTTACTCTTTTGCTTTTCTGATTTTGTATTTTTTTATGTATGTATGTATGTATGTATGTATGTATGTATAAATATGTGTATATGTGTGTGTGTGTGTAAACCAATTCTAACTGACACACTAAACTTAATCTGGCCTCAAGTTTGACTTTATATACTGGAATTAGGATTTACTTAGCTCTTCTACACCTCAAACAAGAGGCACATAATATTAACAAAGATATTTTCTATGCATACTTCTTGGGTTTGCATATATGTATTTAATTTTGTAATAAAATCTCAGCATTATGCTATATGTTTCATAGTACATTTGTAGATAATCCCTCTACATGGTCAATAATAATAAAAATGTTAAATTACTAAGATGAAGAGTAAATCTCCAAGTGTGATGATGAGCATCTGAAATTACAGTATGAGGAAGCTGAGACAGGAGGATCTAGTGTTAGAGGCCAGCCCGAGTGACTAAATAACTAGACTATCTCAACAACTAGCAAAGTCAGGCCATGACAGGGCTCAGTGGGAAAAGCACCTGCTGCCAAGCCTGAAGACCTGAATTTGTTCCCTGAGCTCACACAGAGGAAGGAGAAAAGTGATTTCTGAAATTGTCCTCTGATTTCCATATATGTACTGTGGCATACACGTTCCCAAACAAATAAAATGTAATAATTAAAATAATTTGTGTAGACAGTTATTGATTTGCACAGTAGTGTGGGACTGTATAAAGGATCTTACAGTGTGAGGCCATTCAGACTTATAATAAATGGGAAAAATTACTGTTATCCTATTTTTTAAAAGCATTAAAGCATTAAAAATGTCTAGAAGTGTTATATATAGGGAAATTAATTTTTTAAGGTTTTTTTTTTTTTTTCCTTTGAGATAGGTCTCATTGTGTAGCTCAAGTATTCCTAGAACTGACTGTGTATTCCAGGCTGTCCTGGAGCACAAAGTAATACTCTTTCAGTCTTCCCCAGGACTGAGAATGTAAGCCTCCATACCTACCTTGTGTGTGTTTGTCTTGAAATTCAAAATAATATATACTGAATGTCTTTTCTGCCCATGTACCTTTCTACATTTAGATTAGCTTTTTTTTTTTTTTTTTTTTTTTTCCCTTTTCTTTTTTTCGGAGCTGGGGACCGAACCCAGGGCCTTGCGCTTGCTAGGCAAGCACTCTACCACAGAGCTAAATCCCCAACCCCTAGATTAGCTTTTAAGATTAATACTTAGATTTATTTTATGTGTATGGAAGCTTTACTTGCATGTATGTATGTGAACCACATGTGTGCCTAAAGAGGACAAAAGAGGGTGTCAGACACCAGAGAACTGCAGTTACAGATGGTTGTGGGTACTAGGAATCAAACCAGGTCCTCTGGTATAGCAATTGATACTTTTAGTTATTGAGCCATCTCTCTAGTTCCAAGCTTTCATTTTCACTTTCAGTGTTGCAAAATACTTGTGACAGTTCCTTTAATGTTGTTTGTGCCAACATTGCTACCTCTTGTCACCTTCATACTCTTTTCTCACCTTCCTTTTCTTTTAACCACAGACCTCACTTATAACAAGATTACCTTTCATCAAGTCCCTCTGGTTGTATACTAAGAGTCTTGGCTTTCTTGACTGCATTTTTCATGTTCGTTGGGCTATTCCCTTTATTTTTTATTTTAAAATCACATTGTATTTGTGTATATGCCACATGTACATGGGGAATGCAGAGGATGCTTGCAGGAATCAGTGAGTGGGCACATTAACCCACTAGGTCATGCTTGCCCTCTACTTTGTCTTTTGAGGTAGAATTATTCGCTGGCCTAGAGCTTATCCAAATAGAATAGGTTGTGGGGATCTATCTGTCTATCTCCACCTCCCTAGTTCTGGGTTTATAAACTTATGCTATCTGATGGCACTAGGCCTTTTATCATAGATTCTAGGGATTGAGCTCAGGTCCATATGCTTGCTGACAAGCATATTCCTGACTGAATCTTACCCTTTTTTTTTTCTTTAAAGAAAAAAGTTGTGTGTTTATGTGATTAATTTTTTTTTGTTGGTTCTTCTTTGTGTGTGTTTCTGTGGGATTGTTTTCCTTTTGTACATTTTGGGAGTTTAGTTTTTTGTTTGTTTTAGACAGAGTCTCTCATGTATCCTTGGCTGTCTTGGCACTCACTATAGTTTGGCCTCTAACTTCTGCCTCTGCCTCCTTCTGAGTGCGGGAATTAAAGTTGTGTGTCGCTATGCTTGGCTAACATTTTTTTCAGGTTCGTACATGCATACGAAGTTGCATGTACATGCATATTTAAGAAGTTGTGTATAAACTTCTTAAATATTTGTTGTAATGTAAATGAAAAAAAATTTAAAAAGTTGAAAACATTCAATATGAGTTTATAGAACTATTTGGTAGCTCTTTGATTAGTGTGTAAAGGATTTATCTGAAGAGTTTAATATATTTTAAGCTTATCCTTAAGGAATTCTAAATATTCTAACACAGATTTGAAAAATACTATGCCAATCTTTGTTCTACAGAGAAGTCAGAGTTTATATTTAAACTTTTTGGTTTTTTTTTTTTTTTTGGTAACAGGGTCATTCTGTGTGACTTTGGCTGTTCTGGATCTAGTTCTATAGATCAGACTGGTCTCAAACACTGCCTCCTGATTATTCTGATTAAAGGGACATGCCCCAAAATACTATGCTTAAAATTGCATTTTATTTATTTTCTGTATCAGGAGGCAATGGTGTACCTGAGCATTAGCACATGTTTGACTGTCAGAAGACAACTTGTTAGTTCTCTGTTTACATCATGGAGAACCCTAGGTCCTCAGGCTTGGCAGTAGATGGATGCCTTTACCCACAGACCTATCTTGATGGCTCCAAATACTATTTTTAATCAGTATTATATGTGTATGTAAAATATTAAAAATAAACATGTTAATAATAAACATATTAAACTTAAAAGATTTGTTAAATGAGGGCTAATAGAATGGTCGCCTGGGTATAAGTGTATCAGTGCATGCTGGGTGACCTGAGTTCTAGCTCTAGAACCCACTTAGAAGTGGAAGGAGAAAACCAACTCCACAGAGTTGTCACTAAACCTCCTTAGGCTCTGTTGAGCATGTCTCCCTTGCCTATCATAATACACAGACACATACAATAATAATAAGTTTTTAAAAAACGTAGAGTACCAGTTTTCTATATGTCTTGGCATTTTGTCCCTTCTGAGGAGACTATTGTATATTTTGATAGTTGAACTTTGAACTATTCAGATTTAGGTATATTCTGTTGATTTATCACTTTGAATCATAGCATAAAAATAAACTTACATTTCTCTTGACCCTGCACTACTTCCCTCCTTCCTTTCCCTACCACTTCATTCTAACAATGGTCGCATGGTGGCTTTAGTTAAATATTCATCGTTGGCCTTATGACCACGTGTATGGTATATACAATGTGATTCACATGTGAAGTTATGTAGCAAGCTATGATTACTTTTTTTAGATCATCCTTTCTTTCTCCTGGAACTAATATTTGTTGTGGTTTTATTTCTTTTATTTGGTATTATTTCTAACTTACTCGTCACTCCTTCTAATGATGTCTTATGATTTATAATCCCAGCACTCAGGAGACAGAGGCAAGCAGTTCTCTTGAGGCCATCCTGGTTTACATAGCCAGTTTCGGGTCAGTCAAAACTGTATAGTAAGACTTTGTCTCAGAAAAACAAAACCAGAGCAAACAAACAAAAAAACAAAGCAACCAAAACAAAACGAAAAACAAAAACAAAACAAAACCCAACCCCAAAAACCTAACAAACACCTACCTACAAAAACTATTATTTTATGTATATTGGTGTTTTGCCTGCATGCACATTTATGAAGGTGTTAGATCCCCTGGAACTGGAGTTATGGATCCTGTGAGCCTACATGTGGGTATAGGAATTGACCCTGGGTCCTCTGACAGTGCTTTTAAGCACAGAGCCATCTCTCCAGCCCCTACATACTAGTTCTTATTCTGCAACATAAATTCTGACATTCGTTTGCTTATTTGAGAGAGGGTCTCATATAGTTCAGGCTATATTGAAATTTATGTGATTGAGAATGACCATGAATTTCTAATCTTTCCACATCTACCTCCCAAGTGCTGAGTGAAATAGGTGTATGCCATCAAGTCTAGTTATGAATTGTTTTTCTATATATAGTCTTGCATCAGAAACTTGTGTTTTTCTCTGAGAAACTTGTCATTGCATCATTTGAAGTCCATACTTCCTTATTTTAATTATTTTGTTCTGCTTTGGTTGTTTGTGAAATGTTTATACAATTTTACTTTAATCATCATTATCATCATCATCATCATCATCATCATCATCATCCATCATCATCCACCACCACCACCACCACCACCATCATTTGAGACAGCATATTACTGTGGCATTAGCTGGCTTACAACTTACTCTGTAGACCAGGCTGGCTTCAAACTTGAAAATTCGAGTTCCTCTTGTCTCTGCCTCCCGAGTGCTGGGACTTAAGGCTTGTTTACATGATTTGGCTTTTATGTAATAGAACTTCAGAATGTTGTCATCTTGAGGTTGTGTGTAGAACTATGTATAGGTATGAGGAAATTGTTGACAAGCACAGAATAGTATATGCAGTGAAGACTGTAAGTCCCTAGACTTACTATGCTTTTGGTAGCAAGATTTAATTCTTGAAGTTTTTCTGTTTTTAAGCCATGGTTTTTTTTTTCTTGTTTTGATCTGCTCGTATGCTAATACACACCTGTGTTTTTGTTCACTGAGGGCAGAAGAGGATGCTTAGTGTTCTGCCTTTTCACTTTTAGCCGTATTCCTCTAAGATGGCCTTCTACTGAACTGGAAACTAGAATGGGGCTGATCCCAACCATCCTCCTGTCTGTCCACCACAGCACTAAGGTTACAGATCTGAATGTGGCTAAGCCCAGCCTTAGTTTGTTGATTGATTTGTTTGAGACTGAGGCTCATTGTGTAGCCTTGGATAGCCTTAAATTCATATGTTCATATTCAGACTGGCCTCAAACGCCCTTTTTAAGTGCATGTGCCACCAATCCCAGCACCAAGCCCAGCTTTTTTTACATAGGTGCTGAGATCTGAACTCAGATCCTCATGCTTGCATAGCTGAGGTCTTACTGAGCTGTCTCTACAGCCATTTTCTTTTTTCTTTTTTTAAAGATTTATTTATTTATTTATGTGCGTTTGGGTGGGGATTATTCATACTAAGGTGCCTTAGCACATGTATGAAGGTCAGAAAATGACCCCCAGGAGTCTGTTCTGTTCTTCTACCATGTGGGTCCTGGGGATTGAACTCAGGTTACCAGGCTTTGTGGTACTTGACCTGTTGAGCCATCTCCCTGGTACCAGTCCCCCCCTTTCCCCTTTTCTTTAGGTTTTTCTTTTTTAATCATTTTATGCATTTACATTTCAAATGATATCCCCCTTTCTGGTTACCCCTCCACAAACCCCCATCCCATCTCCCGTCTCCCTCCTCCCCTTTGCCTCTATGAAGGAGCTCCTCTACCCGTCCTGCTTCACCCCTCTAATATTCCCCTACACTGGGGCATCAAGCCTCCCTCCCCTCCCATTGGTGTCAGATAAAGCCATCCTCTGCTGCATCTGTATCTGGAGTCGTGGTTCTCTCCATATATACTCTTTGGTTGGTGGTTTAGTCCTTGGGAGCTCTAGGAGGTCCAGTTAGTTGATATTGTTCTTCATATAGGGTTGCAGTCCCCTTCGGCTACTTCAGTCCTCCCCTAGCTCTTCCACTGGGGTCCCCGGGCTCAGTCTGATGGTCGGCTGTGAGTATCTGCATCTATCTGTATTGGTCAGGGGCTGGTAGAATCTCCCAGGGAACAGCCGTATCAGGCTCCTGTCAACAAGTGTTTCTTGGCATCAGTAATAGTATGGGGGTTTGATGGGGTGGATCCCTAGGTGGGGTGGTTTCTTTTTTTTTTTTCTCTGTCTTTCCTTTGGACAGTAACATTTCTGGGTTAAAAATTTTGAGCTGCATTAGGTGACCCCATCCCTCACCTGGGGGCCGTGCCTACCTACTGGAGGTGGTCTCTACACGTTGTATCTCTCCTTTGTTGGGCATTTTGGTAAAGTCTTCGCCATTGGGTCCTGGGAGCCTCTCTCTTTCCTGGAGTCTTGGCCTTTCTAGTGGCTACCCTCAGTTCTATTCCCCACTGCTACATGTTTCTACTCAATTTCCTGACCCTCTGTACTTTTCTCCTGTCCCTTCCAATACCTGTTCCTGCCTTGCCTTTTTTTTTTTTTTCCTCTCCCCCTCCTCTCTCCTTCTTTCTACCTCCTGTGATTATGTTGTTCTCCAGTCTATGTAGGATTGAAACATCTATACGTTGGTCTTCTTTTTTCTTTTTTTTTTTCTTTTTTCTTTTTTTCGGAGCTGGGGACCGAACCCAGGGCCTTGCGCTTGCTAGGCAAGTGCTCTACCGCTGAGCTAAATCCCCAACCCCGGTCTTCTTTTTTCTTAAGCTCCATATGGTTGTGGGTTGTATCATGGATATAATGATCTTTGGGGCTGATATCCACTTATCAGTTAGTACAAACCATGTGTGTTCTTTTGTGACTGGGTTACCTCACTCAGGATGATATTTTCAAGTTCCATCCATTTGCCTAAGAATTTCATGAAGTTGTTGCTTTTAATTGTGTAAATGTACCACATCTTCTGTATCCATTCCTCTGTTGAGGGACATCTGGGCTCTTTCCAGCTTCTGGCTATTATAAATAAGGCTGCTATGAACATAGTGGAGCATGTGTCCTTGTTATATGTTGGAGCATCTTTGGGGTGGGTATATGCCTAGTAGTGGTATAGCTGGGTCTTCAGGTAAAACTATTTCCACTTTTCTGAGGAACCACTAGATTGATCTCCAAAGTGGTTTTACCAGATTGCAGTCCCACTAGCAACAGAGGAGTGTTCCTCTTTTTTCACATCCTTGCCAGTATCTGCTTTCGCCTGAATTTTTGATCTTAGCCATTCTGACTGGTATAAGGTAGAATCTTAGGATCATTTTGATTTGCAGTTCCCTAATGACTAAGGATGTTGAACATTTCTTTAAGTGCTTTTCAGCCAGCCATTCTAGATGCCTCAGTTGAGAATATTTTATTTAGCTTCATACTCCATTTTTTTTTTTTTTTTTTTTTTTTTTTTTTTTGGAGCTGGGGACTGAACCCAGGGCCTTGCATTTGCTAGGCAAGCGCTCTACCACTGAGCTAAATCCCCAACCCCCATACCCCATTTTTTAATAGGTTTCTTTGTTTAGACTTGACTGTCGTAGAATTAGCTTTGTACACCAGGCTGGCATTGAACTCACTGAGATCTGCCTCCTTCTGCCTCCTTTTGCCTCCCCAGTGCTGGGAATAAAGGTGTGCACCACCACTGCCCAGCTCTAGCCCCTTTTGATTTTTTAACTGGGATTTATTTCTTTAGTGTTTTTTAGTTTTGTTTTTATTTTCCCTTAACAACACTATAAGCAATCTCCAGGACTTTTGAATAAATACCAGGTTTTGCTCTGGTAGAATTAGATCTCCTTTTCTTTTTTTGTTTGATACAGTGTTTCACTATAGCTATGCTAGCCTAAAACTTACTATGTAGCCCAGTCTTCAAACTTGGCTACACAGCTGAAGCTTGGCCTTGACCTTTATTCATATCCTTCTGCCTGTGCCTCTCAAGTGCTAGAGTTACAGATGTATGCTACCATACCTAGTTTCTCTTGGGTATTTATATTGGATCTCTTACTAGCTATAATTTTATACTTATGAAAAATAGTTATTTCATTTTGTCTTTTTTTTCCCCCAAGAGCTGAGGACCGAACCCAGGGCCTTACCACTGAGCTAAATTCCTAGTCCCAAATATTTACTTCATAAAGGAATAAAAAGTGTCCTGATGTTTATAATATAACGAAAGGGTGATTCTTTTCTTTTTCTTTTGTTTTGTTTTTTTGAAACAGGGTCTCATATATAGGCCAGGTTTTGAATTTGATATAAAGCCAAGGTTAGCTTGAATGCTATTGATCCTTCTGTCTTTGCCTCTGAAATTCTGGGATAATTGTTTGTCCATCCATGCCCACATTCATTTTTTTTTCTTTTTGTGTGTGTGTGTGTGTTGTGTATATAGGTGTGTGTGCGTACACACATGCACATGCACGTGTATATGTATATGTCTGTGTCTGTCTGTCTGTGTCCACGTATTCATGCCTGGCTTTTTTTATGAAGGTGCTGGGAATTCAAATTCAGGTACTCATGCTTGCATAGCATGTGCTCTCCTGAGCCATCTTTCCAGCTCATGTTTCCTTTTATTTTATTTAGTAATATGTTCTTAATTGGAATAGAATTACATCATTTCCCTCCCCCTTTTTCCACCAGTCTTCTCAGGTATGCTTCCTCCTAACTCACCTCTCAATCCTTCCAAGTTAATAGCCTCTTCATCGTCGTCGTCATCATATATATGTTTGCATAAGTTTGTTTCAGGTTGACATAAAACTAGCTTGTGCATCTATATTTTCAGAATTGTAGATACTAGGAATCATAAAAGACTTAACAAATCTTAACAATCATGATCAGATCATGAAGATAGAATTGTCACAAATAAGGTGATGCATTTTGAACTTTTGATCCTCTGCCTCTATTTCCCAAAAGCTGAGATTATAGGCATGAGCACAACACCTGGCTTGGAATGCTTTTTAAAAAGTGAAAAGGTAAGTTAGGTGTAACTTTTGTTATTAATTCTGTTCAGTAGGTTAAAGACACTGAAGACATCCTATTTCACATTTCAGTTAGATTTATAAAGGAATTTGGGCTACTAACTGTTCCCTTCCTCTCTGCTGGAGGAGGTGAAGATACTTGGAAACATAATGCTGCTGAACTGATGAATGTTATGTTGCTGATAGCTTCAGAAGTTTATGGACCAAGAAAATGATAAATCATGTATTTGGTTTGAGAAACTGCGGAAAGCAAGTGAATAAACTAGAAAACGTATCAACATGTTTAATAGTCATCTTGTTGTATTGCAGAGAATGAGTTAATGAAGACTTAAGGACATTTTTTTCAGTCATTTTTTAAAATTCTATTTTAGTACCTAAGCATACAGCAAATTTCCTGTGACTGTTAACTAAGTTAGGTCTTTTTTGATTTATGTTCTGCTCTTATAGGCAGTTTTCAAAGATACGATCTTCCTCAGAAATTATTTTAAGTTAACTTTATAGTGGCATATTTGACATGTTTCAGAATGGGAACTGTCACTCTTATAGAAAAAAATTGTACAGCTTGACAATGTTTCTTTCTGTGCCCTAAAGTTTGCTATTACTATTTCAATTCATTGACAAAGTAGCTTGGTTTTCTGACACAAAGTTCCTAGTCTATATTTTTTTCTTCACATTTTTATACACTAAACAGAATTTTGTAACAGGAACAAGGAAGCCAAAGTTTCTTTTAGATTAGTTCAGTTTTTTTATATGATATAGGCAAGCTCAGACCATGCTTGGGAACAGAAATAGAGGCAGATGGATGCTGATGCTCTGTAAGGATGGCATGGCTGGCTCTTTTCGATTACAGATTCCAGTGGTCTGAGAGGTGAAGATAGGGAGCCACAATCCATTCACAGTCGACACTAACCATGTGTGCTGTGGTAAAGCCAAGAGCAACTTCATTTGTCAAGTAGCGAGCTACTTTTAGTTTCCTAGTACAAAGTTTCCTAGTATATAACAACCCTGGCAGCTCTATCTTTGAACATTGAGGCCATGCTATAGAAACTGCTGTACCTTAATTCCTTCTTTGAATTTCAGATGATTTGCTCTGAAATGTTAACTGGAGTGTAATACCAGTGGACCATTTTTACCCTTTTTCAAAAATAAAACAGCTCCTTCCTCCTCCTCCTCCTCCTCCCTCCCTCCTCCCTCCCTCCCTCCCTCCCTCCCCTCCCTCCCTCCCTCCCTCCCTCCCTCCTTTCTTTCTTTCTTTCTTTCTTTCTTTCTAGATTTATTTTTAGCTGGATGCTGGTGGCGCATACCTTTAATCCCAGAATTTAGGAGGCCCAGGCAGGCTGATCTCTGAGTTCCAGAATAGCAAGGACTACACAGAGAAATCCTGTTTCAAAAAAAAAACAACAACAAACAAATACTTACTTTTAAATTTTTATGTGCCTGGATACTTTGCTTCTGTGTTAGTCTGTGTACCACTTGCATGTTTGGTGCCCTTGGAGAGCAGAAGAGGGTATTGGGTCCCCTTGAACTGGAGTGAGTTTGTTGCCAGTTGTGGGTGCTGAGGATTGAACCTGGGGCTTAATGAATGCTGGGTAAGTACTTTACCAACTGAGCAACATCCCCAGCTCTATTTTATTTTATGTATGTTGTGTGTTTTGCCTGCATCTGTCTGTGCACTACAGGCAAAAAGAAGGTGTTGGATCCTCTGAAACTGGAAGTTACAGAGAGTTGTGAGCAGTTGTATGGGGGTTTAAACTGAACAGGGGCCAAAAGAGCTCTTAACATCTGAGCCATCTCTTGCCGCTGCCCCCCCCCCATTTCAGTGGGTGCTACAGTGCTACAGATTAGAACTCAGGACCTTATGCTTACATAGCAAGTATTTTACCAACTGAGTCATCTCCCTAGCCATAATATCTTTCTTTATAAATGTTTTTTTTATTTTGAAATTGTGCTTTTGCCCTTTCTGTAAAAACCTGTGACTATAGAGAAATAACTCAGTGTTCAGAGCATTTGTTGCCTTTTCAGAAGACCCAGACTCAATGCCTAGAACTAACATGGTGGTTTACAACTGTTCCAGCACCTTCTGGCACCAGGTACATACATTCATGGTACACAGGTATAGAAAATATACATATAAGCAGAATACCCATATACATAAAATGAAAAATATTTTTAAAATTATGAGAAAACTATTAACTTTCTTTTTCTTTATCTTTCAATTTCTTCTCCACAAATAACATGGCTGTTGCCTTATTAAGTAGTATACTTCTTTATGGAACTAATTAAGTACGGGAAAAGATTCATATTAATATATTATTATCATTATTTGGATAGGGGTTTCTTTTGCAATAAGTTCCTAAAGAACTCATATAATTTCCTTTTACAAATCCTGTCATGACAGCTTAGATATCTAAGTACTGAAGATAATGGTACTCTGCAAAACAGTAGTGCTATTGCAGAGGGCTTATTAAAAAGAGTTCAACTGTTGGGGTGGTGGTTGTGCATGACTTTAATTCCAGTACTTGGGATTAAACTCTGTGAGTGAGTTTGAGGCCAACCTGATCTATAGAGTTCCAGGATGGCCAGGGCTACACAGAAAGACCCTCAAGGGAGAATGGGCTTCCCAGGGATATCAATCAAATAGCCAAACTCAGTAAGACCAGGCACATACCATCACATCAAACAAGGCCAGGAAGAGGCAGCCCCAGTAAGAGAAGTGTCTGAAAGTAGGCAAAAGAGTCAGAGATAGCCTCTCTTCCATTGTTAGGAGCACCTACAAGAGCACCAAGCTACTCAGCCATAGCATACATGCAGACGTCAGACCCCTACAGGCCCCCTAATCTCTGCAAGCCCCCACAAGTCCTGGTCAATTGATCCTGTGGCCCCTGTTCTTGTAGCATCTGTGACCTCTCTGGTTCCTCCTATTCTTCCTCCTGATGTGTGACTGTGGAACACTGCATCTCCTTCCATCAGTTGCTAGATGAAGTCTCGGGTCTTTGATAATGATAATGGTAGATTCTCTAGTGCAAGGGAAACTCCGTGGAATCTATGAGAGTAACTCTAGCAGAGATTCCTAGTAACGAGGGACACAAAGCCTGAGCCAGCTACTTTCTGTATCAGGCAAAGCCTCAAGGGGAGGGACAAAACCACTCACAAAACCCTCCACCTAGGGGACCTAGAGAGGTGGCTCAGTTAAGAGCATTGGCTGTTCTTCTGAGTCCTGAGTTCAATTCCCAGCAACCACATGGTGGCTCAAAACCACCATCTGTAGTGGGATCTGATGCCCTCTGCTGGTGTGTCTGAAGACAGTGACAGTGTACTCCTATAATAAATTTTTTTTTTTTTTTTAAAAACCTTCACCTACAGTTTGTCCTGCAGAATGTTTTTGGTGTTCAGCTTTTTAAAGTGGGTACTGGAGAATCTTATTTAGACCCTATGCTTGTGCAGCAAGCACTTTATCACTGAACTATCTCCGAAACTCCTCCAAATCCTTTCTTGAAGCAGGTCTTCTTTGTAGCACAGAATTCTTTGCATTAGCCTCCAGAGTGCTGGGATTACTGGTATCTTATCCCAGTTTCCTTCATATCTTTTGTTTAATGTTTTCTGTGCATTGTTTACTTTTTAAAACTTCGTTAAGTTTCTTAGCTTCTGTTTTCTTTTGGTAAAACATGTTCTAGAACAGGAATCCCATTGAATTTTTCTCTTTTGTTACCAGAAAATGAAAAGAATGGGAAGTAGTGGATTCCTTACCTCTGTAGGCTTTCTTTTTCAAAATGTCAACTTTTCCATTATGGAATATTTTATATATCTATGAGCATCAAACATTTTAATAGAACATAAAAGTAAGATTTAGTTTTTCTGTAGGTTCTAGAGTTATTGAAAAAAATTTGGTGGGAAGGGACAGGGAAGAGAGGAAGGAGGGCAAACTGTGGTTGGGATGTAAATACGATTTTCTGTTGTCTGTCTGTTTATTATGACAGGATCTTGCTACTTAGTGCTTCATGTTCTCAAATTTGCTTTGATGCTCCTGCCTCTGGTTCCCTAGTGCTGAAATTACGATTTGCACGACTAGGCCAGGTTTTTCCCTGTTGATTTATAAAAAATTTTGTCATGTGAGTTTCCATTTTCCAAGATAGTTTCTTCATCTGTATTCCCTTTGCACTTTGCATTATGTTCCTTATTACTTTGTATAAACTTGTGTTATGTTACCATGCATTTGAACTCTAGTGCCCTTCTTCTAGCAGACATGTCCAACCCACTGCTCAGGATAGCTGTGGATGAAGCCCATCATGAACTTGTAAATTTCCTGTAAAATTATGTTTTGTGAAGAAAAATCAGTTGGCAACTCTAATGTGAAGTTCTTAAGTATGACCTTTGTATTGTTTGGTTGGGGCAGGGGTGTTGGACATCAGTTCTTTTAGATACTCATCAGGTGATTGTCATTGTATAGCAGGGAAAGATCTATTGAAATAGTTGTGGTCATTTCACAATGTATGCATACCTAAAGAAAAGGGGAGCTACTAGACTAAAGAGATAAAGGCATAACAGTGGCTGATTTGGAATAAGACTCAGATTATCGACATTTATCTTTGTAGCTCCCATAGCATCCAACATACTATTGCCAATTATGATTTGACAAAATCTATTCATTTTTGTGGTATCTAGGCTACTCTGAATGTAATTTAGTTTACTTTTTTTTTTTTCTTAGATAGGGTTTCACTCTGGCCCAGAGTGGCTTTGAACTCCAGATCCCTCTGTCTGTAATTTCCCCAATGCTGGGATAACAGGGATGCACTACCATGTCTGGCTTGAATAACTTTTGTAGCAGAAATTATCTGACTTCAAAATTGTGACGTGCCTTTAGGAAAAAACAAACAAAAACAAGGTCTTACAATGTAGCCTTGGCTGTTCTAGAACTCTTTTAGGTACTCATCAGGTGATTGTCATTGTATAGCAGGGAAAGCATTGTATAGCAGGGTCATTATATAGACCAGGAAGGCCTTGAAGATCTGCCTGCCTCTACCTCCAGAGTGCTGGGATTAAAAGCATAGACTACTAAAATTTAAGACCAATGACCTCTTCTTTTCTTCTTTGATGCATGTTAATTGCTTGTGGTAGTTTTTTGTTTGTTTTATGGTGTTGAGAACTGAACCTAGTGCCTTTGATAGCTTTCCTAGATAGCTTCTCTACCACTGAGCCAATACTAGCTTGTAAAATTTATTTTTTAAAAGGTTTATTTATTTATTATATATAACTACACTGTAGCTGTCTTCAGACACACCAGAAGAGGGCATCAGACCTTATTACAGATGGTTGTGAGCCACCATGTGGTTGCTGGGATTTGAACTCAGGACCTCTGGAAGAGCAGTTAGTGCTCTTAACCACTGAGCCATCTCTTCAGCCCCGTAAAATTTATTTTTTCATCTTTTTTTTTTTTTTTTTTTCCGAGCTGGGGACCAACCCAGGGCCTTGCGCTTACTAGGCAAGCTCTCGACTGAGCTAAATCCCAACCCCGTAAAATTTATTTTTTTGAAGGAGATTCATTTACTATTTTGTGGACTGTTAGTTTTTGTTTAGTGTTGTGAGTGTTCAATGATGCAACTTAACTGTCTTTTTTTTTTTTTTTTTTTTTTTGAGCTGGGGACCAACCCAGGGCCTTGCGCTTTTAGGCAAGTGCTGTAAACACTGAGCCAAATCCCCAACCCCACAACTTAACTGTCTTTACAGCACTCTTGTTTAAATCTAAAATGATGAATTCATTCTTTACAAAACTTATGATGTGTGTGTGTGTGTGTGTGTGTGTGTGTGTGTGTGTGTGTGTGTGTGTGCAAACATTCAAGGAGGCCAGAAGAAGACTTCGGGTTTCCTGTTCTATCACTTTCTGCCTTGTTTTCTAGAGATAGGGTTATACTCATTGAACCTGGAGCTATCGAATCTGGAGCTCCACCAACAACCAGCAAGTCTCTCAGTCCCTTTCCCTACCTTGGTGCTGAAAATACAAGTGATGGGTAGTTATGCCTGTATTTTTACATGGGTACTGCAGATAAAAATTAAGTTCCTCAGACTTGTGCAATAAGTGCTCTTATTCATTGAGCCAATGCTGACTCCTTCCCTCTTTGTAAAAGTAAGTTTTTATTTAGTTACTATTGCGTGTTTGTATATATGATGCATGGGGTGCAAGGGTTGTGCACACATGCCATTTGCATGTGGAGATTAGAGAACAACTTCATTGAATTGCTTCTTTTCCTTCCACCATGTGATCCTGGGATTGAACTCAGATCATCAGGCTTGGTGGCAAATGCTGAGCCATCTCACTGGACCCTGGCCTTTCTCTTTTTGATACTCCTCTTTTGCTCTTTCTTTTTTTTTTCCCTTTCCTTTATTTCAGTGTTTGTTTTGAGGTACTGCTGTGAATTCAACCTACATTCTTATGCATGCGAGGCAGGAGCAATTACAGACTTAAATTCTGAATTTCAAGCCCTAAAAATTATCTTCTCAGTCCCTAAATGAATGTTTGTTTGTTTGTTGAGACAGGATCTTGTTTTATATTCCTGACTGGCTTAAACTGTCTGTAGACCAGATTTCTCTCAAACTCACAGAGATCCACCTGCTTCTACCTTCTGAGACCTGGCATTAAAGGCATGCACCACTATACCTGCCAAACCAACGAACATTTTATGCATTTTCTGTCTGTTGATTGATAAAATGTTTATGTCCAATTTTTGTAAAGAAAAATGTAATTTTCAATGAATTTGGATCTATGGCAACATTTTAGTGTCTGTAAAATATTTTGAGTACATCCAATAATTTATTTGATCTTTTTGTTGATGGGACATTATTTGCTTATTATAAACACTTTAAAAGGTTTCTGTATACATTTTATTCTCCATTATTAGTGAATACATTTGTTATTCATCAGTTTGATGTCATCAACACACAGTGGGGGTTGAAACCAGGGTCTTTAGAGTACTAGTTAAGTACTCTATTGGTAAGCTGTAGTCCCATCACAAGCATGCTGATTTTTGAACAGAAACTAATAGCTTTTCAAATAATTTTTAACCAACAATAGACAATTGCAGTATTATATTCTAATATAATATTCTAATTTATTTTGTCTCCACTAGATCAGAAGCAACTTAATTTATTACTAAAGCCATTGATGAGTTAGATAGCTTGAAGAAATATAATAGTTCTAGTAGCAAAGTTTTCTAATTACTATAATTAATGAGATGAGTTTTGTTCTATAATCTGTTTCCACATCTAGAAATAAAATACTGAGTTGGTGTTGTAGATGCTTGTAGATTTGATTCCTGGTGAACTACAGTTTGGAAATTATTTGAATTATATTGGCTTTTTTTTTTCCTTTTTTAATCATTGTGTCACATGTTGTTGAACCTGGAACCCTCCCTGCATATGACAAACATTTATTGAGTGATTAGCTGTGTGCCAAGCCCTTTCCATCTTTATCTTGCTGGCCATTTCTGCCTTGGAACTGCTTATCAGGAACTTCTTTCTGGCCTTTGGAGAACATGTTTTTAGGATCGCTGAACTTTTCATTATCATTTTGCCATTTTTTCATTTCCTCCTTTTCAGACATTGTAAATTTTGGTTTCTTTCAGTTTTATGGTTTTTACCCAGTGTTTTAGTTATCTTTATGCCAAGGACAACCAATAAACCTTTCTAACTTTATACTCAAGGAATTGAAAAGCAAATGTAATTTCCCAAAGTTACCATAGTCTTTCCCAGAGGTGCCTTTTTAGTTTGACTTCTTCTTTTGCCTTCCTTCAAGTTTCCAAGGGTGGAAACTTAGTGTTGCTCTAGACCGCTTCTATTCTCAGAACAAATTTTCTGTCTCCTCTTCTAATAATGGTCTGTTTTTTGCTCTCTTCTGCACTGTTTCAGAGCGAAAGTTCTGCACTTCATGCCTTGTTTCCAGTTGTTTTAGAGTTTGTCTGAGTCGTATCCCTCCCTCTTAGTAAAGTAACTGTAGCTTGATCTTCACGGTTATAGACATCCTCTCCCTGCCTCTTTTTCGCCTCCTCCTCCTTCTTCCTTCCTTAGCCCTCCTCCTCCTCCTTTCTTCTTCCTCTTCCTTCTTCCTCCTCCTTCCTCCTCCTCCCCACTCCTCATCTTTATTTGCTTAAGCCTGCCTTATGTTGCCATAGTACAGCATATGGTATATTCCACACAGTAATGTAAAATGTTCCCTCTGTTTAGGATGCTCTTGACCCTTTTACATGGCTTTACTTTAATCCTCTTCTGCATCTAGAAGTCTTTGTTTCTTCCGATTTGAGCCAAAGGCAACCATTTTTGTATCTTTATTGGAACTGTTACACATTTCTCTTTTAATTAATTCATTTTATTAATTTTTATTAATTTTTTTTGTCAACTTGATTCAAACTAGGGTCATCTAGGAAATTCACTTCAGAAAGTGCTTCTGTTCTTTTGGCTTGTGTGCAAGCTTGTGGGGAATTTTCCTGATTAATGATTGATAATGATGATATGAAGGCCCAGCAAACTATGTAGGTGGTGTTATTGTGGACAGGTGGTCTTGAGTTTTATAAAAACTGAGCAACCCGTGGTTGGCGAGCCAGTAAACTGTGTTCTTCTGCCTCAATTCTTGCCCCCAAGGTTTCCTGCCTTGAGTTCCTGTCCTGGATTCCTTAGATGATCCCGTGTAAACCAGATTAAACCCCTTCTCCATGTTCCTTTTGGACATGGTATTTTATCATAGTAAGAGAAACCAAACAAAGACAGTGCCAGTGCATGATATGTGCTGGCAGGCAGTCTGTGCTCCACATCTTGGGTCAAGGTCAGAGGACAACCTTGTGGAGTTGATTTTCTACTTCCACCTTTATTTGCATAATTGCAGAGCTCTAACTAAGGCTACCAGGCTTTTGCAGTGAACACCTTTACACAATAAACTATATCACTAGCCCTTCTTTGTTTGTTTAGACAAAGGTTGTGGTATAACCTAAATGCCTTAAATGCCTAAAGTAATAGGATGCATAATTTAAATAGACAGACAGACAGGTAAGTAGATAGAAATGTGTGTGTATGTAATATATGCCTATTTGTATTAGGAGTGCTTACCTCTTTTTGTGCCAGAGGAGAGTGTCAAATGTCCTTTTCTCTCACTTCCTACTTTCTTATTTTGCTCTAGGGTCTCACTGAACCTGAACCTCACATTTTTCTGGCCAGCAAACCCCAGTGATCCTTTGTTCTACCCACCACAGTACTGGGGTTACAAAAGTATTTGTATATAGGTGCTGGGATCTGAACTTCCTCTTAATTGTTTAGCAATGCTCTTAACTTTTTAGACTAGTTCTGAATATATATTCATTATATATTTATAAATAATATATTAATATATATTCATAATTAGATTAAAAGAATTTTTAAAAATTATTATGTGTGTAGGTTTGTGCATGTGAGTACAGGTGTGTCCAAGAAGATCAAACGTTTTGGCTCTCCCTGGAGCTAGAATTACAGATGGCTATGATTCACCTGACAAGGTACTAGGAACCTTTATATGTTCTTAACCATTGAGCCATCTCTCCAATTTTAAATTATTAGTATCATCTGTTTATAACTTTTTGTGTATGCATGAAATAGCCAGAATCTAAATTGGAGACTGTTGAAATAATACACTATTCTTACAAAGGAAATGCGTATGTTGATGCCCAAAAGTATTGACACTAGAATCAAATGCTTGTTTGTGTGAAATATATGCTATTTTTTGTTTTCCCTGGCCTGAAGATTCTATGCATTAAGTTTTGTCTTCTTATTTAAAATAAAAATTTATGTGTATGGGTGTCCTCTCAGACCGGAATTATAACTTTGTGGGCCGCCATGTGATTGCTGGAAGTTGAACTCAGGACTTAATGGAATAGTAGACAGTGCTCTTAACCACTGAGCCATCTCTCCAGCCCCACCCCCTTTTTAAAAACATATTTTTATTGTTTTTTTGTTTTGTTTTGATGTAGGGTTTCTTTGTGCAGCTCTAGCTTCCAGAAACTCATTGTGTAGGCAGGCCACACTGGCCTCAGACTCAGATCTCCTTTCCTCTAGGATGAAAGGTGTATGCTGCTATGCCTACTCCTGTTCCCCCACGCCCCCTTTTCAAAAGACATTCTATGTAGCTCGAGTTGGCCTCAGACTCCATTCTTCTCTCAGCTTCCAAGTACTGGGATTATAGGTGTGTGCCCTCATCTGACTGTGAGGAGCTGGGTTTTGAAAGCCTTTTTTCTTTCTGGTTTCTTACCCATCTTCTGTTTCTGATTTGTAGTTACAGATGTTGAGCTGAAACGACTCAAAGATGCCTTCAAGAGGACCTGTGGACTCTCATATTACATGAGCCAGCACTGCTTCATCAGGGAAGTGCTTGGGGATGGAGTCCCTCCTAAAGTTGCTGAGGTAATCTCTGTGGTGCAACCTTTCTCTCATAGTTGTCCACCAGCTTAAATTTAAGTGGTTTTTTTTTTTTTAATTTCAGATTATTTTACTTCTTCTCTGATATTAAATGTTTTGTATTGAGAGAGGGTCTGGTAACTCAGACTGGCTTCCTACTCACTGTGTAGCTAGGGCTGCCTTGAACTTGTTATGCTCATGCTTTCATCTTCTGAAGCTGGGTTTACAGGTGGAACCTGCCCTCCCTGTGTTCTTGTCCTTTCTGCCTTTAAAATTCTGCAGGAGTCTCCTCTTAAAATATTTCATCTTCCTTACAGTTGTTTTTCTTGCTGGGTGGGTAAGAACTAAGTCCTTGTTTAGATGTGTTTTATTCTTGAAGGTTAAATGGGAACCCTCTACAGCCAGCCACACTTTTGTTTTTTTGGTGCTTTTGCAACTGATAAATAATTATATGAATTGTTTATATGATTGTTTTCTTTTTTAAATGTCATCTGTGACATTTAACTTTTATGTTGTATGTTTTACAAATTTTGTATTGAATAAAAAGTTGAGTCCTTAAATCTTGTAAATAAAGTAAGAACTTATTAGAACATACTTAAATTCTTATTTAAATCGTAAAATGTTTAAATAAAAATAAAATAGGCTTGCTGGTGGTGATGGCACATGCCTTTAATCCCAGTGTTAAGGAGATAGAGGCAGGGGGCTGGAGAAATGGCTCAGTGGTTAAGAGCACTGATTGCTCTTCCAGAGGTCCTGAGTTCAAATCCTAGCAACCATATGGTGGCTCAAACCATTTGTTATGGGATCTGATGCCCTCTTCTGGTGTGTCTGAAAGCTACAGTGTACTTATATATAATAAATAAATAAATGTAAAAAAAAAAAAAAAAAAAGAGGTAGAGGCAGGCAGATCTCTGTGAGTTTGAGGTCAGCCTGGTCTAGAGCATTAGTTCTAAACCAGCCAGGGCTATTTAGAGAAACCCTGTCTAAAAAAACCAACCAAACAAATAAACAAATAAGCTAAGCTTGTAACCATTCTCTTTCTACAAATAATATTATTTTGTAGTTATGGACACAGCTACATTGTTAATTCTAAGTATGACTAAGAATAAAATTTATAAAACAATAAAAGTTATAATAGGAATTTTGAGCTTGATATAACATGGAACTTTTAATTTCTGCTATTTTTTTGTTTTTAGCCAATTTTTTAGGTTATTTTATTTTAGGTATATGAACATTTCGCCTGAATGTATATATGTATACTATATGTATGCCTAGTGCCTATGGAGGCCGGAAGAGGATGCTGGGTTTCCTGGAACTGGAGTTATAGGTAGTTGTCAGCCACCATATGGGGGTTGGGAATTGAATCCAAGTGTTCTTAACCATTGAGCTATCCTTTCAGCCCTTTGCTTTTAAAATAAACTTTGTTTTTTAAAACAAATAAATAAATAAATATATTTTAATTAAGTAACATTTATATTTCTAAACTATGTTCTATACTTTGGTCATTTAATAGATTATTACATTTGGTTTTTATTTTGTTTTTAAAGATTTTTATTTATTTTATGTGTATGAGTACACTGTAGGTGTCTTCAGACACACCAGAAGAGAGCATTGGATCCCATTACAGATGGGTGTGAGCCACCATGTGGTTGCTGGGAATTGAGTCAGTGCTCTTAATTGCTGAGCCATCTCTCCAGCTCTAGTTTTTGTTTGCTTGCTTGTTTGTTTATTTGTTTGTTTTTAATGTTATGGGGTTTTTTGGTTGAGGATATATGTTGTTTTATACCTCCTTACATGTTTGTTTATTGCATCTCTTTACATTGTTTATTGGGTTCTGTTTTAGTATGGGTTCCTATAGCTCATAGTCTTGCTTTCTTTTCATAAGTTTGTCTTGAGTACTGGTATAGTACAAAAATATTGACAAGCAATTTAATATTACAGTATGACCTGCCAACTAGAAAAAGGGACATAGCCAGGTATGGTGGTGCCTGCCTTTAACCCTAGTACTTGAGAGGCAGAGGCAAGTGAATTTTTTGACAAGGACAGCCAGGCCTACATAGTGAAACCGTGTTTCAAAATTAAAACAAAATAATGAAGGGACTTAAAGTTCATAGTAATGAATAGAAAATGTTTCCAAATTCAAAGATTGTTTAGCTGTTTTTCTTCTCAGCTCTTTTGCTTAAAATCAGAACTGTCTCATGGTGCTGGGAGAAATTTAGGTCACATTATACGATTTCTTTGGATTGTGTATAAACATCTATCTGTATACATACATATGTACCTAAAAGCAGATTCGTGTCCATTTTTAAATTGGATTGTCTTTTTATTGGAGTATAAGACTAAATATAGTCTTTTTTATATATGTTGATTGCAGACATTTTCTCCCATTCTTTAGGTGATTTCTCATTCTCTCAGTGGTGCCTTTTGAATCGCAAAACTTAAAATTGGTGAAGTCCATTTATTACTTGTGCTGGTTCTTTTTTGTTTACCAAACCATTGCTTTACCTAAGATCTACTCCTGTATTCCTTAAGCGTTTTATGGTGTTAACGTTCATGTATTTAGTGCTAACTTTTGTATATTGTGTAAGTCCAAGTTCATTGTTATACATGTAGATGTGCAGTATCAGGACTCCTTGTTGAATAGATTATTCCTTCTTCATTGAATTGTTCTGATAGGGTGGGTGAGATGGCTCAGCAGCTAAACTCACTTGAATTGTCCTGATACACTTGGTGACTCTCAATTGACGGAAAGTATAAACTAAAACCTTTATGAACTATAGCTCTTGTTTGTTTTTTCAAAATCTTTTACCAGTACTCCATTGTCTCCCTGTCCCCACACAATCTTGGTAATGGTAATTTTGTAGTATGTTTTAAAATCAGAAGGAAAACATCATTCTTTCAACTCTATTCTTGTAGTGAAAGATGATTTTGCCTATTCTGCATCCCTTGCATTTCCATAAGAATTTTAGGATCAGCTTACAGTTTCTGCAATACTAAATTACTAAAGATTAGGGGCTAGATGTTATATTTATATTGTAAAATTTCCATATGACCCTTTATATCTTCTTTCTATGATGTGACATTCATCTTCCTGCTTATTTTAAGAGTATTTGCCTTAATTTCTTTGGCCATGTTTCTGACAGACTTTTTTTTTATTAACTTGAATATTTTTATATACATTTCGAGTGTTATTCCTTTCCCGGTTTCCGGCAAACATCCCCTTCCCTCCCCCTTCCTTATGGGTGTTCCCTCCCTGACCCTCCCCCCATTGCCGCCCTCCCCCAACAGTCTAGTTCACTGGGTTCAGTATTAGCAGGACCCAGCGCTTCCTTTTCCACTGGTGCTCTTACTAGGATATTCATTGCTACCAATGAGGTCAGAGTCCAGGGTCATTCCATGTATAGTCTTTAGGTAGTGGCTTAGTCCCAGGAAGCTCTGGTTGTTTGGCATTGTTGTACATATGGGGTCTCGAGCCCCTTCAAGCTCTTCCAGTTCTTTCTCTGATTCCTTCAACGGGGATCCTATTCTCAGTTCAGTGGTTTGTTGCCGACATTCGCCTCTGTATTTGCTGTATTCTGGCTGTGTCTCTCAGGAGCGATCTACACTTCTGCACTTCTTTGTTTCATCCATCTTGTCTAATTGGGTGGCTGTATATATATGGGCCACATGTGGGGCAGGCTCTGAATGGATGTTCCTTCAGTCTCTGTTTTAATCTTTGCCTCTCTTCCCTGCCAAGGGTATTCTTGTTCCCTTTTTAAAGAAGGAGGAAGCATTCACATTTTGATCATCCGTCTTGAGTTTCATTTGTTCTAGGCATCTAGGGTAATTCAGGCATTTGGGCTAATAGCCACTTTATCAATGAGTGCATACCATGTATGTCTTTCTGTGATTGCTTAGCTCACTCAGGATGATATTTTCCAGTTCCAACCATTTGCCTACAAATTTCATAAACTCGTTTTTTTGATAGCTGAGTAATATTCCATTGTGTAGATGTACCACATTTTCTGTATCCATTCCTCTGTTGAAGGGCATCTGGTTCTTTCCAGCTTCTGGCTATTATAAATAAGGCTACATGAAACATAGTGGAGCACGTGTCTTTTTATATGTTGGGGCATCTTTTGGGTATATGCCCAAGAGAGGTATAGCTGGATCTTCAGGCAGTTTAATGTCCAATTTTCTGAGGAACCTCCAGACTGATTTCCAGAATGGTTGTACCAGTCTGCAATCCCACCAACAATGGAGGAGTGTTCCTCTTTCTCCACATCCTCGCCAGCATTTGCTGTCACCTGAGTTTTTGATCTTAGCCATTCTCACTGGTGTGAGGCGAAATCTCAGGGTTGTTTTGATTTGCATTTCCCTGATTACTAAAGATGTTGAACATTTCTTTAGGTGTTTCTCAGCCATTCGGCATTCCTCAGCTGTGAATTCTTTGTTTAGCTCTGAACCCCATTTTTTAATAGGGTTATTTGTCTCCCTGCGGTCTAACTTTTTGAGTTCTTTGTATATTTTGGATATAAGGCCTCTATCTGTTGTAGGATTGGTAAAGATCTTTTCCCAATCTGTTGGTTGCCGTTTTGTCCTAACCACAGTGTCCTTTGCCTTACAGAAGCTTTGCAGTTTTATGAGATCCCATTTGTCGATTCTTGATCTTAGAGCATAAGCCATTGGTGTTTTGTTCAGGAAATTTTTTCCAGTGCCCATGTGTTCCAGATGCTTCCCTAGTTTTTCTTCTATTAGTTTGAGTGTGTCTGGTTTGATGCGGAGGTCCTTGATCCACTTGGATTTAAGCTTTGTACAGGGTGATAAGCATGGATCGATCTGCATTCTTCTACATGTTGACCTCCAGTTGAACCAGCACCATTTGCTGAAAATGCTATCTTTTTTCCACTGGATGGATTTGGCTCCTTTGTCAAAAAATCAAGTGCCATAGGTGTGTGGGTTCATTTCTGGGTCTTCAATTCTGTTCCATTGGTCTATCTGTCTGTCTCTGTACCAATACCATGCAGTTTTTATCACTATTGCTCTGTATACTGCTTGAGTTCAGGGATAGTGATTCCCCCCTGAAGTCCTTTTTATTGTTGAGGATAGTTTTAGCTATCCTGGGTTTTTGTTATTCCAGATGAATTTGCAAATTGTTCTGTCTAACTCTTTGAAGAATTGGATTGGTATTTTGATGGGGATTTTTTGTATTGAATCTGTAGATCGCTTTTGGTAAAATGGCCATTTTTACTATATTAATCCTGCCAATCCATGAGCATGGGAGATCTTTTCCACCTTCTGAGGTCTTCTTCAATTTCTTTCTTCAGTGTCTTGAAGTTCTTATTGTACAGATCTTTTTTACTTGCTTGGTTAAAGTCACACCGAGGTATTTTATATTATTTGGGTCTATTATGAAGGGTGTCGTTTCCCTAATTTCTTTTCTCCGCTTGTTTCTCTTTTGTGTAGAGGAAGGCTACTGATTTATTTGAGTTAATTTTATACCCAGCCACTTTGCTGAAGTTGTTTATCAGCTTTAGTAGTTCTCTGGTGGAACTTTTGGGATCACTTAAATATACTATCATATCATCTGCAAATAGTGATATTTTGACTTCTTCTTTTCCGATCTGTATCCCCTTGACCTCCTTTTTGTTGTCTGATTGCTCTGGCTAGAACTTCAAGAACTATATTGAATAAGTAGGGAGAGAGGGCAGCCTTGTCTAGTCCCTGATTTTAGTGGGATTGTTTCAAGTTTCTCTCCATTTAGTTTAATGTTAGCAACTGGTTTGCTGTATATGGCTTTTACTATGTTTAGGTATGGGCCTTTGTATTCCTATTCTTTCCAGGACTTTTATCATGAAGGGGTGTTGAATTTTGTCAAATGCTTTCTCAGCATCTAATGAAATGATCATGTGGTTTTGTTCTTTCAGTTTGTTTATATAATGGATCACGTTGATGGTTTTCTGTATATTAAGCCATCCCTGCATGCCTGGGATGAAGCCTACTTGATCATGGTGGATGATTGTTTTGATGTGCTCTTGGATTCGGTTTGCCAGAATTTTGTTGAGTATTTTTGCGTCTGACAGACTCTTTAAAGTTCTTGTCTAATAACTAGAGTATCTGTGTCAGCAGTTTGTTGGTACCTGTTATTATTTCCTAAATGGCTGTAAATTTTCTTGGTTCTTTTATATTGAGGAATTTTGAATTACAGTCTAGACATTTGGAATGTTTAGAGACTCTGGTTCTTGGAAATATTAACACGTTTTATCAAAGTATGATGACAGTGGACTTAGGCTGTAACTTCTTGTCATCATTGTTTTTTGTTTTTTTAAATAATGTCAGTTATATTTCAAAGTCTATGTGTCCCCATTTGGATTTATCTCAGAATGGCTAGTATAGATTCAATTTTAGTTCAGACTGGTTTGCCTTTTAGGATTTAGTCAGAGCCAGGAGTTACAAAATCATCTTCTCACGCTTCTTCAGAGAGATGGAGACTTATTTCTCTAGCTTGTTGTGCTACATACTTGAGTTTGTCTGTATTCAAGGAGGAGGTATAGGAGGAAAGAAGACAGAGAGGAATGAGGAAACAATGGGAATTCTCCTTATTCTCTTGGAAGTATAGCATCTGTTTTTAGAGACTATGGTAGACTAAATAATGTCTCCCAAAGATTTCCAGGTCCTAGTTCCTAGAAGTTGCATCTAGTGTGTGTCCAGAATTCTGGGGGATCTTTCATGTTTGAGAGTTTGAAGTTTTCTTCTTACTCTATGTGAAACATTTTTGTTTTTGTTTTTGTTTTTTTAAGAATCAGAGAAACACCTTTTTAGCACTATAAGTAGATTCTTGAAGCCACGAATGCTTTGTCATTTGCTTAACTATCAGTTTGAGATATTCATCATACTACTTTGAAAATTTTTTGGTGGGTACATTATTCTGCTGCTAATACTGAAGATAATTATTTACCATCTCTTGTGATGAGTGAAGCAGTATAGTTGCTCTTGTGATTGAATCAAATAAAACTCTTCTGTTAATAACTGGTATATACTGTCATAAAATTTATTAAGTCTTGATTTTCCTCTTATATATATTTACTTAATAGTTGAGTAATACAATGTTTAGATCAGTACAAGATACTTAAGATTCTAGGTAAAGCTATGAGCTGGTGTGGACTTAGAAAGAACTTGGCTTGAACTTGCCTGCCTGTTACTTTGGAAGGACAGGTCAAGGTAGTAACTACAGTGCACTGTAATTTGCTTAATGCTTGTTTAAAGAGGACAGTTTTGAGTATATTTTGACTCTTGCTTGCTATAAATTTTACATTTAAGAAAATAAGAACACTGAGGGTGTAGCTTAGTAATTAGAGCAGCTTGACTTACAGATATAACCTCCTGTGTTCTCCTCCCAACACTGAAAGAGAAGGTAGGGGAAATAGTATGCCACTAGATCAAGTATTTTTCTGTTCCAAGGGCTTGTGAAAACTTAAGGGAGTAAACCAGTTTACCTTTAGAACTGGGAGGATTATCAATGAGATGAGGAAAATAGTGTGAAAATGTGGGGGTTGTTTTGGTGGTAGTAGTGGTGGTGGTGTGGTGCTAGTGGTTGGCTAGCTTTTAGATGTTTGAAACTTAATATATGGCAAGATGTGACCTTGAACTACTTACTGCTGATCCACTGCCTTCTGCTTGGATACAGACATCCACTACAATGCCACATTTTCAGAAGTCTTTTTTATTTATGTACTTTTAAAAAGATGTATGAGTGCTCTGCTGTATGAGTGCTCTGTCGGTATGCCTGCATGTCAGAAGAGAGTGTCTGATTTCATTATAGGTGGTTGTGAGCCACCATGTGGTTGCTGGGCAATTGAACTCAGAACTTGTGGAAGAACAGTCAGTGCTTTTAACCATTAAGCCATCTCCAGCCCCCAGTTCTCCCTCCTCCCTCCCCCTCCCTCCTCCCTCCCTCCCTCCCTCCCCCTCCCTCCCTCTCTCTCTCTCTCTCTCTCTCTCTGTGCGTGTGTGTGTGTGTGTGTGTGTGTAGGCTGTATGTGCATATATTAAGTTCTATACAGTTTTTATAACTCAGTCTATGTCTGAACTTCATAGTTTTTATAATCTGTTTT
Source organism: Rattus rattus (assembly GCF_011064425.1). Classification (NCBI taxonomy): domain Eukaryota; kingdom Metazoa; phylum Chordata; class Mammalia; order Rodentia; family Muridae; genus Rattus; species Rattus rattus. Next base: position 85,620,645 of record NC_046162.1, read on the forward strand.
CTGTTGAAAAGTGTAGGTCTCTTAGTAGAGTGGTTTGCTACTATTCAATCATTGCTTTTCTCCTAGCAAAGTTCTTTTGGTTTTTGGTTCTCATTGGTGTTGGGTTTAGAATACTTATGAATGACACTGTTTTGCATGTTGGAATTTCCCATCTAAGTATGTTTGAGGATTCTTCTGTTTGAATATCCCAGAAGAGCCACTAACAACTTTTTATCAATTTTACTGATACTTTGAAGGCTATCTATTAAAAAGGATTTGTTGTTGTTTTAACATACAACTGACATAATTTCTACTACTAATTTTCATTGAATTTTCCCCTCTCCCATCTCATTTTTGAAGCTTAAGACTATCTTTGTAATAATTCCTAGGAACAATATTAAGTTCTTACCAGCCCATGTGTTTGAAGAACAGTAAAATATTCATTTCATGTCTTTGAGCTGTTTGCCATTAGTGACAGACAATATTAGTTACTTTTCTTGTTGATGTAACCAAGGACCTGATAAGCAACCTAAGAAAGGAAAGTTTTTATTTTGGTTTATAATCAGAGGAGGCACTGGCTATTATAGTGCAGAAAGTATGGCAGCAGGAGTATGACAGTGTTGTTTACATTATGTCTTGGGTCAGTAAGCAGAGAGACATGAGTACTAATGATCAGTTTTCTTTCTTTTTATTTAACACAGGTCTCTAGCTTATAGGATAATACAGATAAGCCCAGAAATATCTTCTAGCTAATAATAAATTCATCAAATTAGCAATGAAGACTAACCATCATGCTGCATTTTATCATTAGATTTATATGTTTATTAGTTTTATTGGCATATATTAATTATATCAATAATAGATTTTTATTCTCACATTTTTATACATGTATTTAATGATTTTGACCATTCATTCCCCATTATCATCTCTTTTCCCCTGCCATACTCTTAGATCCCTTTCCTCTTCCCAGCTAGTCTTCTTATTTATTTATTTTTTATCAAAAATTTTACCTTTTGTTTGTGTGTGTGTGTGTGTGTGTGTGTGTGTGTGTGTGCACACTCGCGCGTGCGCGCGATTGTTAGCATACACACCTGTGTGAGTTTTAGTGCATGTGGAGGCCAGAAAAGGGTGTCAGGACTCCCAGAGCTGGAGTTATTGGTTGTTGTGAGACATCCAACATGAATGGTGCGAACAGAACTTGAATCTTCTGTGAGAGCAACAACATCTCTTAACCTTAGAGCTGTCTCTCTCCAGCTTTCAACCTTAATGTTTTTTGGCTTTGTGAGCTAGTGAGTTTGATTAGGGCTACCCCCAAGAACGTTGGCAACTCGACAGTGGCTGTACCACTGAAGAAAATGACTGTTCCTCTCCCCAGTAAACTGTTAATTGCATACTCTGAATCCCTTCGCATCTCTAATGATGGAATGTTGACAGACACAATCTTGTGTAACATCACAGTTACTGAGAAAGTTTTAGGCTGTGTCATGACCAGAAAATGTGATATATATTCTATTCCTTCCTCTGGATCATGTGTTCTTTCTGCTTCTTTGCAATGTTCCCTGGACCTTGGAGAGGATGATACTGATACACATTTATGACTGCATTATACCAGTCACTTGTTCTCAGTGTTACACACTTGTAGTAATTGCACTGCAACAAGAATCTTCTCTGATTAAAGCCAATTATAGTACTGATTTATGAACATAAAATATAAATATTTAGAAGCTAGTTTGATGGATATATCGTTTAGCAAAACAGCAGTAGTAGATTCTCTACTGGGGCCTATGGTCTTCTTAGCCATACACTTTTTATTAAGTGCATGGTTTATAGTACCACCTACTTAGGTCTTCAGAGAGCATCATACTAAAATAGCCAAGGTAGTTAGTTTTTTCTTCTAACAGCTAATAGCAGTTAAATTCAAAACTGACGATAGCATAGTTAGCAGATGATATAGGAAGCTCAAGCAAAAGCAGTTTACTTGAAAGTGAGCTTTGGACCTGGGGTCATAGCACCTGACTTGTAGCACTTGAGAGACGAGGGGAAAGGCAAATAATGTTCTCATCTCTCTGCCTCCTGAATCTTTGGATAACTAACTGGTTTGTGCCCTCATGCCTGAGCATTCCTATACTTACTCTCAAACTTAATTAGTTTATATTATAGTGTCAGGAGCCATCTAGGAAAGGCTAAAGGCATGCAGGTAAGTTTTCTGGAGCTGGCCCACCATTTTGCATGACTTCGATGGGTAAGCTCTGAACTGTAGGGCCTTCAGAGATTTTTATCCCAGGATTGTTTCTTGCTACTGATATGCCTTTCCTGTCACTGTTACATAGCCTAATGAGTCCTAGGTACTAGCCCACCCTATTGGGAAGATTTTCTACAGATCAATGAAGATGTACTCTCATGCTATGTAGACAAATCGATGATTCCAAAATTTCTAATAATGATTCTATAGAATTCCTAAATCTATACAAGTAATTTTGAGCCCTCTGTAGTATGTAAGCTGCAAATAGAGCTCTGTAAAACTTCATGTGTCATGGCTAACTGCACTAGGACAAGAAAGCAGCTTGGAACAATTTACAATCAGGAAAAACATTCTTTCTAGGTTAGCTGTGTGATCACTGTCTGGTACCTGAAGGTCATAAACTGGGAATGGATAATTTATTGTAGGTGCAAGGACATAAAATAAAATATTGACTTGCTTATATATACAAAACTTCCAAACTAATGAGACACAAGGAAGATAATCTATCTCCTGGCAAAATCATACTCACTTATGAATAAGAATTACTGCTTTAAACTTTTAACAAATATATGGAGCTACTAATAGATAATGAATATTTAGTCAGGTACTAGTCTTAATGGAACATATGTAAACATTTCTGCTGTAAATCCTTATATGACTTGAATTAGTGTCTTAAACTTGCTATGTAAACTTACAGAGCTTACAGAATGTAAAGCTGCTTGGAAAACTATGTGATCAATTATCCTGAGAAAGTATAAGAGCTAAGAATGACATTAATGGAAAGTGTTTCTTTGTCTCAGCAATAAAAGTTGGAGTAGCAGCTGCTGCCCTCCTCCTCCTCCTCCTCCTCCTCCTCCTCCTCCTCCTCCTCCTCCTCCTCCTCCTCCTCCTTCTCTTTTTGCTTCATTCAGAATAAGTGAGTTTTTCTTGCTGCGAGTGTGACTTTCTTTTCCTTATTCTTTGGCTCACAAAAAAATTAATGAAACATTGAGCCTGTAGCTGATCAACTGATCAACTGTGGCTCCCATGTAAATGAACAAAGAGCCTGATTAAACTAATTCCTTTTCTTAACCCCTTAATCCCTTGCTGCTGAACAGCAGGAGTTAATTATCAAAAGCCAGCAGCTTCTTACCTTAGAATAGCAAAGAGTTAAAGAAAGATAAATATTACCAAAAATAAACAACTTTTAGTTTTGTCCATGAAAACTACCCATCTCTACTTTCCTTAATAGAAATGGCACTGGGCTAGTTCCCAGCAATATTTGTGAAAATACATACAAACATTTGTAGTAATATGCTTTTAAATCATCTTATAATTATTATTGTTAGTTACTCGGTATTTTTGTCACATTATAATTCAAATAGAATTTTGGGGTTAGCCAGGGGAAATCTAATTATAAATGATTAAAAAATGTTTCCTGTATTTTAGTCATTTTAATAAATGACTATGCTTTAATAAATTAGTATGGTTGTAAGTTGGGAATGGTTGTTTTTTTATTTCAAATAATTAGAAAGATTTGTGAATTACTTTGGTTAATGCTTGCTTTTGCTTTTCAGTCGTTCTGAATTATTGAAGTAATTCCATGAGTCCATATATTTGGACAGGATGAAACTGACATACAGTCACTTCTTTTTATAGGGACTACTGAATTTCAAGAGGACAGAGAAATATACCATGTAGAATGTTCTATTTCTAAAATTTGAAAACTTTGTAAGTGCATTTTTCTTTCCAAAGCAAAGTATACACTTACAACAGTTGATTGACATTTTTGTATGATGTTATTTAATAAATGTAGAAATAATTCTCCTGTCCCATTTTAAATGTCCCAGATTTATATTCATATAACCAGGGTTTTTTTTTCTGTTTGCATATTTCTTTCTAGAAATATAATTATCAAGATTAGACACTGGAGAAATGGTTCAATGGTTAAGAGTACGTCTGCTCTTCCAGAAGACCTGAGTTCACTTCCCCACATCCACATCACAGCTGCCTTTATCTCCAACTCCAGGGATCCAGCTCCCATTATGGCTTCTGTGAATACACACACACACACATACACGCACGCACGCATGTAGATCTTTTTTTTAAAAAAATCAGATACTATAAAAATATTTTTTGGGTTGGGGATTTAGCTCAGTGGTAGAGCACTTGCCTAGCAAGCACAAGGCCCTGGGTTCAGTCCCCAGCTCCGAAAAGAAGAAAAAAAAATATTTTTTGAGTTTAATAAATATAGGCATAAATTTTTTGCAACCTACTTTTAATAAGGTTTAATCTTCTCCTCTCTCCCACCACCTAGCAGAGGCAGTGGAAGAAAAAGGTTATTAGGATATGGGGAAAGTGAACCTGTTCAGCAATAATTCTTTGACAACAGTTCACTCCCACAGCAAACACCAAATACGATTCTGCAGCTGCTGAATCTAATCCTCTAGTCAGGCAGACACCAGGCATGAACTGGCAACTACAGTATAGTCCTTAAGAAGCCTCCAGGCTAGCCAATTGGGCTGAGGTGAGACCACAGAAGCAAGCTGCAAGCTGCTGCAGGAACTTCAAGAGTAGTTCTTGGGCAAGTTTCTCTGAGGTGGTGTTATCACAGTCGAGCTCAACAATGCTATGTAAGGCAAACCAATACAAGCATATCTTTGAGGACAAATAGTGAAGTGGAGCAAACCAAACCAAAGCTTAGTACTTGTCTCCCACTGTCTGTGGGGGTCATATTTATACTTCTTCACCCAGAGTCTTTCGAGTGTTTGCTATGTCAAAACATTCTTTCACCTATTTACTTTAGCAAGATACCCTTTCACCTGTGTGCCCAAGCAGAACATCATTTAACATAACTTTCCAAAAAACCTAGAAGTTTCCACTTCAAGTAAGTCTTTTTGTTTTCCACTTACCTATTTATTTATTTATTTATTTACTTTAATTTACATCTACATCCCAGTCAAAGCTTCCCTTCCCTCCTCACCTCCTAGTCCCTCCCTCCCATATCCCCCTGCCCACTTCTCCTAAGAGAAGAGGCAGTCCCCCCTTGGGTACCCTAGGACATCAAGTTGCAGCAGGACTAAGTACATCCTCTCCCACTGAGGCCTGACCAGGCAGTCCAGATAGGAAGAGGAGATACAACAGAAGTCAACAGAATCAGAGCCAAGCCTCTGCTCCAATTGTTAGGGGACCCACATGAAGACCAAGCTACTTCATTCATATGCTACAAATGTGTAGGGGCCTAGGTCTAGTGCCAGCATGCTCTTTAGTTGGTGGTTCAGCTTCTCTGAGCCCCATGGGCCTAGATTAGGTGACTCTGTAGGAGTCCTTGACCCTTTTGTCTTGTTCCATCCCATCCCCAATTCTTTCACAAGACTCCTTGAGCTCCGCCTGATGTTTGGCTGTAGGTCTTTGCATCTGTTTCCATCAGCTGCTGGATGTAGCCTCACAGGAGACAATTATGTTAGGTTCCTGTCTGCAAGCGTAGCAGATTAACATTAATAGTATTGGGTTGGCTCTCTCCCATGGGACGTATCTTAAGTTAGGCCAGTCATTGATTGTCCATTCCCTTAATCTGCTCCATCTTTATCTTGCACATCTTCTAGGCAGGACAAATTTTGGATCTAAGGTTTTGTGGGTGTGTTGTTGTACTCCTCTCTCCATTGGAAGTCCTGCCTGGTTACAGGAGGTGGCCACTTTAGGCTCCATATCCCTGACTGTTAAAAGTCTCAGCTGGGGCTGGAGAGATGGCTCAGTGGTTAAGAGCACCCGACTGCTCTTCCAGAGGTCCTGAGTTCAATTCCCAGCAACCACATGGTGGCTCACAACCATCTGTAAAGAGATCCGATGCCTTCTTCTGGTGTATCTGAAGACAGCTACAGTGTACTTATATATAATAAATGAATAAATCTTTAAAAAAAAAAAAGTCTCAGCTAGGTCACCATCATAGACTCCCTGAAGCTCCCCAATCCCAGGTCTGCAGCTAGTCCTAGAGATGCCCCCTACCAATTTCCATTCTCTCTCCTAGCCCTCTCCCACCTCCCCTCTCACCACACCTGATTCTCATCCCCGGTCCCCTATCCCCAATCCCCAGTTCACTCCCTCCATCCACCTCTGATGTCTGTTTTATTTCCCCTTTTAACTGAGATTCATGCATCTTCCCCTGGGTCCTTCTTATTACTTAGTTACTTTGGGTCTGTGGATTGTAGCATGGTTATCCTGTACTTTATGGCTAATATCTCTTTATAAGTGAGTATCTTTCTGAATCTAGGTTACCTCATTCAGAATGATATTTTCTAATTCTATCCATTTGCCTACAAATCCATGATTTCATTATTTTTAATAGCGGGGTAATATTCCACTGTGTAGATTACCACATTTTCTTTATTCATTCTTGAGGGACAACTAGGTTGTTTCCAGTTTCTGACTGATATGAATAAAGCTGCTATGAACATAGTTGAGCAAGTATCCTTGTGGTATAGTGGGGCATGTTTTGGGTATATGCCCAGGAATGGTATATTTGGGTCTTGGGATAGAACTGTTCACAATGTTCTAAGAAACTGCCAAATTGATTTCCAAAATGGTTGTACTAGTTTGAGCTCCTACCAGCAGTGAAGGTATGTTCTCTCTGCTCCACATCCTCCCCAGCATGTGCTGTCTGTTGAGTTTTTGTTCTTAGCCATTCTGATGTATATAAGATAGAATCTCAGAGTTGTTTTCATTTGTACTTCTCTAATGACTAAGAAATTTTCTTGTATGATTTTGTTGACAATGCTTTCTGGGCCTTGTAGCTGGGAATCTTCTCCTTCTTCTCTGTATTATTTTTAGGTTTGGTCTTTCCATAGAGTCCTAGATTTCTTGAATGTTTTGTATCATGAATTTTTTGATCTAGCATTTTCTTTGACTGATGTAATGATTTCTTCAATCGGTTCTTCTCTGCCTGAGAGTCTCTCTTCCATCTTCTGTATTCTCTTGGTGATGCTTGCACCTGTAGTTCCTGTTCTCTTCCCTAGACTGTCCATGTCCAAGATTCCCTCAGTTTATGTTTTCTTTATTGCTTCTATATCCATTTTCAGTTCTTAGTTTTATTCATTTTCTTCATCTGTTTGTATTTTCCTACATTTCTTATTTTAAAAGATTTATTTTATGTATATGAGTGCTCTATTTGAATGTACACCTGCATGCTAGAAAAGGGCATCAAATCACATTATAGATGGTTGTGAGCCATCATGTGGTTGCTGGGGATTGAAGTCAAGACCCGTGGAAGAGCAGACAGTGCTCTTACCTTCTGAGTCATCTCTCCAGCCCCTTCCTGTGTTTCTTTACAAGATTTATTTATTCATTTCCTCTTTAAAGGCCTCTATCTTCTTTATAAGATTGAATGTAAGGTCATATTCTTGTGCTTCTGCTGTGTTAGGATATCCAGGGTTGCTGCAACAGGATAGCTGGGCTCTGGTGGTGCCATAGTGCCCTGGCTCTTGTTGATTGTGTTCTTAGTGTCCTTTAGCCATATGGTTGTCCTTGGTGATGGCTGAATGTTCTTGGTGCCAGCAAGAATCCTCTGAGAGGCAGGCAGAACCTGACAGTGGATCTCAGGGAGCAGGACAGTGCTCACATTTGCTGGTTATGCCCCAGGTGGCCTGGTGGGTAGGGATTGTCTGGATAGGGGGTCTAAAGTGGATGCTCCTAGAGGCCTCACAGACCTCCTTGGAGAAGCAGGACACTCCTGGGGTCCCACAAGTTTCCTCCTGATGGCAGGACCAGAAGATGGAGGTCTAGGGACAGCACACAACTCACCTCTGCTGGCTGTGCCCCAGGTAGACCTGGCTGGCTGGAGATTGGTACAGGGAGAGGTGTAAGCTGGATGAGTACCACAGACTTCCTCTGGAAAGCAGGGAAGCCATGGGCCAAAAGATGGAGGTCAGGGGACAACCTGGTACTCAACCTCTGCTGGCTGTGTTCCCAGTGGACCCTACTTGTGTTTAATCAGTCTTATAGCAGTGACATCTAGTACAATAATTGAGCTAGAAACATGTGATATCACTTCAGTTATAAGAAATCTGGGCCTCCATAGGCTTGTTCAAACACATGAGTCTATGGGGACCTTATCTAACCATAGCATAATAAAAAGTACATTAAAAAACAGGAATCTGGATTTATATCTGAAGGTATTTATTAGGATTAAGAGTATTTAATTTAATTAAGAGTTCAAAATAAGAGATATTTTCTCTTTCATATTTTATTGAAAATAGGGGGGCAGTTTGTACAATATATTCTGATCATAGTTTGCCCTCCTCATCTCTTTCCAGATCCTCCACACCTTCCCAGTCTTCTAATTCTATGTCTGTTTATCTGTTTAAGGAGAACAAACAGGCAGCTGGGTAGCGGTGGCACACACTCCATTAATTTCGGTGTTTGAGAGGCAGAAGCAGGAGGAACTCTGAATTTGAGGCCACCCAGGTCTACAGAGTGAGCTCCAGGACAGCCAAGGCTACACAGAGAAACTGTCTCAAGAAACAAAACCCATAAGAACATAAAATCTAAAACTAGTATGCAAGTAAAGGACCAGTAAGATATAGGGGGGAGGAGGAAGAAACAGAGAAACAGAAACAGAGAGGGCAGAGCACCCAAACAAAGCATTATGAGACAAACAGACAAAAACAAACAAACAGAAAAGCTCTAAAAATACCTTAGAGTTCACAACCTTTGGCTGTCTACTGATGGGCATGGGGCCTGCTCTTAAAGTATTGTTTGTATACACAGTGAGACTCCCTTGAAGAAACTAATTTTCCCTTTGAGAGTGGTTGTTAATTGGTGGTAGTGCCTTGATTGGGAATGGAAGCTTGTGTCTACTTCCCCATCTCAGTGCCGGGACACCCATTTAGTTTTGGATCTGTGCAGGCCGTAGTACAGTCTTTGGGTTTATATGTGTGTGTGTGTGTGTGTGTGTGTGTGTGTGTGTGTGTGTGTGTGTGTGTGTGTGTGTGTGTGTGTGTTGGGTGATGGTAGTGTTATGAGTACCCTTTGGCCAGCTGCCACAGTCTTTGAGTTCATATGTATATCAATTTTGTTTTCTCTGCAAGATAATGTTTTCTTCTTATCATCTATCTCCTCTATTACAATCTCCAGCTTCCTTATTTACAGACTTCTCTGTGCCCTGAGGGGAGAGTTTGGTTAATGACATCCCATTTAGGACTGAGTGTTTCAAGATCTCTCAATCTCTGCACATTGTCTAGTTGTGGGTTTCTGTATTAGTTCCTGTCTACTGCAGCAGGAAGCTTCTTCGAGGATGGCTCAGTGAGACAGTGATCCTATGTGTATAGCAGACCATCACTAGGTATCATTGTTATGTACCTTTAATACAGAAATAGTATTTGGTTTTCCCCTGGGTCCATGGCCTATCTAGTTTCAGATTACTGCCACCTGAGCAGTGTCAGGCATTATTTCCTTCTGTAGTGGCCCTTAGATCAATCAGATAGTGGTTGGTTACTCCCACAATGTAGGCCAGTATTACCCCAATGATCACCCTGGTACATGGAGGATTTGTTGCACAGTTGGTATTACCTTTCTGCTCTGGAGAACTCATGTCAGTAGTGGGTAAAGACTCTAGTTAGGTACCATCTCAACTTGTTCATGTTCAATGAAGATGTGTCATCTTCAGTAGTAGGGCCTTCCACAAACTTAGGTAATAGCCTAAGTTGTTTTGGGAGTTTTCTATGAGTACCGTTCAGCCAACAACTCAATCAGATATAACCCATTTTGAGTACTTGGTGGTGAGAGATGTATGGTTGGGGCTTTTTCACCCTGTTATTTGCTGGCTCCATTTAGATTTCTTTCATAAATGCTTTCTCATAATTTAGTTCATTATGTACCTCTATGAGCCTTTGAACATATGCAAGTTATTTCTTTGTGAAATATTAGTCTTTCAGGGCATAACAGCCACCGCCCAAAAAGAGAGCATCCTCTTTGTATTAGTGCTCTTGTCAATAAAACTCTTAGCCTTCCTAAAAACACTAACTTAATGGTCAAAACTCTGATTTTTATGTTAAACTGCAATATTTCAATTCTGTTTATAGGGGTACATAATCAGAAATTTTTTCCTTGATTTGAAGGTAAAACTATAAAATTCTTTGGAATTTGAAGTTAATGTCTCAGGAGCTTATTGTTTTCTTTCCTAATTGAACTATGATGCTTTTATTGTTTTTAAGAATCCATAGTTAAGACATGATATTGATAAAGTAATCCTTCTTTAAAATGTACAAGGACTAGATAAATGGTAAGAAAGCTTGATGTGCAAGCACAAGGACAAGAGTTCAAAGCCCACTGCCCATGTTTTTTTAATTTAATTTATTTATTTTGAAAAAAGGGGGGGAGGCAGACATGGCAGCATGTGAGCCTGTAACCCTAGTGCCTTGGGGGAGGAGAGAAAGTGATTGCTGCCCATCAACCTGGCTCCAGGTTCAATGAAAGACCCTTCTCCAGGGAAAGAGGACAGCAGAACATGCCACCTAATGCCTCTCTCTAGTCTTTGCACACGTTTACACATACATCAAGCACAAAAAAAAATTATGGAAGCTTTAAAATGTTGTCTTAGTTTTTAACTTTTTTTTTTTTTTTTTTTTTTTTTTTCTTTCTGAAATAAGGTTTCTCTTTGTATCTCTTGCTGGTCCATAGACCAGCCTGGTTGGGGATTGGCTTACCTCTGCCTCCTGAATGTTGGGACTAAGGATGGATGTGAAACCACTGCCCAGTTAATTTTTTACTATTCTTACTCATACTCTAGTTTTGTGTGTGTGTGTGTGTGTGCGTGTGTGTGTGTGTGTGTGTGCGTGTGTGTGTGTGTGTGTGTGTTTCTAAGACAAGGTCTCTCTACATAGAGCTGGCTGGCCAAGAGCTCAGGCCAGGTCACCCTTAAACTCACAGAGATCCTCCTTGTCATAATCAAATACAACAAAACTTTAGAAGTGAGTAATTTCTTACCATTCTTAATGTATAGTTCTACCATATTCCCATAATTTTTAAAGAAGTCCTTAAGCTTTGATTTGTCTATCTCATGAGACAGGTTGCCAATGAAAGATCTCTTGAAGTTCCTCAGGAGCCAATATCACCTTTCTCACCAGCCTCATGGTTTGGTCTGGTCCCCTAGGAGATGACTATTTATTGCTCTTGCACTGTTTTGATATCTCTGAGGCCTCTGCAGTGGAATCTGAGTTTTAGGCTTAGATTCTGTGCTGCTTTAAAAATCATGAGGTAGGTTCCCAGTCACCAGAACAACACTATTGGAAAGAAGGCTCTTAATGGTCACAGAGGCCCAAGATGTCCTCAAATCTTCATGTACTTCTTGGGCTATCTTTCTTAGTGCTAGAGAATAGCTAGTAGGGAATATTTCTTTTTCCTAATGTGCTTGTGCGCTCGCTCGTTCACGCTCGCGCTCTCTCTCTCTCTCTCTCTCTTTTTCTCTCTCTCTCTCTCTCTCGTGTGTGTGTGCGTGTGTGTGTGTGTGTGTGTGTGTGTGTGTGTGTGTGTGTGTGTAGTTTATTTTTATTTTTGAGACAGAGTTTCTCTGTGTAGTCTTGACTGACTCTCTGTAGACCAGGCTGACCTTAAACTCAAAGATCCCCCTGCCTCTGCCACCCAAGTGCTGGGATTTTCTGTTTCCTTTCCTTCCTCCAAATCTTGTTTATGAACTTCACTGTGTCCACAGACTACACCTGCTAGCTTTCAATTTTAATCTAACCCCTTATGGATACAAAGAGTTCTTTTTATAACATATTTGCATTTTGTCACAAACCCTACCCATTCAGCAGAGGACTAGGCTTCTTCATGACCATTGTTCTGGTTAATTCAACCTGAGTGAGGGAGAAATAAGCTTTGTGTATGAAGGATGGCAGGAACCCCTCATACAACTCTGCCTCTTAAAGCTTAGTATTGATTAGGTATTTCCTGAAAACTCATTTCTTCATTCAGAAATTTAGATTTGCCTGATAGGCTATTTCTCCACCTCCGCCGCTGATGAAATGAGCCAATCCAAGCCAGATCAGATTATGTTAAAGGCAGGGAAGGTGCTTTTGGGCTAGTGAGTTCATTGGTCCCAGGAACCGAGGGGAGTCGGGGTAGGGAGAAAGAGAGAAAAGGCATGTTCACAAGGGAGAGGAAAGGAAGGAAGGAAGGAGGGAGGGAGGGGGGACGGGAGAGAAGAGGGGAGGAGAGGCACAAAATATCTGAATATATAGGGAAGAACCTCCTCTGGGGAAAGAACAGCCTAGTTCTGAGCTGGAAAATTCAGGGTTGGGAGCAGGGTATGCCAGGTAGGGACTGAGGGATGCTGGGAGAACCTGGAGGCCAGGTTGGTCTGCTTTGGTATATAAAATATGCACTTTAGTCCCTTGTCCCCCAAACACTGCCAAATTTGCTGTGAGAAATTGATTTAATAAATTAATATTTGCAAAAGATTATCTAGAAAAAGGTTTTGTAGATAAAAATGAATTGACAGATCCCATGTTCACTAAAAATTTAAATGGAAAAGTATTCTTTTGAAGATTAAAGTTTTGAAAACATCAACTATTTAATTTTCCTTCAATATTAGGGACTGTGCCAGTGCCTTGACCATGCCAGTCTGGTGCTCTTGATAAAGTTAAGAGATATATAATATATATATTATTAATATTAAAATATAGCTTGAAAAAATATATATCTCCAAGGCCTGTCGACTTTTAGCCAGGTGCTTTAAAAGATATTTTAAAGTTTACTCAGAAAACAGTATTTTCTGAGGCAAAAGTCATGAATATAAATTTATATCCCAAATAGCGAGATTATAGGCCTGCACCACCATGCCAAGTCTTGCTCGTTTTGTTTTGTTTTGTTTTGTTTTGAGACAGAATCTCACGTTTATAATTCTGGCTGGCCTAGAACTCATTATGTAGACCAGACTAGCTTTGAAACTCGTAAAGATGTGCTTGCTTCTGGTTATTGAGCATCTGGATTATAGACATGGCAATACGATATTTGGTCCTTGTTTGTTTTCCATGTATGGCCATACCATGGCACACATGTGAATATTCAGAAAACTTACAGGAGTTGTTTCTCTCCTTTTGCTTTGTGGGTTTCAGGGATTAAACTCAGGTTATCAGGCTTAGTGGTAAGCTCCCTTACCCACTGAATTGTCTCACTGGCCCATAAATAATTTTTAACTATATACGTTTTTTTTTTTTCCTTTTTCTTTTTTTCAGAGCTGGGGACTGAACCCAGGGCCTTGCGTTTGCTAGGCAAGTGCTCTACCACTGAGCTAAATCCCCAACCCCAATATATATAAGTTTTAATAATGAATGAGTAATGTAATAATTCTAAGTAATTTGTAGTCATTGCTGATACTGTCCCTTTTGTGTCTATAGTTTTTATTCTATTATAAATATTGTAATAAATTTCTATTAATAAATGTTTTTTGTTGTTTATTATTCTGAACATTAGGGAATGTCTTTCATTCTAATCAAAATAATATATGTGTAAGTTCGGCCGAAATTAAAGGACACTCTATAATACAAAATTTTAATCAAACTATTGCAGCTATTGAAGGGAGTTTTGTTCCCTCTTTTGAGCCTTGATAAGGATCCAAACAAACTAACTAGTCAGACATGTCATCCTGTAAAGTGTGTGTATATAGGGTAGGTGGATATATCATCTGAGTGCTGTAATAAGGTACAAAAGAAGAGAGAGAATTGTTAATGGCATTTTAATAAATGTTTGTTGCAGTTTTTCTCATAACCCAGTTAGTTCTCAAATAATGGAGACTGGAGTAGTATATTTATCAAGTTCTAAGGGCACAACAACTGAGCAGAGTTATTCTTTTTTAATCTATGCTAATCTGGCTACCTCCCAGACAAAATCCTTAAAATATTTGCATTGTATGGAGTTCTCTACACTTGAGCCTTTGTCTCCTAGATTCTCTACCCTTGGCAATCCCAGCTTCCTCTCTCCTGCCACCCACTCCCCCAACCCCTGGCAGGGAGGAAGTCCAGCATTAGCTGATCAACCTCTTTATTGACCAATCAAGCAAGAATTAGGGAGCAATGTTTACACAACATTGAGACAGGAGATTTCAGAATAAGGATTGCAACCAGATGTGGGGGCACAGAAATCAACATTCAAATAATTATACAGGGAACAATAACATGCCTACAGAAAGTCATTATATCACTAAAATTAATCAGAGCATTGTCTATAGGTGGAGACAAGGCTAGTTTAGTTAAGAATGATGACACCTCATATTTTTGTTAACTGAGACATCTCTTAAGGTTGGCTTTCTCTCGTTGTTTCTTCAGGTGATTTACTGTTCTTTTGGTGGAACATCCAAAGGGCTGCATTTCAACAACTTAATAGTTGGACTCGTCCTCCTTACAAGAGGCAAAGATGAAGAGAAAGCAAAATGTAAGTTCTTCTTTTATCTCGAGTGATAATAGTATCACATGTGTAGAATAATCAACCTCAAAATCTAGAAATCCTAATGGCTATTACTCCAAAGATACAGTGACCAGTAAGCACTTGACAATGTGGCTATTCACATAGTGAACTAAAACTATTGTGATATCACCTTTTAAATTAAATGTAATGACTGTACTGACAAGTATTTATAAAAATTTCAGTCCTTAATCTTTTGCTGTTGAGAGTGTAAAATGACAGTGCAACTACTTTTAGGGCTTTTTTTGGTTTGTTTGTTTGTTTCTCCACTTATTGTTTGTTCTGGGAATTAAACTCACGGCCTATCTGGATGAATAAATGTCAATTTTTGCACAGTAAAACCTTATGTATAAGGAAAGGAAGTAAAGTACTGATCCATGTTTAAACATTGATAAGCCTCAAAACTATTTTACTTGAGGAGCTGGAAAGTTGGTTCAGCAGTTAGGAATAAGTGTAGCTAGCTCTTCCGGAGGACCTGAGCTCAATTTCCAGCACCTGTGCAGCGAGTCTAACAACTGCCTGTAACTGTAGCGCTGGAGTATCTAACATCATCTTCTGGCCTCTGTAGGTGCTAGCCTTCCCATATTTTTAAAACATATGTGTACATATTACTGAATAATGGGTGCCATTTAGAGTAGATCACACATTATGATTATAGTTATGTAATGTTTCTAGAATAAGCAAACCAATAGAGGCAGAATATAGTAGATGATATTGTCAAGGTACTTGGTGGACAGGGAAATGGAGAATGAATAGCTCCTGGTGGGTATGAGAGTTTCGGTTTATGTTTTTGCTTTCTCCTTTCTGTGGTATTGGAGATTGACATGCTATGAAAGTGCCCTGCCACTCTGCTCTATTGTTAGTAGGTATAAAATTTCTTTTTAAGTTGATGAAAATGTTCTGAAATTAGTGGTAATTGTTGTACAACCTTGTACATATACTAAAAATTACTAAAGTATACTAAGATATATGTTTTTAAAGATTAATTTTTCAGAATGTTACCTATATCACTAAGGCTATTAACATTAAAAAAAAATATGGCTGGGTGCGGTGGTATATGCCTTTAATCCCATCAGTTGGAGGCAAAGGCAGGTGGTATCTATGAGTGTGAAGCCAGTCTGGTCTATATCATGAGTTCCAGGATAGCCAGGGCAACAAAATGAGGCCTTGACTCAGAAAACTTAAAACAAAACAAAATCAATCTCCCCCCTCCCAAAACAATCAATAAACCTGGGGAAAAAGAAGGAAAAGAAAAAAATGGGAAGATATAAACTTAGTAGTCTGTTTTTCCCTTACTTTATAAAACCAAAAGTTAATTTATTTCTGTAAATTACCTATGGTCAGAAAGTGTAGGTCTTCCTTTCTGTAAGTTTCATTATGTAGCCTAGATTGGCCTGGAATACTCATGTATCAGCCTTCTATCTTTCCAGGCTAATAAGGATTTAAAATATAGAGAGCTAACCACATATGGAGACACATACTGTCATTCCAGCACTGGGGAAGCAGATGCAGGAGAATGGCTTAGCAGTCTGGGCTATCTAGTGAGACCTAAGTTAAAACAACAACAACCACAGAAAACACAATAAAGATAAAACAAATAATGCTGGGAATGTGGCTCAGTGGTAGAGTACTTGATATGTACAAGGTCCCTGGTTTTTATTCCCAGCAGCAGAAGGGAAAGGTCTAATATACATAAATTATATGTAAGTACTGTACTATTTTATGTATTTAGGTACATTTTGGAATGCTTAAAAGGTCTTAGAACCAAGCCCCATGATCCAAGAAGACTAGAACTTCAGTTCACCTCTCTTTGGGACAATGTTCAAGCCCTAACAATATTTCAGTAATACATGAGATGTGTATTTTCACCCAGCTTATTATTTTGTAAAATTCCGTCATCTGCATCTGACATCTTGATGTTTCAAAAAGGAAACAGTTTGCTCTGTTTGGTAGCACAGTTGGGAGATAGTGGCAAGAGGATTGGATTAGCAGTACTTCAGGGTTATCCTCAGCTACATATCAACTTGGAGGCTATGTGACACCCTATCTTTAAAAACAGAACAACAAAAAGAGAAGAATGATGTATTATCCTTAATTCTACAAAATCCCTGAATTTCTGCCCTTCTCAGAGATAGTATTCTAAGAGAGTAAATGACCTCCTTTATCTTTTACACATTTTTATGTATTTGTATTTTTATTTCTGTAAGCATATCTTCAACAGTTCGGCAGGTTTTGAACTTTTAAAATGGCTTATAGTTATTTTGAAATTTGTTTTTCTCCCACTGAATATATATTTCTTTATGTTTACTCACCTTTAAGAACATACTCTGTTTAACTGCTGTATGGTATTTCATTATATGTACTCATACATCTGTTTATTTTGTTTTGTTTTTTGAGACAGGATTTCTTTGTGTAGCCATGGTTGTCCTTGAACTAACTCTATAGACCAGGCTGACCTTGAACTCACAGAAATCTCAATTTGTTTCTTAATAAATATTTATCTTCTTTCTAAATTTTGTTACAAATAGTAATTAAATAAACATCTTGGGTTTTGTGCACAGGTGTTAGCATCTCTGAATGTTAAAATGGTATTGTTTAGAAGTAGAGTTTCTGACACACATCTTTTTCTAGATTTTTGACAAATATAGACTGGTTACATTTATTTATATACTCATCACATTTTGTAAGAGATCCTGGCCAGGGGCTAGTGGTGCCTTTCATCTCAGCACTCTGGAGGCAGAGGCAGAGAGAGGCAGAGGCAGAGAGAGGCAGAGGCAGAGACAGAGAGAGGCAGAGGCAGAGAGAGGCAGAGGCAGAGGCGCAGAGGGGAGGCAGAGGAGAGGCGCAGAGGCAGGAGGCAGGAGGCAGGAGGCAGGAGGCAGGAGGCAGGAGGCAGGAGGCAGGAGGCAGGAGAGGCAGGTGAATCTTTTGAGATTAAAGCCAGAAGCCAGCCTGATCTATAGAGTGAGTTTCAGGACTACCAGGGTTACACAGAGAAGTCTTGTCTTGAAAAAAACTAAAAGGGGTTGAGGTTGGGGGCAGAGGGAGGGAGGGAGGGAAAGAGGGAGAGAGAGAGAGAAAGAGAGAGAAAGAGATCCCATTTTTCCTGGTCTTTGCTAATATTTGGTATTAACCTCATGTATGAAAAAATACTTCAGTTATGCTGAAGACTAAATTAAACAGACAGGCGTGGTGCACACACTTGTAATCATAGCTCTCAGGAGACTGAGGCATCAGAATTGAGTACTGTGACCCCAGACCTGGGTTCTGTAGTACTAGCCCAGCCAAGACTGTAGAACAAGACCATCTGAGGAGGATGAAGAGGAGGAGGAGGAGAAAGAGGAGGAAGAGGGCCAATGAAAATGACAACAATAACAAAGTGTACTTATGAAGTGCAATGAATTGTGCCTTTCTCTTCTCTTTCTACTTGAACTAAACTGTACTTTATATAAAGAATACTTTATTTTTCTTTCTTAGATATTTTTAGTCTTTTTTCAAGTGAATCTGGGAGCTATGTTGTGCGGGAAGAAATGGAAAGAATGCTCCATGTGGTGGACGGTAAAGTCCCAGATACACTCAGGAAGTGCTTCTCGGAGGTACGTTTACAGATTTATATTTCATTTCTTTGTGTTGATGAAGTGTTAACACTTTCTGATAAATGTGGCTATGATGGGTACTTATATACAGAGTGCTCTTGGTATTTTTTTATTTAATGATTAATATTTCAGGTATTATGTATTCAATAAAGGTATGTGATGTATTCAATAAAGAATACTTGTATTATCTAATAGTCCTATAGGAAAAGAGACTAGAATGAGGAAACTGGAGAAGAGTCAGTTGAGTATTGCTTTTTAAGATAATTAGGAAAATCTGTCGGATAGAGTGAAAATCAAGAGTTCATGTTTCTTATTAGTTCTATGTTTATGAATAAAGTTTCTGATTCTGGGACCAAAGAGATGGCTCAGTGGCTAAGAGTTCATGTTACTCTTCCAGAGGACTCTAGTTTGGTTCTTAGCACCCAGTTAAAGTGATTCACAGCTTCACAGCTGCAGTGAACCTGACAGTTGTACTCTCTGGGGCACCTGCCCTCATACACACATACTCATACGTGTGCATAATTTAATAATAATAAAACTGAGGAAGAAAAGAGACAATCCTCAATTAATAAGGGCTATTAATTTTTTATACTTATAATGTTACACTTTCCCACACAGGTACACTGGCACCATTGTACACTCAGGCTCCTGAAGAGATATAGGTGTAACACCACAATAGATCTATTTAGTGTTTCTATGTGTTAGGTGCTAAAGGATAGACTGCCTATATTTTTGGTTCTGTTATACTTACTTGAATTTGCTGTAATAGTATTTTAACATAAATTGGGCTATACATTGTTTTTCTGGTAACAAAAAGTTAATGGTCAGGAAAAAAGTCTTTGCAAATCAAAGTAATGGATTTTCGCAAAGATAGCAAATGCATTAATATTCTGTTCTTTTTTCAGAGAAAATATATAGTCTTACATTTAAATAAGGCTTATTTAGACATTCCTATTTTGTTGATGGGAACGAGAAGTATTTGACTACGTGTTTCTTCAAATTATTGGTAGTAGTGATTAGTACTATAAGGAAATTAAATGGACTGAGAGGTAGGTGCTGAGTCATCTCTCAAGCACCCCTATAGTGACAATATTAGAGTTTTGCTTTCTTTGAAAAACACAAAAATATTATAGGAATGTATTTTCATTTTATCTCGGATATGGCGATGTGTGACTGCTTTAGACTGTTCACAGCAGCTGACTGTGATTTGTTTCATACTGTAGTAGAGGTGTGGTTTGCCCCCTGCAGATAGTTTCTGTGATTGTGTGATGTTTGGAATTCTGGGGACTTTTCAGAGGGTGTATAAATGCTAGGCCCCAAGAGGCATGGTGAGTTGTTGGTTATTTTGGTTGCTGTTTGTTAAGTAATTGTCATAAAGAAGAAACAGGAAGAAAAAGAAATCACATATCCTGACAGCAAAGATCAAACTTCTCCAAGGAACTCAACACCCCTAATCATCGAGAAGTAGTCTAACGATAATGTTGCCCCCTTTCTGATTCCTGACTTTATTCAGAGATCTCTTTTCTTTCTTCTCTATCCTCCTTTCTCTCCATCTAGTGATCAGGGATAAAATGGCGGAGGGTGAGGGGGATAAAAATAAAGAGTAGGCAAAACAACCCACAAGGTAGCTAAAGGACAGCTACACATTCCCTTTTGGGTTTTTATAAACGTTTCATAGCCATGATTGATTACATGACCTTTGGTGATGAATGTAGCCTTCCTCCTCCTTCTTCTCTAGTGTTTGGCAGAGGAGCTTAAAATTAATTATTATTCTCATGTACTAATGCTGTAATCAATATTAGTGAAGCTACTCAGTGGCTGTGAGCTGTCAGCCTAGTAACACACATTTTATAAAGCTCAATAATGTCAGGGGAAAGGAAGGAAAGCCAAGTACAGAACTGTCTTTTTAAAAAGCTTATTGTAGAACTTCAAGACTCTGAAGAAAGAAATTGAAGAAGATCTCAGAAGATGGAAAGATCTCCCATGCTCATGGATTGGCAGGATTAATATAGTAAAAATGGCCATTCTACCAAAAGCGATCTACAGATTCAATGCAATCCCCATCAAAATACCAATCCAATTCTTCAAAGAGTTAGACAGAACAACTTGCAAATTCATCTGGAATAACAAAAAACCCAGGATAGCTAAAACTATCCTCAACAATAAAAGGACTTCAGGGGGAATCACTATCCCAGATCTCAAGCAGTATTACAGAGCAATAGTGATAAAAACTGCATGGTATTGGTACAGAGACAGACAGATAGACCAATGGAACAGAATTGAAGACCCAGAAATGAACCCACACACCTATGGGCACTTGATTTTTGACAAAGGAGCCAAAACCATCCAATGGAAAAAAGATAGCATTTTCAGCAAATGGTGCTGGTTCAACTGGAGGTCAACATGTAGAAGAATGCAGATCGATCCATGCTTATCACCCTGTACAAAGCTTAAGTCCAAGTGGATCAAGGACCTCCACATCAAACCAGATACACTCAAACTAATAGAAGAAAAACTAGGGAAGCATTTGGAACACATGGGCACTGGAAAAAATTTCCTGAACAAAACACCAATGGCTTATGCTCTAAGATCAAGAATCGACAAATGGGATCTCATAAAACTGCAAAGCTTCTGTAAGGCAAAGGACACTGTGGTTAGGACAAAACGGCAACCAACAGATTGGGAAAAGAGCTTTACCAATCCTACAACAGATAGAGGGCTTATATCCAAAATATACAAAGAACTGAAGAAGTTAGACAGCAGGGAGGCAAATAACCCTATTAAAAAATGGGGTTCAGAGCTAAACAGAGAATTCACAGCTGAGGAATGCCGAATGGATGAGAAACACCTAAAGAAATGTTCAACATCGTTAGTCATAAGGGAAATGCAAATCAAAACAACCCTGAGATTTCACCTCACACCAGTGAGAATGGCTAAGATCAAAAACTCAGGTGACAGCAAATGCTGGCGAGGATGTGGAGAAAGGGGAACACTCCTCCATTGTTGGTGGGGTTGCAGACTGCTGCAACCATTCTGGAAATCAGTCTGGAGGTTCCTCAGAAAATTGGACATTGAACTGCCTGAGGATCCAGCTATACCTCTCCTGGGCATATACCCAAAAGATGCCCCAACATATAAAAAAGACACGTGCTCCACTATGTTCATTGCAGCCTTATTTATAATAGCCAGAAGCTGGAAAGAACCCAGATGCCCTTCAACAGAGGAATGGATACAGAAAATGTGGTACATCTACACAATGGAATATTACTCAGCTATCAAAAACAATGACTTTATGAAATTCGTAGGCAAATGGTTGGAACTGGAAACTATCATCCTGAGTGAGCTAACCAAATCACAGAAAGACATACATGGTATGTACTCATTGATAAGTGGCTATTAGCCCAAATGCTTGAATTACCCTAGATGCCTAGAACAAATGAAACTCAAGACGGATGATCAAAATGTGAATGCAGATCGCTCATGAGAGACACAGCCAGAATACAGCAAATACAGAGGCGTATGCCAGCAGGAAACCACTGAACTGAGAACAGGACCCCTGTTGAAGGAATCAGAGAAAGAACTGGAAGAGCTTGAAGGAGCTCGAGACCCCATATGTACAGCAATGCCAACCAACCAGAGTTTCCAGGGACTAAGCCACTACCCAAAGACTATACATGGACTGACCCTGGACTCTGACCTCGTATTGCAATGAATATCCTAGTAAGAGCACCAGTGGAAGGGAAGCCCTGGGTCCTGCTAAGACTGAACCCCTAGTGAACTAGACTGTTGGGAGAGGGGCAGCAATGGGGGGAGGGGGGGGAGGAACACCCATAAGGAAGGGGAGGGGGGGGATGTTTGCCCTGAAACTGGGCAAGGGAATAACACTCGAAATGTATATAAGAAATACTCAAGTTAATAATAAAAAAAAAAAATAAAAAAAATAAAAAGCTTATTGTAATAAATGATGCCAGTACTATTTAGACTTATCCCAGTATCTTAAGAGTTAACTGTGTAAATGTGTACAAATCTGTGGACTTTATACTTCTACTTTATTTTTAGACAAATATGGATAGAGTATGAATAGGATAGAGTCCTTAATCTACAACATGTTTGCAGTATCCTCTTGTATCCCTGTCTCCAATTTGAGACAAGGCTGTCAGTATTGTCTCCATAGTTTGCATTGCATTGATGCTAAGTGTTCTCAAACTAGTAGGCTAAGCATATGATTGTACTTAGTAGGATCCTGCTGAACAATGTAGACAGTGTTTTATGTCTTTTAACATTTCTGTTAGGGTTGGACTTGTTAGGTCCCTGAATGTCAGTCTTTGTTACATTTCCAAGGAGTTGTTTTTTGTTTTTTTTGTTTTTTTTTTCTTTTTCTCAGAGAAGTATCTATTCTTTATTAAACTTAAGAGCTGCAAGGCCCTGGGTTGGTCCCCAGCTCCGAAAAAAAGAGAAAAAAAAAACCAAAAAACTTAAGAGCTGTTGCTCAAGCAGAGGGCTTGTCAGTACACTTTTTTTCAGCCTAGATAGTTCTCTTCTCTAAAGATTTAATAAAACAAATATTGTAATGATAGAATTATAAAGATAGAAGTTGAGAAGAGTATATGTGGAGAGGATTTAGAGAAAGTTAGAGGGGTAAGGTAGGAGATCAGGATGATCACATTTTATTTCTTAAGAGGAAAGCAAAAGATGAAAATGAAATTGTTTCTTTAGTGGGGGGTTGTTGAGATGTGGTTTTATTATGTATTTCTGACTGTCCAAGGACCTGTCATTCCTGTGTAGACCCAGGCTGGCCTAGAACTCATAGAGATCCTCCTGCCTTTGTACTGGGATTAAAGACCTGTATCTCTAAACCTGTCTAGTTTGTTTGTTTTTTAACTCTAATTGATGTATGGAATCCTTATTATCTATTCTAGGCAAGACTTCTGAATAAATTTTTAACTTGCAAATGAAATTTAAATGTTTTAATTTAGGCAACTTTAGTTAAAATATACTAATTTAGATTACAGAGTGCTGATAGATAAGGGATAAGTGAAAATTTGGACTAATTAAATTTTCTTAAGAATAAGAGAAACAAATTTTTTTATATTTTTATTTTATGTGTATGCCTCATTGCCTACATGCATTTATGTGTTCTACATGTGTGCCTGGTTCCTGAAAAACTAAAAGAAGGTTTTAGATCCTCTGAAACTGGAGTTAAGAATATTGTGAGCCACTGTGTAGGTGCTTAGAATTGTGCCTGGGTCCTCTGCAAGAGCAGCCTGTATTTGTAATTATCAAGTCATTCCTCAAGCAGTAGGTTTACTATAAACTGAAACAAATATAAATAGAGCCTTCGGATCTCAGATATATTATAACAAATAAAATGTAGTTTATAATTGGCAGTTGACTACCAAATTGATAATAATTTACAGGTAGCACATAGGTTTTATGCATAGATGTTAACTGAAGTACAGCTGTTTTATTTTTTAAATAACAGTTTGCTTTCCAAGTATGTGTGTTTTGTGGTGTTATTTTAGTAGCGCTTAGTTTTAGGTAGTAGATGGGAAAATGCCAACCACTAATAAGTTTTAAGTTGTTCGGGTTCTAAGTACTTTACCCTAAAATTGTACTAAAAAATGTTTTCATGTTTCAATTTTAGGGTGAAAAGGTAAACTATGAAAAATTCAGAAATTGGCTTCTTCTCAACAAAGATGCTTTTACCTTCTCTCGATGGCTGTTGTCTGGGGGTGTATATGTGACCCTCACTGATGACAGTGACACTCCTACTTTCTACCAAACTCTGGCTGGAGTCACACATTGTAAGTAATGACATTGTATTGTTTCCATTCACCTTTAATAATTTGCCTGATGGTAACAGAATATGCTTATAAAGACGAAAGGGGTTGGTCACTGCTTGTTTCTTCCAGTAATCATTGAGATGCTGGAGCATAGAACGTATAGCCCTCTACTGATTGTCCTTAATAAAGCTGTAGTAGTTTCTTGAGCTGTTTGCTGCTGATTAGCACGATTTATAAACCAAAACAAGAGAGAAATCTAGTATCCAGGAGTTCCCCTGGTTGAAAGGATTCCTGGTAGAGGAAGAACTCATCTTCCTGCCTTTAGTAATCCTAAGCGTTCCTTATCTGCTTCTGGTTTTTGTTTGTTTTGTGTTTTTGGTTTTTTAAGACAGAGTTTCTTCTGGTTGTCCTGGAACTCGTGCTACACACCAGCCTGGCCTGGATCTCAGACATCTGTCTGTCTCTTCCTCCTGAGTGCTGAGATAAAAATTGTGCGTCACCATTGCGTGACTACATGGCTCTTTTAAAAATACGGTTTTAGGATTGAACTCTGGTCCTCATGACTGCACAGCAAGCACTTCACCAACTTAGGCATCTGACCTAGCAGAAGGTCATTTCTTCTCTGTCAAGTTTTTTTTTTTACTTTTTAATTTTATTTATTTACGTACGTACACACCATACCACATTTTTATTACAAAGATGGAAATATGTTTTTACAGGAGGTTAATGAAATTTTTTCAAAGTTAAAATCAGTTAATGTAATTTTTTTGTGTTGAATTTTTTCATTTTATATATTTATTTTTAATGTGTATTGGCGGTTTTTTGCCTATACGTATGTTGGTGTAACTGATGTGTGCCTGGTGCCCTTGGTGGAAAGAAATGGGCATTGGAGCCCCTGAGACTGGAGTTACCAACAGATGTGAACCATCATGTGGGTGCTGGGAATCAAACCCAAGTCCTCTAAAAGAACAGCCAATGTTATGAAATTTTAAAATCATTATGCAAAGTAATATATGCTTCATTGTGGCATATTCGTACATTTTATTTCACTCTTTATCTTTCACCTTTATACCTCCCCCCATCTCTCATCACTTCTCCCCTTCCTTCCTCCAGATAGCCCAGTCTCTACTGCCGTGGCAAATGGAAAATACTGTCTTATTGTTGTTTTGACATAGGGTTTCTCTGTTAGCCTTGGCTGTTTTGGAATTCACTCTGTAGACCAGGTTGGCCTCAAACTAAGACATCCACATACCTTTGCTGTGATTAATGGTGTATACTACTATGTCCAGTTAGGAAGCAATATTCTTAAGTAGAAGTTTTGTGTTTTAAAAATAGTTTTCTTTCCAGTGACTTTTACAGTGTTGTCTCCCCAAGAGGTTATAATGTGCAGTGTGTTTGCTGTTTCCTTAAACCACCTGCTCATGAGTTATGGTCCAGCTTGATTCCTGAAATTCTCATAAAGATGGGAGGAGAGAACTGGCTTCATAAAGTTGTCTTGTGGCCTCAACATGCACTCCTTCTACCCCCATATACACCTACCAATAATAGCAATAATAAAATTAAAGATAAGAAACCTAGGGGCCCAGTTGGTTAAGTTCTTATTCCATAAACATGAATTCAGATACCCACCACCCATGTGGTAGTGCATGTTTGTAATCCTAGTACTGGGGAGGCAGAGACCGAAGATCCCTAGAGCTTATTGTCCAGTTAATCTTGCTAAATTAATAAGTTTCAAGTTCATGGAGAGAGACTCATTTAAGAGACCATGTCTCAAAACATAAGATGGAGGAGGCTAATGAGATTGCTCATTTGGTAAAGTACTTTCTGTACACACATGGAGACCTGAGTTTGGATCCCTGGTACCCACTGAACAGACAGGTGCTGTGATACAGTTCTGTAACTCTGGTGTTAGTAGGAGAGGGCAGAGACGTGAATTCCCAGGGACTCACTTATCACCCAGGCTAGCCAGAAGGCTTAGCTCCAGGTTCAGTGAGAAGGCTTGTCTCACAAAATAAGATGGAGAGCAGTAGAGGAAGACACTTGGCCTCAACCTCTCCATACATGGACACAGGCACCTACATGCATATGTCACACACCCAAATGTACATAATTTTTTTAAAAGTTATCTGATAGTTTCATATATTTATATATTAAATTTTAATCATTTTGCCATTCCTTCCACAGTTCTGTGACTCGCGCCCTCCCTCTTATTTGAACTCTTCTTAACAACTTTCCTGCCTACTTTTTTAAAAGATTTATTTATTATTTATACAGTATTCTGCATATATATATATATATACATACACACACATACATACATATACACACACACACACACACACACATATATATATATATATATATATATATATATATATATATATATATATATATATATATATATATATGCTGGCCAGGAGAGGGCATCATATCTCACTATAGTTGGTTATGAGCAACCATGTAGTTTGCTGGGAATTGAACTCAGGACCTCTAGAAGAACAGCCTGCACTCTTAACCTCGGAACCATCTGTGTTTCATGCTAGGAAGTAGGAAACAGACAAATACTTTTACTGTCAAGTATAATAAAGTAAAATAACCCCATAAGCCAACTTATCATGCTCCTTTAAGGCCACTGAAGACATGCAGATGCAAAGAAATCTGTAAAGAGCAAAAGCTGAGCTGCACGTGAGTGGCGCTTCCTAAGCAGTGTGAAGGGATGTAGGAAGCTTCCATCTGAGAGCAGACGCTGACCTTCCAGGAAGGCGAGGGAACCATAGCTCTGGCTAGGAGGCAGAGAAACTTTTCTCGGATTTGAGTTTGAAGAAACACCAAATGGAGAGACTATCCTCTCTGCTCATTTAGTCTCACAATTAGAAACATTGCTGTAACTGGATTCTGTCTAAAAACTAAAAAAAGACATCTTATGGGAGAAAAAAAAGAAGCACTTTCCCAGGATCTAATGGGGAGGAAGGGTAAGTAGGAAGAACACAGAGGATTCATAGGGAAGTGTAAAGTAACTCTGTGATTGGACAGGAGTAGATAATATATCATTTACCCAGACCAGTAGATACACAACACAAAAGAAGTCCAAGGTAAATATGGACTTGGAGAGAAATTGTATCAGTCAGTGTATTTTCAGCAGTTATAAGATGTACCATGCTGGGGGAGGGGGGTGTCACAGTCAAAGTGTATGAGGATAAGGGTATGTGGGAAATTGCTACCTTTACTCCATGTTGCTGTAAACCCAAAATGTCTCTCTAAAAAGATAAGTCTGATTTATAAAACAGAATGACCTTGCAATCTTACAGTTTCAGAATATCACAATTTTAAATTTAAACTTTGTCTCATGACTTCATGGTTCTAAAGTCTAGATGTTTTATGGTGTCTTACAGTTTTACAGTCTGCAGTTTCAAAGACTTAAAAAAAAGACTTACCAAATATTTTATTTCTTTTTGCTTTTTGTTTTTTTTTTTTTTTTTAGTGATTTATTGTTATGTGTACTGATTGGTGTTTTGACTGCATGTATGTCTGTGTGAGGGTGTTGGATCCCCTGGAACCGAAGTTACAGACAGTTGTGGGCTGCCATGTGGTTGCTAGGAATTGAATCTGGGTCCTCTGGAAGAATAGCCAGTACTCTTAACCTCTGAGCCATCTGTCCAGCCCCTCAAACATTTTGGCAAATATTGATAAGGTTGTTCATAGGATCTCTGTGGCAACCTAAAAGTTTTCCTGTTGTTTTCTATGTGTTTGTGTGTTCCATGTTCTTTTCTGTAGATATTGATTAAATTAGTGTTTCTCTTCTATCTGAAGAATGTCTTTGGTATTCATTTTTGTACACTTCTGTTATTGTTAAATACTGTGTTGTCTCACAAAGCCCTCATATTTTCTGTATTTTTAAGAATGATGTTGATAGTTTTTGTTGTTGTTTTTATTACTTTGCCTTTTTACTTCTTGCCCTTTTTCTTTGAAGCTATTTATCTTATTTTCTTTGCTTATTTTGTAATATTTATTTTGATTTTGTTACTATCCCCTCCCTAGTCTTCTTCCCAAGAGTTTGCTTTGTGGAGCCCTAGTTCTCACTCTGGGAATTTTCCTTTAGTTCCTAGGCAGGTTTCAGCGGGTTTCATTCACTCTATCTAACACACATTAGCTGCCAAAACAACCTACAGCTGTGCAGGTCTCTGGACTTCTCCGCACAATGTTTTCATCATGTTCTTCTCCAATGTTTCAGCTACCTCAACCTCCTTGCACTGACCTCCATTCGTAAAGAGTGAAATCTCTGTATTGAGACTCCTTACCTTTTGCCACTGTGAAGATGTAGGCACAGGCAAAAGCAGGACAGTAGATTGCTCACCTGATATAGTAGCTTCTTGATCTCAGGATCGAAGTCCTGCACTGCCTGCTCTCGAATTCCTGTGACTG
The DNA here is from genome assembly GCF_011064425.1 of Rattus rattus. Lineage (NCBI taxonomy): Eukaryota > Metazoa > Chordata > Mammalia > Rodentia > Muridae > Rattus > Rattus rattus. The sequence goes on from NC_046162.1 coordinate 85,649,099, forward strand.
CTTGATTTATATAGTTGTGTAAATAGTTGCTAGCCATTTATGGACAGAGGGCAAGTCTGAGGCCAGTTGATATTTCATTATGGCCAAAAGGGAACAGTCCCAGAATTATATTTTAGTAATATAACTTTGAGTACCATGCTTCACTGAGAATACAATATTTGCATGCTTCCTAAATTTTATTTTAATTGCTTGGGAGGGAAACAGAAACATTTAAAATGAGCATTCACCAGGAGTGATAGCACATGCCTCTTAATCCCAACATTCGAGAAGCAGAGTTCAAGGCCATCCTGCTCTGCTCTACAAAGGGAGTTCCAGGACAGCCAGGGCTGTTATACAGAAAGATCCTATCTCAAAAAGCAGAAGGAAAAAAATAAACAAAAGTAATCATGCTTGGAATTTGTCTCTTTTCATATTCATCCTTTCATGATGTTACTGTTTGATATTGTGCATGTTGTGTTAGCTGTGCGAATTAAATGTGGGCCCTGCTATAGTTACCATCTGACCAGGAGAGAAGATAATGCACACAAAATTTAAATCTAAGATGGAGTTTGAAAATGACTGGAATGGATTAGTAGTATATGATTTTAGATTTTAGTAGTCTGTTTAATGAGAAATTATAGTTTATATTTCTCTGAGTTTTAAAAGTCTCTTGCTTTTGTTATTTTTATTTCATTTTCTTAAAAATTTTAGTTATGATTAAGTTTATTTTTTTAATGTGGTATTTGTTCATAATTGGTTTTAGTAGTTGAATTGAAAGAATATGCCCTTTAAAGATATATCAGGATAATAAACTAATGGCCCAAAAGGGCGTTCTGAGTTTATAACCTTGTTTTATTTGCTTCTTAGTGGAAGAGTCAGACATCATTGATCTGGAGAAACGCTATTGGCTACTGAAGGCCCAATCCCGTACTGGACGTTTTGACTTAGAGACCTTTGGTCCATTGGTTTCACCACCTATTCGCCCTTCTCTGAGTGAAGGTAGGAAATGTTCCTTGGTTTTGTTTTGTTTTGTTTTGTTTTGTTTTGTTTTGGTTTGGTTTTTTTGTTTGTTTGTTTTTTGCTGTTTCTGTTTTTTTTTTAAACAAAGCCCAAATGTCCATTCAGTAAGTAAATAGACTGAATCAAGTAAATAACCTGAATCAATCTTATTTCTAACCAAAACAAATTTAACTCTCACAAACTATATTCCTGTAGATCTCATAGCTCTTTGCTTAATAGTGTAGTGATGAGGAGAAACCTAAGGTCATTGTCCTTAGCTTCATATTTTACTTGTGTGATCTTGCCTAAGTCAGTTAGCCCTCTGTCCTTCCATGTACAGTTGATGTAACCATGCATCAGTAGTATGACAGTGCTCTACTAAAGAGTGTCAGTGGGTGGGATGTGCTCAGGTTTCCTCACATGATCTATTTCTTCCTCAGCCACCTGTTTTCATTCATATAAGACTTCACTGGTCTTCCTGTCCCTGAAAAAGAGAATAGAAGCTTCTAGATAAAAGTATCTTTGAGGGACCCAGCTAGGCAATCACTCAGGCTTCCCCAGGCTAGAGAGTGCCGAGTATGGAAAGCCATGTCTGGGGTGGCTGCAGCAGTGGAGGAGGATGGGGGGCGCTACGACAGAGTGAATGACATACATGGCCTGGGGTACTCTTTTGATGAGCCTGGCCAAGGCCCGGGGTCTGTGTGAAGAGGACTAAGGATTAAGTAGGATGTCAACTGAGACAGAACTTCAAGTAGCTGTGAAAACCAACAATAAGAAAAGACTCCAGGAAGAAAGTTCAGGAGCACAGTGAAGCCACTTTGATAAAGAGATTTAAAGGCGAAGTGATCCCATACAAAGCCAAGCCAATTGGGATTGATGAAGTGTCTGCAGCTCGGGGAGACAAGTTATGCCTAGAGGAGAACATAAACAGAAATCTTTTTTACCATCTTCTTTGGAGGAATCAAAATCTCATGCCCTTCAGCATCACCATACTGTTCACAAAATTTCCTACATTGTGAAGGACATCACAGATCACCAGGCTTTTGGATCTGTTTGAAGGAAGGAAGGAAGGAAGGAAGGGAATCACAGATTTGTGGCCATCCAAACAGCCCAGGTGGCTGAACCTGTTATCCTGGACTTGAGAGATCTTTTTCAACTCATCTGTGAGCTGAAGCAAAGAGAAGAATTGGAAAAAAGGCACAAAAGGATAAGCAGTGTGAATAACCTGTGTACCAGGTTCCCACCAGCCAAAAGAAGGAAGGTGTTTATGATGTGCCAAAAAGTCAACCTAATGGCCAGCTGCTGGCAGATTTCAAAGTGCGCTTTGCTGCAGCCACGCAGAACGGAAACCTATTAGTGGGCTTTGATGAGCTTCTTGAGGCAGCCAAGGCTGTGACCCAATTAGAACTTTTTGGAGACATGTCCACCCCTCCTGATATAACCTCTCCCTATTCCTGCAACCTAGGTAATGCCTTTCTCTCATTGTCATCCCAGGTGCTTCCAGGGAGTGCAGATGGGTTTGACTCTATGTCTTTCGGCGCTGCTGCCATATCCTCAGGTTATGTCACTATGGGCACTGTGCTCCCATCCTCTGGGACCAGCAGCCTCTTGTTCAACAGCACATCACCATGAGTGCTCAGCCACCCATCACTCAGGTGATACCAGGAGCTCAGCCCATCTCGTGGGGCCAGCCAGGTCTCTTTCCTGCAACCCAGCAAAGCAGCCCTGGCCAATTGTGGCTGGGCAGTTCCCACCAGCTGCCTTCATGCTCACACAGACTGTTATTCCTTTACCAGCTGCCATGTTCCAAGGTCCCCTCAGCCCCTTGCAACCGTCCCAGGCACGAATGACTCTGCCAGGTCAAGTTCACAGAGTGACAAGCCCAAGCAGAAAATGAGGAGAGAAATGTTTAAGGATTTCCAGATCCAGCTTCTACCTGTACCCTCCCGAAACCCTGACCAGCCCTCCCTGACCTGTACCTCAGAAACCTTCTCTAGTTACTTCAATAAAGTCAGGGTGGCACAGATACAGACAACTGTGATGACTTTGACATCTCCCAAGTGAGCTTATCCCCTGTGACTTCTACTACACCATCTACCAACTCACCTCCAACCCCAGCCCCTAGGCAGAGCTCTCCATCCAAATCATCAGCATCCCACACCAGTCATCTGGCATACATGACATCTTTGAAGAAGGCTTTGAAAGTTTCTCAGCCGGTTGGGGATTTAGCTCAGTGGTAGAGCACTTGCCTAGCAAGCGCAAGGCCCTGGGTTCAGTCCCCAGCTCCGAGAAAAAAAAAAAAAAAAAAAGTTTCTCAGCAAGAGTGAAGAACAAGAAACTCCTGATGGATCACAGGCCTCCTCTACCAGTGATCCATTTGGGGAGCCCAGTGATGTGCCAGCCCAGTGATGATAATATAAGACCACAAGACAGTAGCTAGATAGCGTAGGTTTGGGAGCCAGAGCCTCTCTATGTGCAGATCAACAGACCTAAGAAATAGCTTCATGACTGACATGGGAATCCACAGTGCAACAGGCTCTCCTTGGTCTCTCACCTCACCTCATCCCACAGAAAAACTCACAGTTGCCCAGTGAAACCACCAAAAGAGGGAACAGAGTGTTTTTTGGTAACCAATGGCAAATACTTATGGCAGCACAAAAAAAAAAAAAAAACACCACCACCAACAACAACACCCCACAAAAGTACTTTTAAAAAAAACCAACAAACAGAACCCAACATTAATCACAAGTCAAGCCAAAGCTTAACCAACAAATACCTTGAGCTCTCTCAGCCAGGTCTAAGACGCCCCTGGATTTGAAAACGTTACTGTGTTTTCCTTTTGCTACCTGTTGACCACTGTAGAGACCACAGATTGGGAGTGGCAGGCATCAGAGAATTGAAACAAGGTTGGCACGGACTCAATTTAGGCCAAAGCAAGGGCTCCTTTGTGACCACAGTGTCATCCTCCATATGTCTTTCGGTTGTGGTGACGTGTACGTGGCGTCTCTCCACAGGGCCTAGTCTGCTTTTAAGAATTAATGGATGTACAAATTTTTGTATTGCTTTTGATTTTTTTAGAAATGGGTGAAGAAGTCTAAATGGGGGAGGGAAAGCCTCTTATGAAGTGAATTAACTTGAAATCACAAGACAATTAAGTGGTTGGTGATTCATTATGATCAAGAAGGTTCCCAAAACAACTCTTTAGTGTCTTGCATCCTGGTGAAGAAAGAAGGCTTTTGAATACAAACTTCATTCTGGGGGTAGGAAAGGACGTCAGATCCCATTGATGAGAAAGATGGACAATGCATCCAGTTTCCTCAGAAAGTCTGACCTCTTGAGGACAGTAAAACGATGTCTTTATTTTTCTGATAAAAAAAAAAGAATATCTCTGAGATCTAGTATAGCTCCAGTATTTTTTTTTCCTTTTAAAAATAAAATAAGGAATATTGGGTGTTGGTGGTACATGCATTTAATCCCAGCACTGCAATGGGATCTCTGAGTTTGTGTCCAGCCTGATCTACAAAAGGAATTCAAGGACAGCCAAGACTGCACAAAGAAACCCTGTCTTAAAAAATCAAAGAAATAAAAAAATAAATAAAAGAATATAAAGAACCATTGTGGATGACACTATAAACATCATATTTGAAATCTGAATATTTGGGTTTTGCTTTTGATTATTATGTCATTTTAGTTTTTTACTTCTTTTTCACTTATATTTATTATGTTATATAAGTTTTGCCTGAATATATATGTATATGCACCATGTGCATGCCCGGGCCTCTCAGATGGGATCCTCTGAAACTGGAGTTACAGCTGGTAGTAGCCACCATGTAGGTGCTGAGAATTAAATCTTGAGTCCTCTGTAAGAACACAATGCTGTAACCAGATGAGCCTTCTTTCCAGCCTAGTTTTTAACTTAAATTTTTGAACTCTTCTTGGGAAATTTATCTTTATAATTTTATTATTTTGTTTTTGTTTTCATTTTCTTGTATATGGGTGTTTTGTCTACATGTATATCTGTGTACCGTGAATGTGCCTGGTGCCTTCACAAAGGTCAGAGGAAGGCATTAGATCCCCTAGGACTGGACTTAAACATGGTAGCTATGAATGACCATGTGAGTGCTGGGATATAAGCCCAAGTCTTCCAGAAGTGCATTCAGTGCTTTTAACTGTAGAGCCGCCATCTCCAGCCCATTTTTGTTGTTGAGACAGGAACTCATGTGACATAAACTCACTTCAAACTCAATATCTAGCTAAGGATGATCTTTAACTCTGTCTCCCTAAGTGCTAGGATTATAGACATATACCACTGTGCCTGGCTTACATAGTTCCCTGAAATTGAAACTGAAACAGTAAGTTAAATAGATTCTTGAAACATAGGATCTACCTTTTATTTTTTTTTTTAAATACCTAGGATATTTCAATAGTATTCCTTAGTAGAATACTACACTCTTGGTCTCTCTCTCTCTCTCTCTCTCTCTCTCTCTCTCTCTCTCTCTCACACACACACACACACACACACACACACACACACACACACACACACAGAGAGAGAGAATGAGTGTGTGTGTTTGAATTTTCACTTAAGCATGTGCACACACATGCTATGGTACACATATGGAGCTTAGAGGACAGCTTGTTGAGAGCAGGTTCTCTTCAACCATGTGGATTTCAGTAATCTAACTCAGTGATCTGGCAGCCTTAGCTTCCTCAGCCATCTCTCTGGCAAGTACCGAGGTTTCTACCCATTCAACAATGTAGTTCTATTTTTATCTTTTGAGAATTAGGTGATTGGTGTGTTGGATTGTTGATGTTCTTGGGGACAGTGTATGTAGAGAAAGGTTGGAAGTGGATATAATTAACATATATTGTTTACACATATGAAATTGTCAAAATAAGCTAAAATTAAATTCTATTGGAAAGAAACTGGGAGATTTATACATAATTTTATTTGAAACTGTACATAGTTTATTTTAAAAAATGAAAAATCAGAAGATGAAATTTTAAGTTTGTGTCTTTTTCTGAAATTTAAAATACTTACATGTGAAAGATTAAGTTTTATAAAAAAAAGGTACTATCGTAGAGTTTCTCATAGTAATGTATTTGCTTTTCCAGGAAAAGTTTTATGAAAGTTTATTAATGATGCAGTAATATATATTTGAAATATTCACATAATATGCTCAATTTTCTCTCTCCTTTTGCTCTTTTCTCCTGTCTTTATATGGATAATTGTTACAATTTCTGACCTTTCTGTATTCTTAATTTTCATTTGTCACCTTTGAAAATGTAGATGTCTTTAAGCTATTAGATAATTTGTACTAGAGGAAAAAAACAGACACAAGCAAGTATTAAAGGAGTGTAGGGGTTGGGGATTTGGCTCAGTGGTAGAGCGCTTGCCTAGGAAGCGCAAGGTCCTGGGTTCGATTCCCCAGCCCCGAAAAAAAAAAAGAAAAAAAAAAAAGGAGTGTAATGTGTCCTGCTGGGGGAATGGGTTTCAGTTGTAATTATACTATAGGAAAAAGAAATGTTTCCTTAGAAAATTGGAAGCTTTTGTTGTTGTTGTTTGTTTTGTTTTGTTTTTTGTTGTTGTTAATGTAGCTACTTGTCTTAGGGTTTTATTGCCGTGAGAAGACACCATGACTACAGTAATTCTTTTTTTTTTTTAAAGATTTATTTATTATATATGAGTACACTGTAGCTGTCTTCAGACACACCAGAAGAGGGCATCGGATCTCCTTACAGATGGTTGTGAGCCACCATGTGGTTGCTGGGATTTGAACTCAGGACCTCTGGAAGAGCAGTCGGGTGCTCTTAACCGCTGAGCCATCTCTCCAGCCCGACTACAGTAATTCTTAAAAAGAAAACATTTCATTGGGGCTGGATTACAGTTTCACAGGTTTAGTCTGTTATCATCATGGGAGAAAGTGTGGCAGATACAGTGCTGGAGCTGAGAGTTCGACTTTTTTTTTTTTTTTTTTAAAGATTTATTATATATTAGTACACTGCAGCTATCTTCAGACACACCAGAAGAGAGCATCAGATCTCATTACAGATGGCTGTGAGTCACCATATGGTTGCTGGGAATTGAACTCAGGACCCCTGAAGAGCAGTCAGTGCTCTTAACCACTGAGCCATCTCTCCAGCCCTCAGGTTCTGCATCTTGATCCACTGGCAGCAGCAGGAGACTGTGTGACACATTGGGCATAGCTTGAACAAAGGAGACTTCAAAGGCCATACCATAGTGACACAGTGACATAGTGACAAGGCCAAACCTCCTAATAGTGTCACTCTCTATGAACCAAGCATTCAAACTCATGAGTCTGAGGACCATTCCTATTCAAAACACTACACCATACATTCTTAACTTCATAAACATGTTTGCATAACATTAGGAAGTTTGTTGACTGTGATTTATACTATCTTTATTTTTATCATTTTATAGGTTTATTTAATGCTTTTGATGAAAATCGTGACAATCACATAGACTTCAAGGAGATATCCTGTGGATTATCAGCCTGCTGCAGGGGCCCCCTGGCTGAAAGACAAAAATGTAAGTGTGTTAAACAGTGTCTGTGAAGTGTCACATTATGATGTTCTGTAAAGACAGAATTAGCTTTCATCCATTTAACATTTGTGAGTTAAGGATTGAGTTCCTTAACTCTTAAGTTGCCAAATAGTGATCTTGTAATTGGTGATTAGTGAGTTAAGTCTAAGGAAGCATCAACATAGTTTGGATTCTTTTATGTTATTAATAAAATCGATTTTCCTGCAAAATCTGTAATTCATAATAAATTACAATAAATAGGAAAACAATTTTTTTTGAGACAGGGTCTTACCTTGGGCTGCTCTGGCACTCTTGACTTTCCTCTCTCTGCTAGAATACTAAAATTGAGGTTCAAGCCACCATGCTAACTGAAAATTTTAAATATTAGGAAATATGTTGTTAGTCTATAGAGTATTTTGTTTCCTGCATAATTTGAAACATAGCTCATTGTATTTCATTTATGTACATTAATATTCTATTCACAAGATAAGTTTGTAATTGGACATAATTTTCTCAAAATCAAAAAAAAAATCGGCATCTTTTACCTAACAGTCTGAAAGCATAATTTATAAGCATAAATATATATTATATTAAATAAATCATAACCATTTTGAGGGATTGTGACAATTTACTTGGGATTTAGCATAAATATATTTTCAAAGGTTCTTTTTGATTTCTTAAAATGGAGCTTCACAAATATCTGTTTTGGTATTGTGTTTGATATTTTTTAGATCTGTTATAGTAATGTAACCTGAATTGATTTACTATAATAATTACATATTAGAAGGGGTTAAAGAGGCCTCTTCTTTGCTGGGGGGTGAAGGGGTGTTGAGACAGGATTTTTCTTTGTAGTCCTGGTTGTTTTGGAACTCTTTTCTGTAGACCAGACTAGCCCTAAGATTTGCTTACCTCTGCCTCCCAAATTCTAAGATTAAGTCATATACTACTATACTGAGTTTATGAAGGGATTTCGTTGTTTTTGTTTTTGTTTTGTTTTGTTTGAGACAGAGTTAATCTAAATAACAGTCTTGTCTGACTTGGAATTTGCTCTGTAGACCAGGCTGGCCTCGAACTCGGAGATCTACCACTTTCTGCCTTCCAAGTGCTGGGATTAAAGATGTACAGATCTAGGGTTGTTTTTTTTTTTTTTTTTTTTTTTTTTTTTTCATTGTTCCAAACTGGTTTTATGGAAGATGGTTTCTTATTAAAATATCTGTATTTACTTATTTGTTAATTTATTCATTTGTTTTGTTGAGATGAAGTCTTAACTATGTAGCTCAGACTGACCTTGAACTCATAAAAATCCAATTTCCCAAGTACTAGCATTAAAGGCATATATTAACATACCCAGCAAAATTTTTTTCATTGAAATTTAATGTCTTTAAGAAATTAAAACCTCTGTTGCTCACTTGATGTTAATTATTGCCTCTCAAAATTTAAAGTTTTGGGTCAGTGAAGTGACTTGATGGGTAAGAAAGCTCACCACCAAGTCAGACAACTTGCATTGGATCAGAGGGAACTTCCCACATGGTAGAAAGAGAGGACTGACTCACACAAGGTGTCCTCAGACTTCTATGTACACTCAAATACATACACTAAATAAATGTAATTTAAAATAGTTTTTAAATTTTAAGTCTTCTTTGGTGTTTTGTTTTGTTTTTGCTGGTCAACTAGAAGTTGACAAACCATAGTGATTTATGTAGAGTTAATTAGTTATGTGGTAATTGTCTAATTCTTTCCATATAAAGTTTGTACATAAACTTTACTAAGGAATTGAGATTACACCTTACAAAATATTAAATGTAAATTATATTCTCTAGACAGATAAAGTAGAAGTTGGGAGTCTAATTCTCAACGTAGATGGGAATTTCAAGCATAGAAGAAAAAGATCTTCAATGATCAGTCTTGAGTGAGAAACTAACTTAAGGGAGGAAATACAACTGACTGAGTGTAAAGACTAACTTAAGAGAAGGGTGTGTAGCTGAGTGTAAAGAAAAGAATATGCACAGATGTCCAAGTCTCGAGTTTGATTCAGCAACACCAGAGAGAAATTCAAAGATTTATGTTGCCTCTTGAAAATGTAATGTTTCTTATAGAATGACTTAGCCCTTTCTTTCTAGTGTATAAGAAAGGTAGCTCTGGATTTGGCTGATAGATAGGTCTTTTTAACCTGGGTAGGGTAGTCATGAAGTCTGATCACAGTTCCACATGTTACAATAATGCTAATAATATAATGCTATATATAGTATGGCCTCCTCCTGATGAGAACTGCTACAGTACATACTGGCTTAGAAAACTAAGTAATTGTACAGAGTAGCTTCTAATGAAATGCATCGTATTTCAGGATCTAAAAGTGATTTCCCTTCATAAGAGTTTCTTGTCATTAGTTTGTTTCAAGGTGTTTGATATTGACCGTGATGGAGTTCTCTCCAGGGTTGAACTGAAAGACATGGTGGTTGCTCTTTTAGAGGTCTGGAAAGATAACCGCACTGATGATATCCCTGTAAGTTCTGATTCTTTTTGTTTGTTGGTTGGTTTTTGAGACAGGGTTTTAATGTAGCTAAAACTGACATGTGCTATGCCCCATGTCCTGCTAAGTTCTGATTTTTCGATAGATAGATAGAATGAATGTTTGAAAAAAAAAAAGGAAAAATGAATTGTTTTTTATATATGGGGGGACTAAAAAATATACATTACTCTTTTGAATTTCTTTTTAAAGGAATTACATATGGATCTATCAGACATTGTAGAAAGAATATTGAATGCACATGATACCACAAAGGTGAGACTGGCTATAAGTAATTTAATTTTTCTAAAAATACTATGTATGCTAAATCAAGATGTATAGTTTAAACAATAGTCAAATGACTCTTTTGCATTATCACCACTTACCTGGTCCTGTGGTAAAATACATCCACATAATCTCTAAAAATAGAGATCTATTCCATCTTAAGCAGCAACTCTATGAAGTCTAATATATGAATTAAGTAGACTCCTCCCTTGACAGCTTTAGTTTATAGTCTTTATTTCTTCCATTTAATAAATTATGCTAAGATTAGCTTTATTATTGAATAAAGGAAACCAAACAGTATCTGTTACTTAACTCTATTATATCAGATTTAAAAACAGAAGGAAAGCTAACAGTGGCAGAAGCTGAGGTTGGAATTTCTGGGGTGAAGAATCTTTTAGATGAGGCTGTGAGACTGTGAGGCCAAGGAAGTTTATTTACAAACAGTCACTCCTTGGAATTAGTTAGTTTGGTAAGACTTATTGGTAGCAGTATCATAACAGACTTACTTCTGTAGCCTGAAAGTTTTATCTGTCTCTGAAAAATTGAAAATTATGTGAAAAAAATATGTGAAGTACATTTGAAGTAATTTAAATCTTTTCATTCAAATACTGACATGTACTTAGTAGCAGGCGAGTAAAGAATAGGCCATAATGGTGTTGTATAATTGAAGTTTAGAAAAAAATTAAGTCAGTTTTCTTGTTTGTTTTGCTTTTGTTTTTTGAGAGAGGGTTTCTGTGTGTATCCCTGGATGACCAAACTGGCCTTGAACTTAGAGATCTGCCTGCCTCTGCCTCCTGAGTGCTGGCATTAAAGGCATGAGCCACGACTTCCTGGCTTTAGTATTATACTTTTATGTTAAATGGAGTTTCTCTTTCTGGCTCCAGTGACCATTGGGATTGTTTAGGGACTCAAATTGCCATGTAACCATGACAGTTTAGAATATGACTTGGATATTTTACTGACTCGACTGGTGCTATACTATACACTGTGCCAACGATATCTCACAGTTTATCTAAAACATCTATTTTTTTAAAAGATTTATCTATTTATTATATTTTAGTACACAGCAGAAGAGGGCATCAGATCTCATTACAGATGGTTGTGAGCCACCATGTGGTTGCTGGGATTTGAACTCAGGACCTCTGGAAGAGCAGTCAGTGCTCTTAACCACTGAATCAGTAGCTCAGGTTGATCTTTGCTCTGGGTAACCAGAAGTGACCTTGAATTTCTGATCCTCCTGCTGCTTCTCCAACTATAGGAATTGCAGATTTGTTTAACATTTTATCACTTGTAAACTCATACTAATTTTGATACTTCTTATGTGAGCCCATCGTATCTTCTGTACATTATGGTTTGCTTTTTAAAATATTTTATTCCTGTGCTATATAGTAATTGACATTAATGACAGGCAGTCAATTTGAATGTCCCTATTTTAGATGGGCCATCTTACTCTCGAAGACTATCAGATATGGAGTGTGAAAAATGTTCTTGCCAATGAGTTTTTGAATCTCCTCTTCCAGGTATGTTTAAGGCAAATGACAGATTTGGAGAGGGTAATGGTATACTAGTGATTCTGTGTCTTCCGTCATGTGCCTGTGTTAGCACATCCAGATTACAGACCATGTCTTATAAAACACATAAGTTCCATTATCTTGAATTTAATGATTATTTTCATTTTTAAAATTTTCTCTTTTAAAATGCTGTAAAGATCATAATGGTTAGGTATGTTTGTATTTCTTATGGTTTATGGTTTTCCATTTTTAATGAGGGATAACTTCCATGTAAAACAGTTGTGTGAATAAATGGTCTCTTCTTGATAGCTAATGTCTAATTGTTATAGATCTAAAACATATACTACTCTGCTATTGGAGATTTGGAAGTTAGCCTCCATTTTTAAAAAAGTTAAAAACTACTCAACTAAGATAAATTTTCTTCAGGTATTAATTAGTTCATCAGTTATGAGATTCCCATCTAAAAAGTAGATTTCAGGTAAATAACATCAAATATCATATGGTTTAAACATTAGCACCCCCAGTAAAGTGTGATTATCCTTTTGTTTTTCTCTAGGTATGCCACATAGTTCTGGGGTTAAGACCAGCTACTCCAGAAGAAGAAGGACAAATTATTAGGTAAGTTTATCGTTTCTAGGTTTTTTATTGCACAGCTAAAATTTTTAACACTTGAATACATTAGTTACTAAGGAACAGTTTATCTTGCTTTAATATTACAGTAAAGCTGTTTCTAAAATTACATTTAGAGACCAGTATGTTGGCTCATGCCTTTTTTCTCAGCACTTGGGAGGCCAAGGTAAATGGATCTCTGTGAATTCAAGACCAACCTGGTCTACATAATGAGTTCCAGGACACTTACAACTATGTAAAGAGACTCTCTCTCTCTCTCTCTCTCTCTCTCTCTCTTCTCTCTCTCTCTCTCTCTCTCAAAAAAAAAAAAAAAAAAAAAAAAAAGCCGAGTATGGTAGTAGGGACTTTACATCTTGAATCTCAGCACTGGCATAGCAGAGATTAGTACATTTTTGCATTGGAAGCCAACCTAGTCTACCCTTGTGAGTTCCAAGAGAGCCAGGGCTACACAGAGAAGTCCTGCCTGAAAAACAAACATTAGAAGTAGAAAAAAACCTTTTTAATTATATTCCCAGTGGGTTGGCAGTATGGTGCAGGCTTTTAATCCCAGACTGGGAAGGTAGAGGCACAGACAGATCTCTGAGTTTGAGGTCAGCTAGCCAGTCTAAAGAGCAAGTTCGAGTACAGCCAGGCCTACATAGAGAAATCCTGTTGGGAAAAACAAACGAACAAATAAATAACTCCCTAGCTAAGAAATTAGAGTAGCTTAAAAGTCACATTATGTTTAGCATTGAAATTGTACTGGGGATGTCTCTCAGAGGTTTAAAAACAAAACAAAACACTCAAAACCTAATAAAATTACCAAAAGAATTTTCAGAGCAGAAAGAAAAAAGCAGTTTGTCCTAGTAGAAGAACTTCAGTAAGAATAGCCAACGTTTTCATCAAAAGGCATGGAACTAAGAAGGATAGAAAAAAACAACTAAGAATTTTATATTTAGCAAAATTCTTTAAAGTGATTTGGACAGGAATAGGGGAGGAGATGAAGGTCGGTAGGAAGGAAAAAGAAATGATTTAGGTTTCCAGTTGATTTTTAGATATGTTTCCAAAAGCATTTGCTTACAAAGTAACTTAGACTTACAATCTAAAACTTCTGTATCTAAAAGACAACCTAAAAAATGAAAGTTAATATTAACAAACTGTACCATCCATAATTCTTTAATAACTAGAATGTATAAAGAACTGCTATAACTCAACAACAAAAAGATAAGTGGTTAAAATATAGACAACAGGAAACACCATTAGCAGTTGCCACCACTGGAGACAATCAAAAATATCTAGGGGAATACTGTATGGGGCAAGTGACTTCTCTTATTTTTGTTTTGAATGTTATTCATATAACACGTGTCTGTGTGAGATATAACTAAAAAAAAATAGAGAACTACCATGGTTACATAATGTTTTCATTGCATTAGTGGATTTTTTTTTCCATCAAAAATGTTCAAACGCTGTTCACCTACTAGGATGGTTTTAAATTTTTGTTATTTTTAAATTTATTTTTGCTAGCATATAATGAATTAGGGTTTATTATTATGGTATTTTTCTTTTTTCCTTTTTTTTAAAAAAAAACAAAACAAAACTTTTTCTTGATTATTTGACATCATGCACCCCAGTTCCACTCTTCTCCCTGTTCTTCATATCCTCCCTTCACTCTTGCAACCTCTCCCCCAAAATAAGAAACACACAAATGAACAAACAAAAATTAAACAAAGCAGAATAAAGAATAGAAACCATCTCATCAGGGAAGCTGTAGTGTGTCCATGTGTCCTACAGTCTACCCCTCTGTCCACACATCTTCACTTGCAGATGTTCATTGCAGTGAGTCACTGGTCTAGTTTGAGGTCTCTGGCTTCGTGACTCCATCAGTATGCTCCCTGGGTTCCTCATTGGGACACATCTTGGTTATCCTGTTCTTGCCCTCTGTCATGGAGATCCTGTAGCTTTGGATCAACAGGACCTGTCCTTTCATGCACCCCAACAGTTCACAGATGATGTGGATTTTGGGGTGGGCCAACTCAAAGCCCTGAATGCCTGGGTGACAGCTGAGCTGATCAGCCCTCTGGGTCTCCCTTATCCACACCACCAGGGTGAGCTCTCCCTCTCTCATGCCCTCAGGGCCAGCTCAGCCCAAAATGTGCTTGCAGAGCCAGCTCTAGTCAAGCCGTGAAGCCCACTCACAAGCACTCAGCCAGCCAAGTAGAAAAGGGGAGAAAGACTGATCCTGGTAGAGGCTTTCCAAGTCTCAGTGCCCACCCCAATGACACACCTCCAACAAGGCCATACCTCCTAATCTTTTCCAAACAATTCCATTAACCGGGGACCAGGCATTTAAACATACAAGACTGTGGGAGCCATTCTCATTCAAACCATTGCAATCATCCATTGGCTACACCGTTTGCCTGCAAGCTCCAGGAATCTACCTATTAAAACCTTTGTGCTTGGATTTTAGGCATGCACTATTCTGAAACCTGACTTTTCTATAGTGCTGGAGATCCAAAGTCAGGTCCTGGTACTTGTTTGTTAAGTACTTTATCCACTGAGCTATCTTTCCAGCCCCAAATTGTATGTGAATGGTATTTCATAGTGGCCTATAACTATTTAGATTGACTTACTGGTGGAATAGTGTTCCACTCCACTAATTGAAGTGGTGGCAGTTTCTACTGACTTCATTTTCTTGTTTTGTTTTTCTATTTTGAAATGTCTAAGGAAAGAGAAAAGGTTTCTAGTGATAAATTGCAATCTTGCATTCAGTTTCAAAATTTTCTTCTCATGTGTTGGATTTCTTTTGTATGTGCAGAGGATGGTTAGAACGAGAAAGCAGGTATGGTCTGCAGCCAGGACACAATTGGTTTATCATCTCCATGCAGTGGTGGCAACAGTGGAAAGAATATGTCAAATACGTAAGTTAAATTCCTGTATATATACACTTTAAGATTTTTGAACTATAACACTGTAGAACTACTATGCCAACTCAGACCAAGATTTCAAGGAAAAGGAAATGAATATTTATGAAAATTGCTATGGGGCAGGCTCAATGTATGCATTTTTTCACAGATTTTTCTCGTCACCAACTACATGAAAAAGATAGTGCCTATTTATGTTACATGTTGTTTAGGTCATTTAATTCTCACATCTCTGTGAGGAAGAGGATATATTCATTGTACCTGTGAGGAATTTGGTACTGAGAGAAAAAGAAACTTGGGTATCTTCCTCAGTGTAGACCTGGGATCCAGTATCGGAACGGGTTTTTAAAGTTTATATTGTCAACACATCATTGATATTGTTTTTCACTTTTTCCATTTAAAAAATTGAGGTAGAGGTTGGGCCATGATGCCCCACACCTTTAAATCTAGCATTTAGGAGGCAGAGTCAGGTGAATCTCTGTGAGTTTTAGGCTAGCCTGGTCTATGTAGGGAGTTTTAGGGCAGCCAGAACAACATAGACCTTGTCTCAAAAAACAAAGTAAAAGGTGATGGTATCCCACACCCTTAATCCCAGTACTCAGGAGGCAGAAGCAGGTAGATGTCTGTGAGTTCAAGGCCAGTCTGGTGTACAGAGCAAATTCTAGGGCAGCCAGGACTACACAGAGAAACCCTGTCTCAAAAAATAAATAAATAAGTAAAAATAAAAGAAAGAAAATAAGTTAATTGTTGGAAATTAGTAAGTGTTGATTGATTTCTTATTCAAGTCTTACACTCTTATAACTCCTGTTTGTGGGTCTGTGTTTAGATTTCATGCATTTGTGTATTTTTTTTTCTATTTGTATTGCTGTTGATATTCAGCTTTAATCTGAGGCAGTCAAATAAGATGCAGGTACTATTTCAGTTTGCTTTCTTCCTTTGTTGAGACTTGCTTCATGTTCCACTATGTGATTGGTTTTGGAGACAGTTCCTTGGGCTGCTATAAAGAAAGTATAGTGCTTAGGTGCTTATAGTATGCTTGAGTGGGGTGCTCTGTAGATATTTGATAGGTTCATTTGATTTGTGATATTGTCCAACCTCTGAGTTTGTGTTTGGTTTTTCTCTGGATGACCTGTCTATTGGAGAGAGTGGGGCATTGAATCAACCATTGTCATTGTATTAGGCTCAATGTGTTATTTTAGATCTAATATCTAATAGTGTCTCTTATGAAATTAGGTGCCTTGTATTTGTATATAAATGAATTGTATTATCCTCTTAATGAATTTTTCTTTTAATGACTATATAGTGTTTTTTTTTTCCTATCTCTTCTATTTAGTTTTGATAAAATAGAAGTCTGTTTTATCAGATACTAAAACAGCTGTGCCTACTTGTTTCTTAGTTTTGTTTGCTTGGAATACCTTTTTCCATTCTTTTTCCTCTAAGGTAGTATCTGTCCTTATGATAGAGTATGCTTCTTGGAGACATAAGAAAGATGAATTGTGGTTTCTTAGCCAATCTGTCTTTTTGTTAGGGAATTGAGGCTATTAATACTCAGATTTTGTTGAACAATGTTAATTCCTGCTCTGTTGCTGTGGTGGTTTTGTTTTGTTTTTAAGACCTCTTTTGGTTAAATGTTCTGAGATTATTTCTTTTGCCCTCTTAGAATGGTTAACCTTCTCTTCAGACTGAAATAGTCCTTCTCGTGTCCTATGTAGAACTAACTTTTTGGACATAAATGTCTTAAATTTGTTTTTATGATGAACTGTTTTTCTTCTCCTTTGATTGTGACTGTTTTGCTGTATGTAATATTCAGGGCTGACATCTCTAGCCTTTTAGAGTTCGTTTATGTGGTACAGTGTACTGATGAGTATATGTGACTATGTTATATGAATAGATTGGGGGCATTGTGTATCTATATGTATATACACATACTCATTCCTCCCTTAAGGAAGTATCATTTAATTATATAGCAAATGGCTTTAGCAACTCATAGTGATCAAATAAATAGATATTTATGATATTTGTTGTATTAAGATTAATCCTTTGAGAGGCTGGGAAGATGGTTCGGTAGTTAAAAATACTCTAACTCCTCTACCATAAGACCTAGGTTCAGGGCTGGAGAGATGGCTCAGCGGTTAAGAGCACCCGACTACTCTTCCAGAGGTCCTGAGTTCAATTCCCAGCAACCACATGGTGGCTCACAACCCTCTGTAAAGAGATCCGATGCCCTCTTCTGGTATATCTGAAGAGAGCTACAGTGTACTTATATATAATAAATGAATAAATCTTTAAAAAAAAAAAAAAAAAGACCTAGGTTCAATTCCTACGTCCCACAAGACAATTTACAACCATTTATAATTCCAGTTCCAAAGGATTCAATATCCTTCTCTAACCTACAGGGGCACAAGTGTTACACAGACACATAGAAGCAAAACAGCCATACACATAAAATATAATAGAATGCATTTTTTAAAAAATTAATTCTTTAATAGCTACATACTTGTCAGATTGTTAAATTTGGGTTCTCTGTGGTTTTAGGATGCCAACCCTGTTGTAATTGAACCATCATCTGTTCTAAATGGAGGAAAATTTTCATTTGGAACAGCAGCACATCCTATAGAACATGGAGAAGATAGAATCAGTAACAACCTTAGTTATATGAATACCACAGAAGAAAAATACTCAGACAACATTTCTTCTGCATCTGAAGCCTCAGAATCTACTGGCAGTGGTAAGTATAGCTTGGCTCCCATGGGTCTCAGTAATGTTTTTGACCCAGATTCTCATATAACCCAGACTAGCCTTGAACTTGCTCTGTAGGAGGTCCTGAGGTCCTGCGGAGGATCTTGAACTTCCGAAACTCCTACCTTTATTTCCTAAGTACTGGGATTACAGGCATGTACTACAATACAGTACTCATGATTATTCTTAGCTGATCTATTTTTGTGGTTAAGAGTATTGAGATCACGCTTCATTCAAAGAAATATGTTTTGAAAGTATTACAGCTTTTTAAGTAAACTCATAATCTCTCAATATGAAAAGTCTTCACCTTTCATTAGCCAAGGCCTATTGCTATTTAATCTGCTTTGCCAATAAATTCAGTATAGTGAAAACATATTTTAAGGAAATAAAATTACCAATCTCCAGAACTCTTTAACCGTAAACATGCCTTCATTAGATTCAGATCTTCACAGCAGACTGGCTCAACACCTCAGTCCAGAATTGTGAAGGTTTTTTTTCTAAAATACCATACTGTCATCTGTACTTACCTGAAACTTAATGGTTCTGTACTTACCAGAAAGATAATTTGGTACTACCGAGATACATCCAATTGAGAATGATTCCTCTTAATTGCCTATAAATTAACAAAACTCTCAAACCATATCCTGCCTTTATTTTCTCTTCTGACATTTTTTTCTCCCCTTTTCTGTGGGAGTAGTTAGCAAACTGGCCAAGCTAGCATTCTCCTTCATTCTGAATAGAGTCTTCTGTCTACTGTTTCTCTTCCTTGTCTGACACTACAGAAATCATTTAGCACTTCTAGAAGTATTGTGCTCTGCTTTAACACCACATTTCATCCTCATATTTTCTCTTCATTTCCTGATTCTTTTCCTTCCACTTTTGATGCTAAGAATTGAGTCTGGGGTATCAGATGTGCTAATGACTTCATGCTCTACTATGAATCTTACTAGAAACCTTAGCTCAACTTCTAAAAGAAACAAGATTATTTCTTAACCCTGTCTAGGTTTCTGTCTGATACGTATTTTATTATATAGCATTGCTACCCACAAGTAAAAGTTTACAAAGCAATTGATAACTAGAATGTTTACCAAAGATTAACATGTAGTTGAATTGAAATATTTTATGTGAGTACACTGTAGCTGTCTTCAGACACAGCAGAAGAGGGCATCGGATCCCATTACAGATGGTTGTGAGCCACCATGTGGTTGCTGGGATTTGAACTCAGGACCTCTGGAAGAGCAGTCGGTGCTCTTAACCGCTGAGCCATCTCTCCAGCCCCGAATTGAAATATTTTAAAATATCAGGTTCAGACTCTGCCATCATTAGTCATTTTTCTCTGTGTTTTCCTATTATAACATCTTTAATCCCAGCACTTGTGAGGCAGATGCAGGCAAATTTTTATTAGTTCAAGGCCAGCCTAGTGTACAGAGCAAGTTCCAGGACAGCCAGGACTACATAGAGAAAGAAAACCTGTCTTGAAAAACAAAAACAGGGGTTGGAGATTTAGCTCAGTGGTAGAGCGCTTGCCTAGAAAGTGCAAGGCCGGGGTTGGGGATTTAGCTCAGTGGTAGAGCGCTAGCAAGCGCAAGGCCTGGGTTTGGTCCCCAGCTCCGGGGGGGGGGGACGGGGGGACAATAAGAAAATAGTGTGTGTGGTGGCACATGAACCCCTTTAACAGGAATAGTAGGCAGGTAGATCTCTGAGTTCAAGGCCAGCCTGGTCTATATAATGTGAGTGTCAGGCTAGCTAGAGATACACAGTGAGACCTTGTCTCAGATAAAGGGAAGAGAAGAAGAGGGGTTTAGAGGTCTCCTAATGCTGTTTTCTGCCAAGAGTATTTGGAGTAATGATTGCAGTAGAAGGCTTTTAGGGCCTGCCTGCCTTCTTTCCTTCCTTTTCTTCCTTCCTCCCTCCCTCCCTCCCTCCCTCCTTCCTTTCTTTCCTCCCTCCCTCCTTCCTTCCTGTCAGGAGATATATAATTCTCATTATGAATTACATATTCTAGGAAGGTGGGCAAGTATTTGCACTTGGTAACATTTTTGAAAACTCTAATCCTGTTACTGTCTTTTGTCTAGTAAAGAATACATCTGTCCTTTCTATTGACTGTGTATTTATCAAAATGTAAAACTTTAGTGACATTCCAGGATAATAACATTAACACAGTGCATTGACATCTGAATTTGTATTTTCAAACCTATGTATATATAAAAACAAAAAATAAGAAACTCCATCATTGTTGTTTTGTTTAAGAAACTCCATCATTGTTTTGTTTTGTTTCTTGATAGGATTTCTGTATTCTGCCACACCAGGGGCAGATATGTGCTTTGCAAGGCAACATAACACTTCTGACAATAACAACCAGTGTTTGCTAGGAGCCAATGGGAATATCCTTTTGCACCTTAATCCTCAGAAGCCAGGAGCTATCGATAACCAACCACTAGTAACTCAGGAACCAGTAAAGGTAGGTGTTTGATATCAAACCTTATTTTCTCTTGCAAGTAGTCATTAAATTTCAGAAGTTTTAGCATAAAGGAAGGCATTGTAGTTTATCTAGTTTTACCTCTTGTAGGTATGATGTCTTCTCATAGTACACCTCTATGAGAAAGAATATGCTATAGAGCCCTAGTTGTC
The DNA here is from genome assembly GCF_011064425.1 of Rattus rattus. Taxonomy (NCBI): domain Eukaryota; kingdom Metazoa; phylum Chordata; class Mammalia; order Rodentia; family Muridae; genus Rattus; species Rattus rattus. Next base: position 85,669,823 of record NC_046162.1, read on the forward strand.
CTGGAACTTGCTGTGTAGACCAGGCTTACCTGGAACTCAGAGAGATTCACCTGCCTTTGCCTCCTAAATGCTGGCACTAAATGCATGTGCCATCATACCTAGCCCAGCGTTCCCTTTCTTACATAGTCTATTGGAAAGTAAAACCTGAGAAAATCCCATTTTCTCAGGGTTGGGCCTGGGATGTAGCTCAGCAGCAGTTACCTTGTTTACAGTACAGGATCCACTAAAAACTGAAGAAAAAAAAGTATTTTTCAGCAACATTAAACTAGGAAGTAAGATGAATTTGTTCTATGTCTAGTTTTTTGGGGTTTTTTGATGTACAGGAAACTATGAAATTAAAACTCAGTTTAACCCAGCCCTGGAAAAAAAAAAAAAAAAAAAAGAAAGAAAAAAAAAACTCAGTTTAATTTAATTCTTTCTAAGGCTACATCATTAACACTAGAAGGAGGACGATTAAAACGAACTCCACAGCTAATCCATGGAAGAGATTATGAAATGGTCCCAGAACCTGTGTGGAGAGCACTTTATCATTGGTATGGATCAAACCTGGCCCTCCCTAGACCAGTAAGTATAGCTAATAGTGCCTTATATAAGAAATAGTCATAGAAGAATGTGCATGGGTGTGTGTGCTGTATGAAGACCAGAGGTTGATATTTCTTTTCTCTGTTAATTTTCCTAGTTACAGTTCAGTTCTTACTTTATGGTAACAGAGTACTTGAAGCATGTTCAAATTATTTGAACAAAACCTGTAGGTTCCTTTACACTTTATTTATTCAGTTAGCATTTAGGTAATATTTAAGGTTTTAGAAGGGTATTAAAATATAGCTATTTTCCTCCACCCCCTTTTCTTCCACCGACACTCATTCCATCCCAATCTCTGGGCCTCTTTCTCGCCAATTGTTATTTACAGACATGTTCATCTTAATGCATATGCACACTCAATTACGCGAGTGTGAATGTGTCTTGCTAAGTACATTTAATATTGCATTGCATGATTTCAGAGCTGACTACTTAGTGTTAAATAACCAATTAGCAACCTCCTCCATGTTGGAAAACTTTTTTTCTCTCTTTTAGCATGATTTTGTTGCCTATAGTTCTTTTGTCTAGGGGTGGGGATGCTTTAGTTTTTCCCTTTCATGTTAGCATGTCTTGGCATTGTTGTCCTTAGTCAGGCCTTGTTTAGGCACCCGTATTGTTGAGGTGTCATGAGCAGTTGTGAATTTTTTTTGTAATGATCTGACTGTTTTGAAAAGAATCTTTGAGGGTTGGGTGTGTTGCTTATATCTGAGATTTGGAGGTGGGTTTTTTTGTTGTTTTGGGATGGAAGGGTTCTAATAATTCTTACTTTATGTGTATCAGTGTTTTGTGTGAAGGAGTCAGACTCCCTATAACTGGAGTTAAAAACAGTTGTAAACTGCCGTATGTGTGCTGGGAATTAACCCAGGACCTCTGGAAGAGCCGCTAGTGCCTTTAACCACTGAGCCATCTCTCCAGACCTGCCCCCCTTTTTAACTCTTAATTTTGCTTACAAATGAAAGATGGGATGGAAATGTCTACAAATTCTAATCTTGAAAGATTAATTTAGGAGCAAAAACTTGAGCATATTCAAATCTATATAACTTAAATGTATTAGTAAGCTACTAAAATATAAGGAGTAAACTCGTTAAATATTTTAAAATTGGGGTTGGGGATTTAGCTCAGTGGTAGAGTGTTTGCCTAGCAAGCGCAAGGCCCTGGGTTCGGTCCCCAGCTCTGGAAAAAAAGAAAAAAAAATTAAAATTAGTATCAGAGCTTAGCATGGTGACACCTGACTATAATACCAATACTTATGGGTCAAAGATTCAGGGCAGGCTACTATATAGAGCAACACTGTCTTTAAGAGAATCATAGGTTAAAAGCTAGAAATATATCTCAGTGTTTCGAGCAATGGCTCTTAACAAAAGAACTTGGGTTTGCTTCCTAGCACCTACATGGTAGCTTATGACTATCTGACACTTCAGGTTCAAGGGATCTGACAACCTCTTCTGGCCTCTGTGGGCACCAGGCACACATAGGATACATTTATGCAGGCAAAAAAAACCCATACATACATGGGGACAGGAGTGATGGCTTACTGGTCAAGAATACCAGTTTCTTGTTCTTCTAGAGGACATGAATTTGATCCCAAACATCCACATGACTCAACCAGTCTATAGCTCCAGCTCCAGGAGATCCCCTCCTCTGGGCCTCAAGGGCATTGTATTAATGTGGTGAACAAGTAAACACCATACGCACAGAATAATAATTTAAAAGACCTTTTGGTTGGGGTAAGGTAGAGTCTTTTTACGTAGCTCTGGCTTGCCTGGAATTCCCTCAGTAAACTAGGCTGACCTCTTAACTCATGTGGATACACCTGCTTCTGAGGCCTCTGCCTCTGCCTCTGCCTCGAGTACTGGGGTTAAAGGTATGAGCTACCATACCTACTTAGGAAACTTTATCTTAAAGAATATATATATTTCTTTTTAAAAATACTCATAAAATAAAAATAGTTTTTAAAAACTGCCAAAGGGGCTAGAGAAATGGTTCAGAGTTTAAGAGCATTTACTGTTTTTTCAGAAGACCAGGTGTGTTTCCTTAACTACATGGCAGCTAACAGCCATCTGTATCTCTGCTTCCAGAGGATCTGATGCCTTCTTCTGGCCTATGCATGCACCAGACTCACATGTAGTATACATACATACAGGCAAGCAAAACAGTCATACACATAAATAAATCTATAAAACTTTTTAATAGAGGCTTAAGTTTGATTAAAGGGTTTTATTTCTTTTAGAGTCATCACTACTTTTTTTCTTTCATACAAATAGGTAATCAAGAATAGCAAAACGGACATCCCAGAACTAGAGTTATTTCCTCGCTATCTTCTCTTCCTTCGACAGCAGCCTGCCACACGGACACAGCAGTCTAACATCTGGGTGAATATGGGTATGATGAGCCTGAGAATGTTTCCTCAGCATTTGCCTAGAGGTAATTTAAGAATGCAGCAAGAATACCATGCATTTCCTTTAAAATAAATGAAAAATCACATTGCTCAAAGTTTGGTGCCACTATGCTAATATGTGCCCTCTGCTTTCATACAGAATCAGTAAATCACTTGTGAGCTTAGATCTGTGGTCATGCACAAGATTGGATGGGGATAAAGACAACCTCTTAGGAGCAAATTAAGACAGAGAGCCAACCTTCCTTCCTTTCTTCTTTCCTTCCTTCATTCCTTCCTTTTTAGGTTATAAGCTTTTGAAAATAGATAAAATAGATTTACATACTTTGTTGGTTTTGAGGTAAGCCATTGTAAATTGTCATTATAACTAAGCTATAGTTCACTGATAATTGGTCTTTTCAGCCTCACTCTAATTTATTGAAGTAGTTTCTTCTGAAGTTTTATTTTGACAAAATGAGAAACATTTCTCATGCTCTAAGAATGTTTTGTAAGAGGCATATTACAGAGCAAAAAAGTTTATTTCAAAATGAAAGTGATACATTTGTTATGAATTTTGAGAGTCCAGTTTTGTGTTTTGGTTAGTTTTTTGTTTGTTTTTGTCATTTTTGGTTTTTTTTGTTAAATGTTAAACCCAGGGCCCATGTATGCTAGATATCTGTCTATCACTTAATCATATCCCCACTTAGCCTCATACTGTGGCTTTGAAAAGTGCCATGCTGTCCCTCAACAAAGAAGGGGAGAGCCCTAATCAATCAGTAGCTCTCTATCTCTGTCTCTCTGTCTCTTTTGTCTCTGTCTCTGACAAAACATACACCACACCACACCACACCCCACACACACACACACCCAGGAGGTCCAGTAGCACATACCTTGAATCCCAGCAAATTGGGAGGCAGAGGCAGGTAGATCTCTGTGAGTTCAAAGCCAGCCTGGTCTATATACCAAATTCCAGGCCACTGAAAGTCATGTAGTAAGGCCTTTAATATATGCCATTCATAAGGTTCCCCTTTGATTTTGAGCTAAAGTTAAATTTTATTGATGAAGAATACTTGTATACTTTTCCCTTGCAAATATTTGAAATTATTCTTCAGTAACAAAACATTAAAAAATTTGAGCTGGCTAGATGACTCCATAGGTAAAAACATTTCCCACCAAGTCTGACAATCTGCATTTGATCCCCAGACACACATGGTAGAAGGTAAAAACTAACTTTTAAGTTAGTTTCTCTGACCTTTACATGCACACCTGGTGCAGTTGAACACACATAGATACATACTACGTAAATAAATGTAAAATAAAAATTTTTAATTAATTCATCAATTCACAGAATATTAGGCTATGCTTAATGTTGTTAGAATGTTTTAGCTGTCTCTAAACTTAAACTACCACTCCTGTGTAAGTACTAGCTCTCCTATGATTTTGAACAAGGTTATTTTCCTGAAAGAATTGGAGAGATGGCTCTGTGGTTAAAAGCATATGTTGTTCTTGCTGAGGACCCAGGTTCAGTTCCCAGCACTCTCACGGTGGTGCCTCATAACCATCTTTAACTCCAGTTATGAGAGAGCTGACACTTCCTCTACTATCTACAAGCATCAGGTACACATATACATGTATACATAGAAGTAAACCATACACATAAATAAATCATTCAGATAGTACATGAAGATGATTTCACATATTGTTTGGTAACAACTAGAACAAAACAGTGTTCATTATCTAACTAAACTTTGGGAACTTCGACTTTGGGAAAACTGTCAGAACAATGAAATAGAATTTATGAGACATTCTTAATTTAACTTTCTGATAAATTGAAATGTTAGCATACCTTCCATGGCATCCATGGCTTGTTTTTTTGTTTTTTTTTTGTTTTGTTTTGTTTTGTTTTATGGTTTTTTTTTTTTGATTCTCTTTGAAAGATAACATGAAAGGCAAGATGCGTTGTTGCATTTTTAGTAAGTATTTATAACTCTTGTGCTGATCCTAGATTTTTGCTGCTTGTGTAAATTCCTGATTTGCTGGTTTTCTTCAAAAGCAAAAAAATAAGCATAAGTGGCTGCCTTGCTTAATGAGCTGAACTGTGTAGACTCTAGAATTCAGTGTTTCTTTCTGTGCCCTAGGACAGTGGAGTTTGGCTGGGCACTGTGCTTGCTGGTGCTTCTAAATCCTAGAGTTGGGGTAGTTCTGATGCTCCAAATTTCTTAATTTGAAATTTTATTCCTGACTAATTATGAAATCAAAATTAATCATTTTGAATTTTATAAAACTGCTTTCTTGCTGTAATCTTAAAATTAATCCTCTGATGTATAATTGGAGAAATCTGTTCTTTTGTTTTAAGAGTTATTCTTTGCTTGCTAATAGACAAAGATTTGCTTTGCTACATGTTTAAAAATCATGTTTAAGTTTTTTTTTTTTACATGATATGTATATTGGTCAAATACTTAGTTATTACTTGTATTTACTGGGCTTTTTAAAAATCACTCCTTTCAAAGTAAGAAGTCTGCAAACCTTTCCATGGCTGTGTTAACTTAGGTAGGATAAGTCATTCCTTAGATGGCTTTTCAGCCTCCTAGCTGAGTTAAGTTCTTCTTGGAAGATGTTTTTCTTTTTTTTCTTTTTTTCGGAGCTGGGGACTGAACCCAGGACCTCTAGGCAAGCGCTCTACCACTGAGCTAAATCCCCAACCCGGGAAGATCTTAAAAAGAAAATGATGCTTAATAATTAAGGACTCACTAGAAACATATTACATGAGAAGAAAAAAAAAATAATGAATGGGTAAAAAATGACCTGGAATGTAAACCTGTACTCCAGCAGGGCTACATTGACATGTTAAGTTTGTACTTTTGCTTGGAGTTGCTTAACAAAATCTAGCCCCTTTCAGGCAGAGATAGCCATTGTAAACTCCAGCTTTTGTGTAGGTTTCCCAGACCTAATGTATTTAGTGCATATGTATGTAGAGTCCTAACCTCAGCCCCTCTAAGAGTCTGAGAGGCAATTAATGCCAGTCTTTTCATTTCTATTTTGAGCACTTCAGGGATATAAGGTCATCGTGTTGCTACCATATTGGGTAGGCAAAGATGATTTCCTCCTATTTTCCAACAGAATAATTGTTTAGTCACAAAAGCTTCTTGGCTTTATTTAAAAATACTATCTGGCCATATATAACCTGAAGCAATTTCTTTTATATATGATTGCTACCATATAATTGGGCCACTCAGTGATAGAGAGTGATGAAATTAGTAATTCTGAGTTTTAAAATCTAGATCAAGTAAATTTAGCTAACTGTGGAGTTCAAATTCCATTGTTTTTTAGCCACTTTTACTCTTCATTTTATTTTCCACTTCTGGGCATTAAGCCCAGGTCTTTTATACATGTTAAGCAAGCATTTTACTTCCTGAGCTAAATCCTCAGCTCCCTCCCAATTCCTAAGTAGAATTCTACTTTATTTTGCTATTGAGTATGACCAAATTGAGGACAGCCATATATTGATATCAATTTTTTTATCAGCATAGATTCTTGGGATCTAATTTAAATTATTTAAATATCTATGCTATTATTTTTGTTCTTCCAGAATTAAAGCTTTGAGATACTTGGGTCTCCTATTTTCTCAAACAGCCCCCCACTTTGGTTTTTTTGAGACAGGGTCAGACTGTCTTTATGTAACTGAGGATGACTCTGAACTCAATTCTCTTATGCTGGTATTATATGCCCATCCATGTTCAAGTTTTTATATTATTCTTTATTTATAAAATTTTTTAAATCTATACTACTTAATTCTCATCATTTCCTAAATTGCTATGGTCACTGTTGCTGAGGCCGATATGTTATGTTTGTTTGTCTATTTTTTTTATGTCTTCCTTTTCCCTTATGGTGATTATTATAACTATAGGAAATGTACCCTCTCCAAATGCGCCTCTAAAGCGGGTGTTAGCCTATACAGGCTGTTTTAGTAGAATGCAAACCATCAAGGAAATTCATGAATATCTGTCTCAAAGGCTTCGTATTAAAGAGGAAGATATGCGACTGTGGCTATACAATAGTGAGGTAAGCTTCTCAGAGTCATGAAAAATCTGATGTTAAAATCATGTCGAGGATATAGGCCAGTGGTAGAGCATTTGTCCACTATATACTAGGCTTTGGGCTTTAAAAAGAGTTAAATCATATTCCATAAATATGAGAGTTTGTATGTAGTAGTTATGCTAAATGCCATGTCTGGGGTATCAGTGAAAACTTTGGACTTTTAAGTTGTGCACATATACATGCAAACATTTGTCTCCCAAGATCATGACTGTTGATCAACATGAGCTGTACCATCTTATAACATTGCTGGTGCATTATAAAGTAAGAGCAAGTTGATTTTACATTGTGTTTTACCTGCATGTATGTCTGCTACATGCCTGATGCCCATGGAAGCCAGAAGAGATGGTCAGATTTTCTTAGAGTTATAGAGGGTTGTAAACCATCGTATGGGTGCAGGAAATGGAACCCTGGTAATTCGCAAAGAAAAACAAGTGCTCTTAACCACTGAGCCATCTCTTTAGCCCAATTTTTTTTTTAAAGGTAAATAGATTTCTTGTTAGATTTATTTTGAAGTTGCAAGTACACAGTAAAAATTCTTCATTTCCATCTCTGACCTTTGTCTTCCTCAGAGGCAATGCTACAAATGCTTTAATGTTTTTCCCATTATTTCATTATTGCATATACTCTGAAGCTAGTTCAAAAGTACAGTTTTTCCCAGTTCACTGTCCCATAGAACATTATGTCCTGCTTTAGTCATCATTGAGAAGCATAATCTTACAGTAATTAAGGGAACAGTTTGTGTGACCAAGAAAGGAAAATGTGGATAGCAACAGGTAAATTCAGTTGCAAGTTACAAAGTTACATTGCCAGAAATTAAATTCAGACTTTGCCACTTTGTGTAACTGAGGCAAGTCACTTAATGCTCTATACCCTGGTTTTCACAGAAAGGAGAAATGAAGATTTCTGCAAGTTCTGTAGTCTCTGTGAACTTCAGTTCGGTCTTTGATGACCGGTCTACTCTCTCCACAAATTACATATGATTTTGTTTCAACAACATGAGACCATTTGTAAAATGGTAGAACACATTAGCATTCCTTCACTTTGGCACCTAAACTATAGATTTGAATAACTAAATATCTGTAACATGAATTATGTAAGTGCAAAGGAATAGTAATTGTCATTCATTTTTATTATTGGATTTGTTTCAAAATAACAAAAACATTCCCCCCTCTACAGAACTACCTGACTCTTCTGGATGATGAGGATCATAGGTTGGAATATTTGAAAATCCAGGATGAGCAGCACCTGGTAATTGAAGGTACAGAATGGAAATGCACATCTGTATTAGACTGGGGAAACAGTTGTAGTTACAGTACTGTATGTGGGGGAGGGGTTGGTTTTGTTATGGGATTTTTGGTAGGTTTGGTTTGGGGTTTTTGGTTTGGTATTTATTTTTGTATTTTTGAGATAGAGTAGCCCAGGCTGGCCTTGAACTTCACAGATTAGATGAGGAAAATCTTTGACTTCTGATCCTCTTGCCTCTGCCTCCAAATGATGGCATAGAGTTTTAGTTTAGGGTAAGACTTGGAAATCCCATCTTAATTTTTTTTCTTCAAAATAGTATTATATTTTTTTATGTTAAAGTAGACCCACAGAACTTCTAGTATCTATTACCTGCTAGATTTTTTTCAAAAGAAGAATGGTCTGTCCGTCTGTGGCCTTAGGCTGACCAAGAAAGGATAATGTGGGTGGCAACAGGTAAATTCAGTTGCAAGTTAATGAAGTTTTATAAAATTTTTAGGCTACTACTTTAAGTTTCAGTGAATATATCAATATTTTCCTCCCATACTGGAGATTGAACCTAGGATCTCATGCGCGTGAGGCGTCCCACTGTGCTATGTTCTGAGCTCCTCCCTTAGACTTCCATTATCCATCAGCACTGGCCCCTCACCAACAGTGCAATTTCTGAATTCAGCCATAATTTACACATGGGCACATTCATGTTTTTGAAATTGTGGTAGCTTTTCCCACAACATCTCATGAAGATAACTGCTAGGTGCATCTGACCAAATTAATGGATTACCTCAATCAGTGATTGTAAGTTTAACAAAAAGGTTTTCTTATTTCTGATGTTTTAAGTTTGGGAACTTTTACTTTATCTAAGCTTGAATTAGTTTTGTAGATGGTTAATGTTATGGGTTGTATGTGCTCAGCCCAGAGAGTAGCAGAATTAGAAGCTGTAGTCCTGTTAGAGTAGGCGTGTCACTGTGGGTGTGGGCTTTAAGACCCTCACTCTAGCTGCCTGGAAGTCAGTCTTCCACTAGCAGCCTTCAGATGAAGATGTAGAACTCTCAGCTCCTCATGCACTATGCATGCCTGGATGTTGCCATGCTCCTACCTTGATGATACTGGATTGAACCTCTGAACCTGTAAGCCAGCCCCAATTAAATTTTGTCTTTTATAAGATTTGCTTTGGTCATAATGTCTGTTCACAGCAGTAAAAAATAGAACTTTTCGGGCTGGAGAGATGGTGACTGCTCTTCCAGAGGTCCTGAGTTCAAATCCCAGCAACCACATGGTGGCTCATAGCCATCTGTAATGAGATGCCCTCTTCCGATGTGTCTGAAGTATACTCATATACATAAAATAAATAAATCTTTAAAAAAATAGAAAAAAAATAGAACTTTTCTTTAAGTTAGTAGTACATTATAATTTTAAGATGCTCAGAAGAGGGGTTGGGGATTTAGCTCAGCGGTAGAGCGCTTGCCTAGCGAGCGCAAGGCCCTGGGTTCGGTCCCCAGCTCCGAAAAAAAGAGGAAAAAAAAAAAAAAAAGATGCTCAGAAGAAAGAGTAACAGTGAACAAACTATAATAACATATATGTATGAAGATGCCCTGATAAAATCCACCACTTTGTATACTAACCTTAAAAAAAAAATCAATGAAAAAAAAAAGTAATGTTGTAGCTCAGTTAGTAGAATACTTGCCTAGCATGCACGAATTTTACTGCTGCACCATATAAAGCCAGCTGCGGTGGTGTGTACCTATAATCCGAGCATTCAGGAAGTGACGTCTGGTTAACTTTGGCTACACATAGCAAGTTTGAGACTAGCCTGGGCTACATGAAACACTCAAAATAAAAAAAAAGGCTTGCAATGGTTTCAGAGCTAGTTACTAAAATATTCTTGATTTTTTTTTAAAGTTATGACTTAGCAGTAACTTTTATAACGTAGAACTTGAATAAATATGAATTGTTTGAATAATACATTCCAATCTGTCTTTTTAGTTCGCAACAAAGATATGAGTTGGCCTGAAGAAATGTCCTTTATAGCAAACAGTAGCAAAATAGATAGACATAAAGGTAAGTCAGTACATCGTTCTTACAGTCTTATTTGTTGTAGTTGCAGATGTTCTCACTGTGTCGTCTAGGCTAGGCTTGAACACTTGGTCCACCTCCTGCCTCGGAACAGCTAAGGTACAGGCGTTTGCCACCACACCTGGCTTAGAGACAGCGCTAAACTTACTGTCTTGTTCTTGTTGAGTAAACTCTGTCAAGTTACTTTTCAAATTTCTTTCTGACTCTGCAAATAAATAATTTATATACCAGATGATATACTTTTGGTGGTGATATACTTTTGTAACCCTATCTTTTGAGATGAAGCAGCATTCTAGACCAGCCTAGACTCAAAGTAAGACCCTGTCTCAAAACAAAATTAATAAGAGCCAAGAAGGTATCTCAGATGATAAAGTGTTCAGCATACAAGTGTGAGGGTCCAAATTCAGATCACTAGCACCCATGTAAAAATTCAGGGTGTAGTATACCCTTTAAATCTCAGCAGTGGGGAGACAAAATTAGGAGTCCAGCCAATCAGTGAGCATAATTTCTGTGACCCTGTCATAAAAGTGAAATGGAGATGCTATTGAGGAAGAAACCACATCAACCTCTGGTCTTCAAGTACCACATATACACATACAAGTAATTATTCACATACATATTTTTTGTTGATTTGTTTTGTTTTAAAACAGTGTCTGTTAGGAAATATTAAAGTGGTTATGACCGGATTATGTTGTTGTATTACATGCATGAAATTCTCAAAGAATAATTTTTTTAATTTTTAAATTTTACTTTTTTTTTTTTTTTTGGAGCTGAGGACCGAACTCAGGGCCTTGCGCTTGCTAAGCAAGCGCTCTACCACTGAGCTAATCCCCAACGCCTAAATTTTACTTTTTTACTTGATGTGTATGGGTGTTTTGAATATTATGTCTGTGTACCACAGGTGTGCCTGGTACCTGCAGGGTTCAACATTAGTAGATCCTTGGGTCTGGAGTTACAGACAGTTGTGAACCTCTACATGGGTGCTGAGAATCAAAACCAGGTCCTCTGGGAGAGCAGCAAGTGCTCTCAACTATTGGACTACCCCTCAGAGAATAAGTTAGGTAGTTTGTTAGTTGCTTGGATCACCCCTCAAAGTTAGGTTGTTTTGTTTTGTTTTGTTTTTTTTTGAGACAGGGTATTTTTTGTGTGTCCCTTGCTGTCCTGAAACTCACTGTGTAGGTCAGACTGCCTTGAACTTAGAGATTAGCCTGGCTCCATTTCCCAAGTGCTGTGATTAAGGCACGTACAATCACTGCCTGGCTTTAATTATTTTAAATTTCTTTTTCTTTTTAAATCTAAGATTTTACTATATGGCCTAGAGTACATGATTTTTCCAGAGAAACCTTCCTAGTACTAGGATCACAGGTGTGCACAGGTGTGCTAGTGCCCAGCTTTAAAACATCCTTGGAGAACTTAATTCTAGGGTCTTTTTCTTGTTGTCTTAAACAGGATCTCATATTAAACTCCTACTCTTCTTGCGTCCACCTCCCAAGTGTTGGGATTATGTGTGTGCTGCCACAATTAGCATGGATACCAGCAGCCACAACAATAAAAGCATTTCGAGGTCACAGCGAACAAGGATCATCCTGCTTGGCAAAGAGACTCTGTGAAAAACTTACCTAAAAGACCCTGATTCGATATATTTTAAATGATTAACACCATTTATCTGACTAAAAGAATTTTTTAAATCACCATGTTGAAAAGTGTGATAACACAAGCCTATAATGCCAGTACATGGAAGGCTAATTCAGGAGGATTCCTAGTTTGAGGCCAGCTTCTACTATTCAGTAAGTCTCTGTCAAAAAAAAGAAAGGAAGGACGGAAGGAAGAAAGAAAGAGAGGAAAAAGAAAGAAAGACCAGAATAACTAAATTGAGTACAAATAACCATCCCACAGCATGTTACTATTGCTAGGCTTATCTCGTGTTATTTGTTGCAGTTCCCACAGAAAAGGGCGCCACAGGTCTGAGTAACCTGGGAAACACATGCTTCATGAACTCCAGCATCCAGTGTGTTAGTAACACACAACCACTGACACAGTACTTTATCTCAGGGAGACATCTTTATGAACTCAACAGGTAATCTTTTGATCCACTGGCAGTTTACCTTCTGTAGCTTTAATCTGAATCTAGTATTGATTAAATCTCGTCTTCCTTTAAGGAAGAAATGTTATGCCATTGCCCTATCAAATATGAAATAAGGGTCTATCTCTTAATAGATAGTTTTTGTGCCCACATGATTGTGAATTATGGAGAACCGTTTGGCAACACATTTTTCTCTCAAACTTCTAGGACAAATCCCATTGGTATGAAAGGCCATATGGCTAAATGCTATGGAGATTTGGTGCAGGAACTTTGGAGTGGAACTCAGAAAAATGTTGCCCCGTTAAAGCTTCGGGTAAGCAGACTAAATAAAATACTATGAAAATGTGTAATTACTTAGTAGTTCTTGTATTATTCTTATTACATTTTCTCTGTTTAGCTTTTTTAATATCTTTTTTAATCTTTCACTAAGTGTAACCTAGATACCCAGTAGTTGTATGTGTTCAAGTAAATGGAAAATACTGTTGTGAATGTAGTTAACAGGAAAAAAAGATCAAAGAAATAGTTCCTCTTTGAAATACTGTTCATTTTACAAACTTACCAACTGCTTTACTTGTATGAAGAGAAAAGCCCTTTGGTACTCTTTGCCTACTAGCATTGCTAAGTTGTTTGTAAATCCTGAAAGTTACACACTATGCTCTTAGGCCTTTAACCGTAAAAGCTGAAACAAGACAAGAATAGGTAAATAGAAGAAAACATTTATATAGACTAGGAACTCTTTCAGTGTAAGGAATTGCCATTATTACTTTTTCTGTTTTTTTTTTTTTTTTTTAAACCAGAGTTGGTTTTTGTTTTTGTTTTTTTTTGTTTTAAGATTTACTTATTTTATGTGTATGAGAACACTGTTGCTCTCTCAGACACCAGAAGAGGCATCAGATCCCATGACAGATGGTTGTGAGCCACCATGTGGTTCCTAGGAATTGAACTCAGAACCTTGGGAAGAACAGTCAGTGCTTTTAACCACTGAGCCATCTCTCCAGCCCCCATTTTACTATTTCTATAAATACAAATTCTAAATATAAATTAAATATCTGTGGGAATGAAAAGCTGTTTGCTTCAGTAGTGTCTTAGGGTTTTATTCTGTGATATAAATTAAATATCTATGTGAATAATGAGCTCTGTGCTTCATTGGTGCCTTAAGGTTTTATTATTGTGTTGAGACATCATGACCACAACAACTCTTACAGAGGGAAACTTTAGCTGGAGCTACTTTACAGTTTAGAGGTATCAATCATGGTGGGAAACATGGTAGCCTGCAGGCAGACATAGTGCTGCAGAAGGAGCTGAGAGTTCCACATATCCATAGGCAGCAGGAAGACAGAGCAGTATTGGGCCTGGCTTAAGCTTCTGAAACCTCAAAGCCCACCTTCAGAGACACATTTTCTACAACAAGGCCACACCCCCTAATAGTGCCACACTCTATGGGTTTATGGGGACCATTTTCATTCATATTACCACAGATGGTATCATTGGTTACTTGAGATTAAAGTTAGAATAAACTCTTATCCAGAATTTGTTTGCTGAAATAGAGGAAAACTTAATATTGTGCCATTTATTTTCTTTTTGATGCTTGTCTATGATCGAATTATGGAACATGCTCATTCCAAATTTTATAGGATAGGAAATAGTTATAGTTACTTCTCATTTTTATAGTGGACCATAGCAAAATATGCTCCCAGGTTTAATGGGTTCCAGCAGCAAGACTCCCAAGAACTTCTGGCTTTCCTCTTGGATGGTCTCCATGAAGATCTCAACCGAGTCCACGAGAAACCATATGTGGAACTAAAAGACAGTGATGGCCGACCTGACTGGGAAGTGGCTGCAGAGGTTTGTTAGTTTTGAGTGTTATTTGTTATTGTTTTTAAAAAGTTTTGTGTTCTACCTACTTAGCTGGGCAACTCTTTCTTTCTTTCTTTCTTTCTTTCTTTCTTTCTTTCTTTCTTTCTTTCTTTCTTTCTTTCTTCCTTTCTTTTTTTTTTTTTTTCTTTAATGCCTTTTGGTGGGCAGTGTATATGTGCACCAGCAATGTAGAGACTAGAAGTTTATGTTGGATGTCTTACCTATGCCCCACCTTATTTTGGAGATGTGTCTCTCACTGAACTTCACTGCTTTGGCAGACTGGCTAGCCAGCAGGCTCCAGGGATCCTCCTGTCTCTACGTCTTAGCACTGATATAGACATGTACCCAGATCCAAGGTTAACATGGAGTCTGGTTTTTGTTGGCCAACTATTCCTGAGTGTGCCTGCCCTGGAATGTAGTTAACATACCCAGTGTCAATAACTAACTTTGACACTTCTAGTATCTATCAGCTGCAAATAGCTTTTTGATTGGGGGTTGGATTTTATACCCTAACCCTTCTCTGTGCTAGCATGTTATATCTTGAACTTGCACAGGTCTTGTATGTACAGTCACAATTTCTGTGACTTTTTATGTGGATCCAGCCCTATTGTGTCTGGAAAACACTGTGTTTTTTAAGTTCATCTTTCACCTCTTAGATCTCGTAGCCTTTCTGCCCTATCTTCTTCAAAGATTCCTAAGGCTTGAGGAAAGGGATGTGATAAAGACATCCTATCTAGTAATGAACTCTTCAGAGTCTCTTACTCTATGCATGTTGTCTAATTATGGATTTCTGTCTTAATTCTCATCTGCAAGAAGAGGCTTCTCTGATGAGGACTCAGTAAGACCTTCTATGGGTATAATAACAGTATGTTGGTGGGAGTCATTTTGCTATGTTCACTTAATAGAAAATTATAGGTTTTTCTGTAGGGCCTATGACCTATCTGGTCTCAGATTCTTAGCCCTATTGACAGTGTCAAGTATGGGCTCTATCTTATGGAGCAGACCTTCTATCCAATCAAAAGGTAGTTGGTTACTCCTAATATATTTATTCCACTATTGCATAAGTTGGTGTATCTTGCAGGTCACTTACAGCTCACAAGGTTCATAGTTGAGTAAGATTAAGTAAGATTAATGTTTACTTTTCCTGTAGCTTTTATAGTGCCTTCCAACACTGTAAACACAAGTCAGTAAAGGTGAATGTGGTATCTCCAGCAATAGGGTCTTACCATCAGGTTGTGGAGGGTAACCACTAATAGTGGCAACAATGTATAATATTTGGGGGGGAATCAATGGGATAACCTTTGGCTAACAATTCAAAAAGATAAAACACATTCCTGTAATTTATTTGGTTTTATTTAGTAATATATGATGTGTAATTGGAGCTCTCCATGAACCCCTGGCTGTCTGGGAACTTGCTGTGTAGACCAGACTGGCCTCAAACTCACAGAGATCTGCTTGTTCTGCATCCAGAGTGCTAGGATTAAAGATGTACACCAGCCATGCTCTGCATGGTTTTGAGTTTCTTATAAAAAGCAATAAATGCAAGATTCTGACCACAATTATATGTGGCACAATTTATATTTGAACAAGAGTGTTCTGTGGTTAGAGTTTCAATTCAATATATTTAACCAGTACTTTTAGATTGTATTGAAAGTCTTATCTTTTGAACTTTGAAAATAAAATTTTATGATTCTTTCCTTGATAGGCCTGGGACAACCATCTAAGGAGAAATAGATCAATTGTTGTTGACTTGTTCCATGGTCAGCTAAGATCCCAAGTCAAATGCAAGACATGTGGGCATATAAGTGTTCGATTCGACCCTTTTAATTTTTTGTCTTTACCACTACCAATGGACAGTTACATGCATTTAGAAATAACAGGTAGGTCACAGAGTTCAGAAAAACTGAATCATTTTCTTTATTTGGTAGCCTGAATTCATAGTTAATATATTTGCAATGAGTTTTCATAAATATGAGAAGTCAGCATGTTATATATAATCCACATTAAGGTACTATTTCAGGTTTCAAAGATATGGAGGCTGTTGCTGTGATCATTGATGCTTTTCTTAAATTCCAGAGATGGAAAAAACTTTGAAAAGCTTGTAAAGCCAATCAGACTTCTTTATCAGATAAACATAAAGAAATTCTTGTATTATTCAGAATTATTCCTAAGTTTTATTTTAGTGTTTATGTAAAAAAATTGTAAGCTTGAATGTTTTGCTGTTTGCAAGTCAGATATATCCATTATGTAAGGCTTTCATTGTAACCTGCATCTTACTAATATAAGGTTTTTTTCTTTACTAGTAATTAAATTAGATGGTACTACCCCTGTACGATATGGACTAAGATTGAATATGGATGAAAAGTACACAGGTTTGAAAAAGCAGCTGAGTGATCTCTGTGGACTTAAATCAGAACAAATCCTTTTTGCAGAAGTGCATAGTTCTAACATAAAGGTAATATCAATTGTTCTTTCTAGGAAATCTAAGTCTAATCTTTGAAGATAGGTTTCTCAATGATTTCAGTTATAATGTTAATATCTTACTCAATATTCTGTTGCTGAGTTCCTAAAGTCCATGTTAACCTCAGCACCACTGTCTTCCATGCTCCTACTAGAATGGCCCATTAAGTGGTCAACTGCTTTCCTAAGACCTAAAGTCTACATTCCACCAACAAGCAGCATGGTTAGGTTCCACACCTTGGTTCAGCTTCTGTTTTGATCAGTGTTTTGTTTTGAAGAAACACCATGACCACAGTAAATCTTATAAAAGAAAGCATTTTTTTTTTCGGAGCTGAGGACTGAACCCAGGGCCTTGCGCTTGCTAGGCAAGCGCTCTACCACTGAGCTAAATCCCCAACCCCCGGTTTAGTCCATTATTATCATGGCAGGGGCATGCAAGCAGATGTGTTGCTGAAGAAGTAGCTACTACATGATCAAAAGACAACAGGAAGAGAGAATAACAATGGACCTGGCTTGGACTTTTTAAACCTCAAACCCACCTCCAGTGATACACTTCCTTCAGCAAGGCCACACCTAATGCAGCAAGGCTACACTTTCTAATCCTTCTCAAGTATTGCCACTCCATAATCTCTCTCACACACACACACACACACACACACACACACACACACACACACACACACACACACACACACACACATATATATATGCCATTTTTACTCAAACCACCACACTTAAATAATCAAGGCCAGTGAGATGGCTGAGTGGCTAAAGGCCCTCAAGTCTGATGACCTGAGTTAATTCTCTAGGGCCCACATAATAGACAGAAAGAACTGACTCCTGAAAGTTGTCCTCTGACCGACATACATGGGCTCACACACCTAAACCAGAACAAAAAATGTGTATACCTGCCCCCCCGTCCCCCCTTCCTTCCTTCCTTCCTTCCTTCCTTCCTTCCTTCCTTCCTTCCTTCCTTCCTTCCTTCCTTCCTTCCTTCCTTTCTTCTCTTTACTTTCCTTTTTTATCTTGAGACAGAGCCTCACTGTGTACCTCTGGCTGTCCTGTGCTGGCTATGTGAAACAGGCTAGCCTTGAACTCTTAAGAGGCCCACTTGCTTCTGATGAGATTAAAGGTATTCACCATCACACCCAGATTGTATACCATTTTCTAATCAAGAAATTTGAAGTGTTGTCTACCAGAAAGACAAATAATAAAGTGATGGTGAAATTTTGAGAGAAGGTTATAATCTAAGACTGCTTATATGAAGGATAGCTATTACAGTATAGTGTTATTCCCCCATCAACTGTCACTAGAATTTTTCTTCAGTTATTTTCTATACTTTAAACAATTTTATTCCTTTTTCATGTTATTTTATTTTAAATTATGTATATGTATGTATGTATGTCTGTGTAGGTATGTGCACTTGAGTGGAGATGCCTTCAGAGGTGTCCCAGGAACTAGAGTTATCTGATATGATTTCTGGGATTTAAACCCAGGTCCTTTGAAAAAATATGACTCTTAACCACAGAGCCGTCTCTATGGCCCTTTTTCTTTTTGATGTATGGGTGTTTTGCCTACGTGTATACTACAAACAGTTGTAAGCTGCCATGTAAGTTCTGAGAGTCAAACTTGGGTCCTCTGAGCCATCTCTAACTCTTCATTTATGAATATGTATTTGTAAACATAAATCATCCCTTTACACTAGAAGCCTTTGTTTTAGTCTCTTACTTAGTCACAGATCAAAGATAATTTAGAAAATAAAATGCTGCATTGAAACATGTCTAGATTTTTTTTCCTTGTCATTACTTCTTAAACAATAGTCTTTATTTACATCATGTTTTTTCTATTAAGTATTAGGTAATGGTAGAAATGGAGTACATAAGCTTTATGCAATAGTATTCCATTTTATAATGGACTTGCATCTACAAATAGTACAAGGTCAGCAGAGGGCATTGAATCTCCTAGAAGTGCAGTTCTGGTGATTGTGAACTGCCATGTCAGTGCTAAGGACCAATTCTGGATTGTCCATAAGAACAGCATCGTTTTTAACTGCTGAGCCATCTCTCCAATCCCCATCGACTGTTTTACTTTTCAGAATGCTAATGAATTAGAAACTAAGTAAATTCACCTTTCTCCTACTTCAGCCTTCTAAGAAGCTGTGATTACAAATTTCTGTCCTCTGAACAGAGCCTCACCAAGTTGACATTTTCGTTATTGTTATTTTTTTGAGACAAGAGTCTCACTCTATGTAGACCAGGGACCTTGAGTTCACAGAGATCTCCCTTCTCTGTTGGGATTAAAGGTTTGTCATCACACCCAGGATACGTTGATTTTCTATTATTATTATTATTATTATTATTATTATTATTATTATTATTATTAAATATAAAGAGATCTGTCAGGGTTTGCAGTTTGGATAGTTGAAACACAAGGTAAAAGTTACAGTCACCCACAGCATACTTTTTTCCGTGGATGGAGACAAGTGGGGTTTTTTTGGCAGGGAGGTGAATTTTAAGTTATTTTATCTAGCATTCATCTTCAGTTAACCAGAGAAGATTGTTTTTACTAATGTGGCTCACATTAATCCCAGCAGAAGTAGAGGTAGGCAGATCTCTGTGAGCTGGAGGTCATCTTGGTCTACATGGTGAGTTCCAGAGCTGCATAATGAGAACTTGTCTCAAAAAAAATTGCTATACATCGCAGAGATAATTTTTCTATTTTATATAAAACCTTTTCTTTCTTTCTTGTTTATTTGCTTGTTTTTGTTTTGTTTCTTTGTTTTTCTTTCTGTAGAACTTCCCTCAGGACAACCAAAAAGTTCGACTCTCAGTGAGTGGATTTTTGTGTGCATTTGAAATTCCTATTCCTGCATCTCCAGTTTCAGCTTGCAGTCCAATTCAAACAGGTAAGACAGAACTAAAGTTCATTCTCATAAGTGCGGTGTTAAATGTTGATCTAGGGCCAGCAAAATAGCTCAGCTAGAGACTTGCAGCTAAGCCTGATGAGTTTAGACCTCAAGACTTCTAAAGGAGAGAACTGAGTCCTGCAAACTGTTCTCTGACCTTCACATGCATGCCGTGGCATGTGCTTATACATACATATGTGCATACATATATAAATATAGTAAACACTGGTCTAAGAATTAAAATCTTTTTTTTATATAGGTTGTGCTCAAAAGAATTTTTGAGTCCAGAAGAAACCTTTGACAGGAGATTTTTCTAAGAATTCTAATAACCATTTAACTCAGATTTTTCTTTTGATTGATGGGAAATCTAAAATTCAGAAATAGTATAAAAAAATTAACTAAGTAGCTCTTAACTCATATATATACCATTAACATTCAGATCTCTTGTAACTCTTTGTAATGGTAAAATGGCACAGATGGTATGAAAGGAACCTACTATCAGAAAATATAAACAACACATTTAGCTAAATAGGAATTTGTCATCCAGTTATTACACATGCTTTAATATGATTGGTCACTCAGTCCTTTTGGCTTCATAAACTTTGTCCTTTTGTTGCGGTGCTAAGGGTTTAACCTAAGGATTTAGATATCCTAGGACAGTGCTGTGCCTCTTGGCAGCCTGTGGTGTAAGAGTATTTTCCCAAGAAGATGCAAACAACATGCACATGTCTACTTACCCCAAAAAGTAAAACCATGACAGATCAAAAGTAATGACAGCACCAAAGTCCAGTTTGGTGAACCAATAAGTTTTTATTGGTGTTACTACAGGACTATTGGTAAGGGGTTACTTACAGGAGCAGGAATGATTCAAAAAAGCAGCTGCATCATCAAGAAGCCCACCTTAGCCCTAGTGAAGACTCAAGAAATCCGTATCTGGAAGCTCTCTGCACAGCTCGAGGCTGCTCCCAGAGTCTAAGAAATCTCTACACTCAGGAGATTTGCCTTTCAGTCTCCTTCCCCAAATTTACTTACTGCTTCTGCAAGGCTGCAAAGGGGCCTTCAAGAATATCACAAGTTTCCACTTTGTCACACATATGACATTTTGTTTGTTGCCTGATCTTCTGGGCCTCTTGGAAGAATGTTTCAGTTAGGAGGAAAAATGCTATACAACATGATCTTAGGTTTTTGAGACAGTGTTACACTGTGTATCTCAGATTTACCATGAGCTTATGATCCTCCTTCCTCTGTCTTCTAAGTGAAGAGATTACATGTATAAACCATCACACCCAGGGATTCTTCCTTGACAACTTATCATTTGGTTGATTCTCCTACTATAAAGTACTTCATAGAAAGTGAAGCTGGCATGTGACAGTTACAGTGAAGGTGAGTCAGTAGGTGATTTCATGTTCTCTTTAGCACATCACTGTTGAATGATGGAAACTATCATCTCTGTTCTCCAATACAGTGTCCATCAGTTACATAGGCTGTTGAGCATTTGAAAGGTAGGTAGCTATTTAGACTGAGCCTTACTCACTAAGGGAATGCATTTTTATCTTTTTTTTTTTTTTTTTTTAGCATGTATACCAACATGCCCAGCAGCTTCAGAAATCTTTTTTTTATTTGTTTTTTTATTTATATGAGTACAATGTAGCTGTCTTCAGACACACCAGAAGAGGGCAGCAGATCCCATTACAGATGGTTGTGAGCCAAAATGTGGTTGCTGGGAATTGAACTCAGGACCTCTGGAAGAGCAATCAGTGCTCTTAACCACTGAGCTATCTCTCCAGCCCTTTATCTTAATTTTCATTTAAAAATTAACAACTGGCATATAGCCAGATTGGATAGAATATTTTGAGAGAATTGGAGAGTTTTAAAGGAGAAGAAAGGGCAGGTAAATGGTAGAGGTGTTTGTGCATCACATACTCATGGGATTGTTGAAGAAGCTCTACCACAGCTGGAGAAGTTACCACAGTTCTTTTGTTGTCCTTTAATCATAAGCATGAGTTATGAAAATAAATTCTAAACTTTAAATTTGCTAATAAATTTAGAATTGTTAATTGGTCTATGCATTCTCTGTCCTGAATTAGGAGAGTGAACACTATCAATGTTCAAGACTCTCAAAATACTTGAAAAAAGAGCAAAGTTATAATGATACAAGGTTATGATACTGTGCATATCTCTGAATTTATAGATTGCTCCTCTTCTCCATCTACAAATGGACTGTTCACCGTGACTACCAATGGGGATCTGCCTCGACCTATATTCATCCCCAATGGAATGCCAAATACAGTTGTACCATGTGGAACTGAGAAGAATGCCACCAACGGAATAGTGAATGGTCATATGCCACCTCTTCCTGATGACCCCTTTACAGGCTACATCATTGCAGTCCACCGAAAAATGGTTAGTTAAATATTACACGATTTACTATTGGTCATGTCAGCTATCAATGGTGAAATGGAGTTATTTTGTTTCTTTCACATGTTTCTTGAATATACATTATATGATATATGCTTATCCATAGCCTATGTGATTGCTGTTATAAGAAATGACATTCCTTACTGTACGTTAAGAGGCAGCAGAATGCTGGGTGAGAGGTGATGTCCACCTGCAATCTTTTTAGCATTGGAAAGACTGAGACAGGAGAATCGTGAGTTGGAGGCCAGACTGGCTTGCATAGCAAGTTCCAGGCTAACCCAAGCTAAATATTAAGACTGTGTCTCAAACGTACCAAAACAAGAGAGTGCTGGATAGCCACACACAAGTAATGCTTTTTCTCAAATGTGTGTTGCACGTGTATAAGCTTATGATGTCTCTGCCATGTAAATGTGAGTCTCTTTGTTAAACACTTTATTATTACCATTGTGTGGTTTTTGGAGGATACAAGAATGTTCTTTGAGGGTTGGGGATTTAGCTCAGTGGTAGAGTGCTTGCCTAGGAAATGCAAGGCCCTGGGTTCGGTCCCCAGCTCTGGGGGGGGGGGTGTTCTTTGAGGGGTTGGGGATTTAGCTCAGTGGTAGAGCGCTTGCTAGGCAAGCGCAAGGCCCTGGATTCGGTCCTCAGCTCCGGAAAAAAAAAAAAAAAAAAAAAAAAAAAATAAGTTTTTTGTAAGTTCTCCCTTGCTAAACTAACTCCTTCCATTGAAGGCTGATTTTTAAAAAAAAAAAAAAAAAAAAAAACAAAAAAAAAAAAAAAAAAAAAAAAAAATTAAAAAACTTGAGGGTGAAACTGAAGAGACTGTTCATTAGTTAAGAGCACTGACTGCTCTTCTACAAGACCCAAGTTTGAATTCTAGTATCTACATTGCAGCTCATAACCTGTAGTCTAGTTACAGAGGATCCATTGCAGTCTCTGGGCCTCCATGAGCACTGCATGCATGTGCTGTACAGACATACATGTGAGAAAAACACCTATATACATAAAATAAAAATAAATCTTTTTTTAAGGTGTGAGAAGGGGAGGTTGGTGAGATGTCTTAGTGGTTACAGCACTTGCCAGAAAACCATGAGGACAAGTTCGAGCTTGGATTCCCACAACCTGTGTAAATGCCAGCTGGAGAGGTCTTGGCCAACTTGTCATTCATTTCAGCTCAGGAGACAGAGACAGGGAATTCCCAGAGCAAACTGGCTAGTAAGACTGGCTGTATCAGCCAATTCCAGGTTTTAAGACAACCTGCCTGAATTCCTAGCACTTAGGGAGCAGAGGCAGGCAGATCTCTGAGTTTCAGGACAGCCTGGTCTACAGAGGGAGTTCCAGGACAGCCAGGGATACACAGAGAAACCCTGTCTCAAAACAATACAAAACAAAACAAAAAAGAACCTGCTTCCATGAACAGGTGTAAAAGTGATCAAAGACTGTTTCCACCATCAACCTTGGGCCTAAATGTGTAGCACACATGTAAAAAGGGGGGGGGAAAAGACTCGAAAATTGGTCAGAAAGTAATTGGGACTTAGTGGCAACTTAGAAAAAGAGAGTGAATGCCAGTAATTGCACAGACTGTGCTGTAGCTCTAATTCTGCTACTGGATAGTCAGTTGAACCCCTTAGGTTTTGATATCAGCATCTTATAAAACAAAGGAGTTGGAGCGATGTACACATTTAATCCAGCACTCTAGAGGCAGAGGTAGGTGAATATCTCTGAGTTTGAGGCCAGCCTCATCTACACAGCAAGTTGCAGGCCCGCCATGGCTACACAATGAGACCCTGTCTCAAAAAAATAAAATTAATAAAAGAGTTGAGTTGCTAGGTAATTTCTAAGAGCCATTTACCCCTGCCACTGTTTAGAATTCACTCTTTGGTTAAGGGGTATTGTTTAGTAGTAGAGTATTTGCGTAGCACCAAAAAGTGGGGAGGAAACAGAAAAAGAGAACTAATCATATCCTTATTTATTATATTTATTGGCTAAAATATACCCTGCTCATATAAGAAGAAAATAAAAGTCATTACATACCTCTAATCTCAGCACTTAAGTTGCTGAAGCAGGGTGACCTTGAGTTCCGGCCAGCCATGGCATACATAGTAAGACTCTGTTTTGAAAAAAAAAAAACAAAAAGAAAAAATTTCAGAGGCTGGAGAGATGGCTTAGTGGTTAAGAGCACTGACTGCTCTTCCAGAGGTCCTGAGTTCAATTCCCAGCAACCACATGGTGGCTCACAACCATCTGCAATGAGATCGATGCCCTCTTTTGGTATATACAGACACTCAAGTACATAAAATATAAATGAATTTTTAAAGAATAATTAAGATGCTCTTATAAAGGGTAAAACATAAGTGAAGCTACCAATTTAAAATTTATTTTATAAGCTAACATGTAAGTGTGATATTAGTGTAAAGTGGGACACAATTCAGTGCAGTAGAGTGTAAAAATCAAAAAGAACCTGTTTTCAAGCCCATGGAACTCTTCTAGCCTCAGTCTCCTGAGTGCTGAGATTATGGGCGTGAGCTACTACCATGCCCAGCTTGAAATAAAATCTTAATTACAATTATGTATTGTAACTAAGTGTAAGTGAATAGTGGGAAAATAAAATACCTGAGAATTACATAACCTATAATCTCTTCATTTAAGAGGTGGAAACAGGGGATTTAGCTCAGTGGTAGAGCCCTGGGTTCGGTCCCCAGCTCCGAAAAAAAAAAAAAGAGGTGGAGACGGAGGATCTGGAGTTCAAGAACATCTTTGGCTGCATACTAAGTTGAAGCCAACCTGGCCTACATGAGACCCTGTGTCAACAATAAGTAAATAGGGCTGCGAGATGGGTCAGCAGTTGGGAGTGCTCATTGCACAATCATGGGACCAGAGTTTGGATGTTTGGATTGTAGTATATACATGACAGCTAGGTGACCTACATACAGCTGTGGCCCCAGCTCTGGGGACAGAGGAGAGTAGTGTCAGAAACAGGAGAATCTGGGACTTGCTGGCTTCCAACCTAGACAGGAAAGCACAGGCCCTAGATTCAGGAGAGAACACCTGATGTCTCCACTTTTGTGTGCCCAAACTCAGATGTGCTCAGACTCACACATATATTCATATGTAAAGTATTTTAAATAAGTAGTATAGGGGTTGGGGATTTAGCTCAGTGGTAGAGCACTTGCCTAGCAAGCACAAGGCCCTGGGTTCGGTCTTCAGCTCCAAAAATAAATAAATAAATAAATAAATAAATAAATAAATAAATAAATAAATAAATAAATAAGTAGTATAACAGATCTTTATTATTATATATTAAGGACAAAATAGAAACAAAGTAGATTGACAGCTAAGTATAGTTGGGTGTTCATGAGGAAGTCTTTTACAAAATACTCTAGATCAACAAAAGACCACCCTTGAGAGTTCTCCAGGATGGTTGGGTTTTTTCACAGCTGCTTTCTCCAGTATCCTCCCTGCCTATACTAGTGATTATTTTGGTCATTGCCACCATGGGGAGGCTTTTACTTACTGGTATTTTTTAAAAAGAATGAGCTATGCAACTGTGAATACTCTTTACGTATGATTCATTGTGTATGAGATTTATCTGAATTCCTGGTTTGATAGTTAATAGGTAACTCTGAAATGAGCAGTACCTCAGCCTTTCAATGGGTCTCCACTTTACATAATTTTCTCTACTGGTAATGGTGTCATACTTTTAATCTCGGTATTTGGGAGGCAGAGGCAGAGGCAGAGGCAAAGGGATTTCTGTGAGTTCAAGGCCAGCTTGGTCTACAGAATGAGTTTCAGGACAGCCAGACCTACCCTGTCTTGGGGCAGTGGAAGGGGGAGAAAATGGGTATAAATACATGTTAATTGGCAGCCTGTTTTGTTACCTCTCTTCTCTTGTTTGTACACATAGATGAGGACAGAACTGTACTTCTTGTCATCTCAGAAGAATCGCCCCAGTCTCTTTGGAATGCCCCTGATTGTTCCATGCACTGTGCATACCCGGAAGAAAGATCTCTATGATGCAGTTTGGATTCAAGTATCTCGATTGGCCAGTCCACTCCCACCTCAGGAAGCCAGCAATCATGCACAGGATTGGTAGGTTCTGGATAAGCTAAGTCCTGTGATTTCTTTCTTTTTTTTTTTTTTTTTTTAAGATTTATTTATTTACTTAATGTATATAAGCACACTGTAGCTGTCTTCAGACACACCCAACCCCAGATGGTTGTGAGCCACCATGTGGTTGCTGGGAATTGAACTCAGGACCTCTGGAAGAGCAGTCAGTGCTCTTAACCACTGAGCCATCTCTCCAGCCCAGTCCTGTGATTTCTAAATACTAAGAGTAACTTTTATGAATATGTTGTGATAAAAAGATCTGTTTTATATATCAACTAACCATCCTAGTATCTGATGACTTTTTTCATTTTTTTATTCTTACCTAAATCCCTCCTATAGTGCCTCAAGTAATATCCTTATCTTTTCTTGTTGTAAAAGTCAAAAGTATGAATTCACCAGGAAATTTAAATCATCTCAATCCTCTGAAATTTAGAATGGTGGTGACATATCTAGAAATGAACTCTGAAAAAGACTCGTGCCATAACATGATTCATTTGGGATATGTCCACACTTTGCCTTTTCAACAGAAAATATCATAAACCTAGCAGAGAGTGAACCTTTTTCTGTTTTCTTTGAACTCTTTTTGTTACCGTTCTGTGAGGTCAGCATTCACTTAGAGCAATCCTTGAGACTCGGTGTCATCTATTAAAGTTGAATTGCAGCTCTTTTTTTTTTTCCTGTTCTGGCAGTGAAAAATTAGCCTCTGTAATAACAGTTGAAAAAAGTTATGTTCCTTATGATATATTCCTTTTGATATTTGCATACAAGGTTAAGGTGTGTCTTCAACCTGTGAATAAATTCATAAGCAAATTAGTTAATGGACTTGTTTTAGTAGAAGTGACATCTGGATAGGATCAATTTGAGTGAAGGGACTTCTGGGTGAAGATGTTCCTGGGTTTACTACTGAAGTAGATGTAGGTTTGCTACTGAAGTAGGAGTGGGTTTTGAGGGAAAGGGTGGCTTCCAGCATGAGCAGCAGCGAGTAGATGACCCTGTCCTTGTGAAGTGAGGGGACTCCACAAGGGGCAGATCTTAGCAAGGACAGAAAGCAAATTAATTAGAGATAGCTGTTGTGCATGTGGGAAGCGAATTGAAATGTCCTTTGCTGGAGATACAGATGTCAACAACAAGTGGAGATAAAAAGCTCTGTTAGCTTCAGAGAACCGGATCCACCCATTCCGGCTGCTACTGTGCCATGCGGTCTGCAAGCCACTGGACTCCTGGCTGTCTTTCTTTTAGCTGCTCTTCATGCAGTCCCCTAGGCGGTAGTTACCATGCCTTACACACGCACATCTCGTTCTCTGGGCCCTGAGCTTTCTTACTCCATGCAGGCAACAGAACCAGATCCACACACTCCAACTGCCTCTCAGCCATTTCTTTCACATACCATCCTCTTTAGCCCAGTAGAATCAAAGTCCTAGAAACTTGTAATTTAGCAATTAGATTTACATGTTAAATCCTCAATCCGCAATTCATCCACACAATAAATTCACGGTCAGTTGATAAAGCTATAAACTGCCAACTTAGACAAGATAAAATAGATCTAAATCTGAACCATCCTCCTCTGTAGACTCCATCTTGATCACCCTCCTTCCTCCCTCTCCCCACCTTACAAAACTTTGTCCCCTCCCCACTCTCTGCTGTCCAGTCATGTATCGCTTTGGCATCAACCTACACAGTAGAAGTTAAGAGAGGAAGGAAAAGGAAGCATCCAGTAATGTCTGATCAGTCAAGACTAAATGGTTGAACACCTTTAATTCCAACAGTCAAAAGGTAGAAGCAGAAGGATCTGTGAGTTCAAGGCCAGCCTGGTCTACATAGCTAGTTCCAGGAGAGCTGGGACTACATAGAGAGACCCTGTCTCAAAAAAGCAAACAATCAAAAGGAATAAATGGTTAACCAAAAGAAAATGACCAATTGTTCCAAGTCAGAGAGACTGAATAAGAAGACGACTGAACACTACCCACTGTGTTATTCCCACTGAAAAAGAGTAAAAACCACTGACCCAAAATTTTTTAATTTAATTACACAAGCTTTATTTTCTGTCAGACAGGGCTATCTCCCTAAGGTGGGATTTAAGAAAATAGCGTCAAACACAGGAGAATGTGGGATTTATATTAACACTAGAACTGCAAGGCTGGAGTTTTTCAAGGGTTGGGAGATTTCAGGAGGAATTTGGTTATATAGGAAATTGGCTGAACATTTCAGAATTATTTTGCAGAAAATTTGCCTGTCTCTGCCCCTCCAGGGCTGGGTTTAAATTAAAAGCATGTGCCACTATATACCTGAATAGCTTTACTTTTCAAGAGTATCTGTAAGAAAATATATAGAGACAGAAAATAGAGAAGCAGGATCTAGGGAAGTTGAAGGGCTTCAGCTACAAACACATGAGCTAACAGAGTTTAAAGAAAGGTTTGTTTTGGCTCATACTTCTGAGCTAGTCCTAGTCCATGATCAGTGGCCTCAGTGCTTTACATCTCCTGTGGTATATCTTGATGGGGAGTGTGCATTGAACAACTTGCTTGCTTCAGTGTGGCCAAGAACCAGGAGGATAAAAAAGAACCACGATCCCAATATCCACTTCAGGATATGCGACCAAACTTGTTCTTCAAGGCCCAAAATCCTAAAGGTTCCTCTGCTTCTCAGTAGTGCCACAGGATGGGAACCAGGTCTTTAATATATGGTCCATTAAAGGACTTTGTGAACATCTCATATGAAGCTAATCCTAGTAACTCATTCTCATGATTCCAGCTGCTCCCCAGACTGAGGTAATAGGATAACGATCTTGAGTCTTTCCTCTACTGGAGTAAGTTTGCAGCTAGCCTGGGCTCATAGTATGAGACCCTATGTCCAGATAAAAATGAAAGGAAACCTAAAGATACAGCTCAGTGATCTGGTGCCAGCCTAGCAGGCACAGTAGCCTGGGTATAATCCCTTCTGCTAAAAACTATCCAACTGTAACAGGAGGGAAAGGGCTGTCTTAGCTTGATATCTACTCCATCCTCTGTTATGGTGCTCCTTGATCATTTTTATTCCTTTCTTTGGATACTTGGATGTCTTGGTTTGCTGCTCACTTGCTTTGAACATGCTAGTAGATGATAAGGTCCATTAGTAGTTATTTGGGTTATACAGAAAGAGCTTCTTTGCCAGAAACTCAGGAGGCAATAGCAAGTGGATCTCTGTGAATTCGAGGTAGCCTGATCTACAAATCAAGTTCCAGTACAGCCAGGGCTATACAAAGAAGCTTGAAAAACAAAACAAACAAATTGGACTATTAAAGACTTGTGGGTGGGTTGAGGATGTAACTCAGTTGGGAAAGAACTTGCCTGACAAACAAAAGACCTAGGGTTCACTCCATGACATTACTTAAACCAGGTGTAGTGGTGCACACCTGTAATCTCAGCAGGGGTACACTACTGTGGAAAGTACATCTTCCTCAGAATAACTTTAAGACTTCCAAACTAGAAATGCTTCTTAGACTTTGGTATGTTTCTTCTTCCAGTGATGACAGCATGGGCTATCAATATCCATTCACTCTCCGAGTTGTACAGAAAGATGGAAATTCCTGTGCCTGGTGTCCATGGTATAGGTAAAGTCACCTGTAAAACCAGTCTCATAGAGCCAATTTCAAACAGTACTTTATTATAAGATTTCTTGATTTAGAATGTAATCATGAATAATGAGAAGCTTGATATAAAAATGAGAATTGTCCATCTCTTCTTTGTGAAATCCAGAGTACAAGTTTGTTTTTCAGACATGTAATTTTACAAATTACATTCCACCCCGAATTCATAACCCATGATAAGCATTTTATTCTTTTCTTTAAAGATTATTTATTTATTATGAGTACACTGTAGCTGTTTTCAGACACACCAGAAGAGGGCATCAGATCCCATTACAGATGGTTGTGAGCCACCATGTGGTTGCTGGGAATTGAACTCAGAGCATCTGGAAGAGCAGTCAGTGCTCTTAACTGCTAAGCTATCTCTCCAGCCCCATGTTTTTATTCTAAACTTTGTCTTTTTGTTATTTTGGTTTTTTTGTTTTTTGTTTTTTTTTTTTTGGGGGGGGGTGGCCCTTTTTAAATAGAGTCTCATTTGTGTTGCCCAGGCTGATGTCAAACTCCAGTGCTCAGCCTCCTGAGTATTGTGGCTTGAGTCATACACACATGTTTATTATTAGTCTAAATGTTCTTTCTAGGCCAGTAGACCATAATCTGTTCGCTAACCTGACTGGTAATCTTTGCTGAGGTTTTACAGGTCTTTGATAGGTCACTGCTCTTACAGTAGGGACAGTACCTGATGGTACTAAAGTCAGCTTGCAGGAAGCTGAACAGATATAACAACAAACGAAGTGCAGTAGCCATTGGAGCAATGGCTGTGTCTTGTCCTTGTACCTGCTTCCATAAATGTGTCTACATATTTACTTAAGATGCAACTTTACAAGAGATAAGCATTGTTACAGCACTCATCTTACAGCATTATAGAAATGAATTTCTAACTTCCTTCAAGTCAGTGTATATCAAATACCAGCTAGTTTCAGTATTATTTTACTTAACATGAAACCCGTATCTTTCTATATATTAACAACTGTTCTGTGCTTTATGAAACCAAAGACTTTGAAGTTATACACATGATTCCTGAAATTCTTAACTTATGTTACAGCATTTATCAGAAACTAGAATTTGACAGATTAAGCCAAGAGACATATTAACAGTATTCCTAATTGAGAAAATTTAATTCCTTATTATTTATTCCTCTGTGAATGCTTTCCCCTTTTAGATTTTGCAGAGGCTGTAAAATCGATTGTGGAGAAGACAGAGCTTTCATTGGAAATGCCTGTATTGCTGTGGATTGGGACCCTACAGCCCTTCACCTCCGCTATCAAACATCACAGGAAAGAGTGAGTGCTGGGGGTGGATATAAGGTGGTGGGTTTTATATGGAAAATGTTCCCTAGTTTAACTGTATCATAACAAACTAAAGTCAGAAATGCAGCTAATTACATTCTCTGTTGTACTTGATATATTGGCGTGTTCGCTTAACTCTCTACCCCCAACTTCTAGAGTCGATTGTATTAGGGTATTAAATTGCAGAAATATTAATAGCAAATCTTGGAACAGAACAGTATAATTAAGAAGTTTATAGGTGGGGTTGGGGATTTAGCTCAGTGGTAGAGCGCTTGCCTAGCAAGCACAAGGCCCTGGGTTTGGTCCCCAGCTCTGTAAAAAAAAAGGGGGGGGGGAGTTTATAGGTGGTACTAAAGAAATGGCTCAACAGTTAGGAACACTTTTACTCATGGAGAGGACCTGGGTTTGGTTCTGCAAAATTTGAAAGGGGAAAGCATTCACAGAGGAATAAATAATAAGGAATTAAAACATCAACTAGGAATACTGTTAATACAGAATCTACATGCCAGCTAATAGTAGGAGTTTGCAACTCCTGTTCCAGAGGGTCCAATACACTCTTGTAGCTTCCAAGGGTACAGCACGCACACAGTATACAGCCCTACATGCCAACCAAACCAATGCACATAAATAAATCTTTTTTAAAAATTTAAGATTTTTAAAGGAAGTTCCTGAGACTAGAGAAATGGCTCAGCAGTTAATATTTGCAGCATTCACAGAAAATCTGGGTTCAATTTTGGCACACACATGAGATGTTTCCAACGCCTTTGTAAACCCAGCTTCAGTGGATCCAGTGCTCACTTATGGCCTCTGTGCAGATACTCAGCCCAAGAAATACATATAACACATAAATAAATAATATTAAATATCAATATCTCTTTAGATTATTAAGTAATACACATCTGTAATTCCACTGTGCATGAGCAGACCTCTAGATTAAATTCCCAGCATCGTAAAAAAAAAGGAAAGCCCAAAAAGAATTTAGGGAGATGTGTAAACAAAATCAAAGGGTTTTCTAATGGATTGTACTGAGTTTATTATACGCCTCTTAACTTGTCAGAAATTTACTTATAAAAAGCATTTTCTTTAGGTAAGTTAATAATAGTAACTGATTTTTCTGACTCTTATTTTTCTTCTGTTTATTTATTATTTCTTGGTGGGGCATATACATGTAGATGTCAGAAAACAACTTGAGAGAACATCTTTCTCCTTCCATGTAAGTCTTAGAACTCAGGTCCTCTGGCTTGGCAGCAAGCCCCTTTATTTTCTTTTTTTTTTTTTTTGGTTCTTTTTTTCGGAGCTGGGGACCGAACCCAGGGCCTTGCGCTTCCTAGGTAAGCGCTCTACCGCTGAGCTAAATCCCCAGCCCCAAGTCCCTTTATTTTCTGAGCCATCTCACCAGCTTTACTTTTTTTTCTGACTTTTTATGCTGTTGAGGAATGGGAGGATTACCAGTTCCAGGCTTACTTCTTTATTTAGATCCCCAAATTATTTACCACCACAAACCCAGCTCTTTGTACCCAAAAATGGATGGATGTACTGTGGATTTTTCCTTTTTTTTTTTTTTTTTTTTTGTTTGTTTGTTTTTTTTTTTTTGTTTTGGTGTTCAAAGCAGGATTGCAGGATTTTTCGGTGTGGCCTTGGCTTTCTATATGTATTTAGAGATAAAGTTTTACGGTGTGGCCCTGGCTGTCCCGGAACTCATTCTGTAAAGCAGGCTAGCCTTAATTTCAGAAATTAACCTGCTTTTGCCTCTGGAGTGCTGGGATTAAAGGAATGTATCACTTCCTGGATACCATAAACTCTTGCCAAACAAACAAAAGGTCTTTATGCTCAGCTGGACAAGGTAGTATACCCCTATAATCCTAGCACTCAAGAGATTGAAGCAGGAGGATCAAGAGTTCAAACCCTGGAATGAATATACAGCAAGTTCAAGGCCAGCCAGGGTTGCATAAGATCTTGTCTCAAAACGAGGATAGAGGAAGAAAGATACTAGACTAAAAGCTAAGGAAAATGTGAAAAGGCATTATAGGTCGGCTCACTGTAGCAAGACATTTCAGAAACTTTAGCCATGCATTTTCTGAAGGAGGAAAATTTTAGCACTGGATGATTTACAAGTCTCTGTCATCACAAATTATAACAGGACATTATCCTAACAAGGTCCCTATCAAAGATAGGAATTTCTTAGCCTTTTTAAACTCTTCCCCTTTTTAACAAGCCTGTTGTGCAATCTGAGAGGCTGTGGAGGACATCACTGACAGGAAGAGCCGACATGTGACCTCACCCCACTCCCACATTCAGTAATACAACATAGTGGAAACTCTGGAGCTATTGAAATATCTCGCTTTACTGGGGAATGGAAACATGACTAATCTGGGCTCTTACTAAATGCAGTTCCTGCCCCTGCTTAGCAGGTCATGTAAGAGTGTGGTACACAATCGGGGTTATTACTCATTTGCGTTATATCTTTTTTTTCAGTGATTTCCCATCGAGGAATTTTCCTTGGGAAATATTCTGTGCACTGTGTAGCACTTTTTAAAATAGTAAATAACTAGAAATGTGTTTGTTCCATATTAGAAGTATAGTTAAATAAAGTATGTATTCTTTATATAAATTATTATGTAGTCACTGAAAATGATTACTGGTTTTTTTACTACATGATATCAGCTTTCTAATTTTGTAAAATATTAAAAATATTTTATTCATTGATAATTTCATAGATGTATACAGTGTATTTTAATCATATCCACCTTCAATTCCCCTCTTTCAACTCAAGACTTCCTACAACAGGTCTCTTGTTCTCAACTTTGTGTTCTCTGTCTTTTTTTTTTTTTTATGCATTTAGATATTTTACCTAAATTTATGTCTGTACACCACTTGTGTTCCTAGTACTCACGGAGTTCAGAAGAAGTTCCTTGGAACTCAAGACCGTTTTGAACTGCCATGTGGTTCCTAGGAATTGAACCCCAGATCCTCTGGAAGGAGCAGTCAATGCTCTAACCTGTTGAACCATCTCTCCAACCCCTTTTTAAAGTCAGTGTGTCGTCTGTGCATTCAATGGCACATGTTACAGTCAGAGGACAAAGCTCAGGAATTAGTTTTCTCCTTCTATAGTGTGGGTTTCGGGAATTGAACTCAGATAACAGACTTTAGATGAGATGGCTAGTGCTTTTACCCACTGAGCCATCTCATCAACTTATGAGTGAGGTTTTGGGTTTTTGTTTGTTTAGTATCAAGCAGTTTGTTTGTTTGACTGGTTGTCTTAGTTAGGGTTTCACTGCTGTGAACAGACACCATGACCAGTGCAAGTCTTATGAAGGACAACATTTAATTGGAGCTGGCTTACAGGTTCAGAATTCAGCCCATTATCATCAAAGTAGGAGCGGCAGTGTCTAGGCAGGCATGGTACAGACAAACCTGAGAGTTCTATATCTTCATCTGAGGGCTGCTAGCAGAATACTGGTTTTAGGGTCTTATAACCCACACCCACAGTGACACACCTACTCCAAAAAGGCCTCACCTACTCCAACAGGGCCTTACCTTCTAATAGTTCCACTCCCTGGTCCAAGCATATACAAACCATTGCACTGGTTGTCTTGTTTTTTGAAACAGGGTTTCTCTGTATAGCCCTAGGTGTCCTGAAATTCACTATATAGACCAGGCTAGCCTCTGACTCAGATCTACCTGCCTCTGCTTCACAGTGTTGGGATTAAAGACATGTAATACCACACGTGTCAGAAAGCACAGGTTTAGAACCTGCAACTCCAGACCACTGAGAATCATTTGGGTTTTTTAACACCCAATATTATGGGCTGAGAGTGTAATACAGTTTATAGAGTGCTTGCCTTGTATGTATGAAGCCCCGGCTTTGACCCCTAGCACTAAAAAACCAGGCACAGTGGCAGGTCCTATATATAATCCCAGCGCTGTGGAGGCTAAGGCAGAAAAATTATGAGTCCTGGGCTATACATAAGACCCCGTCTCAAAGATGGAAAAAAGAAATGGAAAGAATGAAAAGAAAATCTATCAGTTTCTCTCTCTCTCTCTCTCTCTCTCTCTCTCTCTCCTCTCCTCTCTCTCCCCCTCCCTCCCTCCTCCTCCCTCCTCCTCCCTCCTCTCTCCTCCCTTCTCTCTCTCCTTTCTCTCCTCTCTCCTCTCTCTCTTTCTCTGTGTCCCCCCCACCGCCTCGACAGGCATTCTCTATATGTAGCCCCAGCTGTCCTGGAACTCAAGTTGTACTTGATCTCTCAGAGTTTTGCCTGCCTCTGCCAAGTGGTGAGATTGAAAGCTTACACCACCAGGCCAGGTCAGTATCTTGATGATGGTTTTCTTTTCTTAAGGATATAGGGCCATGAATTGGTCAGCAGATAAAAGCACTGAACATCCAAACCTGACAGCCCAGGTTCAATGCCTAGAATTCACATGATTGAAAGGAGAGAACAGATTCCTGCAGATTGTCCTCTGACTGCCACACATACTGTGACCAAAAAGACAGATAAAGAAAGAAATTTATTTTAGAAGAATATGACAGGCCAGGCATAGTTTTTACACTTTTAATTCTAGAACTTGGGAGACAGAGACAGACAGACTTTGATGTACATAGAAAGTTCTAGGCAAACCAGTACTATACAATGAGATTCTGTCTCAAAAAATTTTTTAAATTGTAATTAATATTTATACTGCTTATATATTATACATATGGGGCTGTAAAGAAGGCTCAGTGGTTGAGAGCATTTACTGCTATTTCTTTTTTTTTTTTTTTTTTGGTTCTTTTTTTTTTTGAGCTGGGGACCGAACCCAGGGCCTTGCGCTTCCTAGGCAAGCGCTCTACCACTGAGCTAAATCCCCAGCCCCTATTTACTGCTATTTCAAAGGACCCAGGTGACTACAACCACCTGTAACTCCAACTCCAGGAAATCCAACACACTCTCCTGGACCCCACAGGCACTTTAACTCATGGGTACACATTCCTACACACAAACACACACATACACATGATTTAAAATAGAATAAAAACAAAAGTAGTAAAAGATTTCTATGTTTTAAAATTTCGAAGAGGGGGTTGGGGATTAGCTTAGTGGTAGAGTGCTTGCCTAGCAAGCACAAGGCCCTGGGTTCAGTCCCCAGCTCCAAAAAAAAGAAAAGAAAAAAAAATTTGAAGAGGCTGTTCATAAATAATGTATTTGAATAGTAGTAGAGGATCTAGCCATGAATCCCAAGAGGTAAAATAAATTTTATCATTAAGGGAAATTGTATTAATAAACGTCCACAAAAATTTTTTATCAGTCTTTCAGTCCTCAACTACCTTTATAGCCCCAAGTAGTCAAAACAAAAAACAAAAAAGCAAAAACAAAAAGCCAGCATTCTTCACTAGTGTGTCATAGCATGTCACAAAACATCCCTGATTAAGAGAATAGACATAACATTTCACTAGCTATGAAAAAGAGAGACATTACAAATATTTTGTACACTTACGTTTCTGCAAAGCGTACAGCCCTGATGTAGTGTGGTTTTGTGTGTCTAAATTCATGTTGGGGGCCAGAAGTCAGCCTCAGGTGTGATTTCTCAGTAGTTGTCTACCTTGATTTTATTTTGTCTGTTTGCTTTAAAGACAAGGCCTCTCATTTACTAATTGAATTCAACAATTAGGCTAGGCTGGTTGACCATGGAGGCCCAAAGATCTGTCCTCCTGCCTTCCTAGCACTGACTTTACAAGCACATGTCATCATATTAAGGTTTTGTTTTTGTTTTTAGAGATTAAACTCAGATTCTCATGTGAACACATGGCCAGCACTTTTTATAAACTGAGAGCCATCTCCTAACTTGATATATTTTTTGTTTTATTGAGACCTGCTCTCACTGTATAGCCCAGGCTGGTCTTTTTTTTTTTTTTTTTTTTTTTGGTTCTTTTTTTTCGGAGCTGGGGACCGAACCCAGGGCCTTGCGCTTCCTAGGCAAGCACTCTACCGCTGAGCTAAATCCCCAACCCCCCAAGCTGGTCTTAATATAATAGTGATCTGCCTACCTCAGAGTCCCGAGTGCTAAGATTATAGGTTTGTGTATCCCACCCATGTTTCCTTAGCATATCCACTTTTCCTTAAGGTGACCAGCTCGAAAGATACTGAGAGAGCTGGCCACAGCACCATGTTCTTAATACCCGCTCTCAGGAAGTTCAAACAGGAAGATCTGACCTAAGATGGTCAGTAACAGCCTGAACTGAATAGCAAGAGAAACAGAAATAGGCGGAGAGACTGTTAGTGCATTATTACTATGGATTTTGTTTTCAGAGCCAGTGACCCAAACAAAATATCCTTTTAAATATAAAAGCATACTTTCCCCCTGAAGTTCCTCTTAAATAGAATTCTTTAGACCAGACGGTGATACGTTGTTAAAACTTTCGTAGCCGTTTGAACTCCAACCTTGATAGTTTATTGGCATATTTGACACCCACAGTAAATGAAATGGCCAATTTATAATCCAAGCAGCCCAATGTTCCCAAGAGTTTTGGTAAAGCTCACAGATATGAAATTGCCTGGGGTGAAAATAAGCAGTTCACCTGCGGAAGAGGGGCAGTGAGTGGCTGGTGGACACTGGGAACTTTAACAGGAAGAAACAGGCATTGTTGGGCTCTGCCTGGGAGGAAAAAGGTCAGTATTCATATGTGAAGTCTCAGAGAGCCTTCATATCACTGATGGCATGCCTTTCCTACCTTCTCATTCAGAGTAGAGACAAGCAAGTCTCATCTCATGGTTCTGATTGCTTGTTGGGTTGTAGGCAAGAGTATGGGACTGGGGAGAAAATCCTCGACTGCTGCTGTCTTGGTCCTTCTCTCACTCCTCTGTTCTACTTCACTCCTTCCACCTTTATGCTCTCTCTTTCCCTTTCTCTTTGTTTGCACTTAGGGTTTTCCTTTATGATGCTAGAGATTGAAGCCAGAGCCCCAAAACACCCTAGGCAAATACTCTACTGCTAATTTACACTCCTAGCCTTTGCACTCTCCTCTTAAACTTAACTCCTTCTTGTCCAAAGCTTATCATACTAGTTGTCTGGACCCAAAAGTTTTGACCAGAAATTAAAGGTTGTGTCAGCAAATGCATATTCTTTTTAAGTTTGCTGTTCATTTTATTGCCATCCCAGAAAAAACAAAAAACTTGCATTAAACTGAGGTGACTCAGTGGTAGATGCATAGTATAGTATGCATGAGGGATTCAGTCTACCTTACTCTCCTATACCCCTCCAAAGCTACAGTCATGAAACATAATGTCGATATGCAAATGAGTTTTATATTAGGGTTTAGTGTCTAGTGTATTGTTTTCTCATGATGAGGTTTTTTGTATCTTTATGAGGATTCCTTTTTATTTTTTATGTGCATTAATGTTTGCTTGCATGTATGTCTGTGTGAGACTGTCAGAGTCCCTTGAACTGGAATTACAGACAAGTGTAAACGACCATGTGGGTGATGGGAATTAAACCCAGTTCCTCTGGAAGAACAACCAATGATCTTAATCTCAAGCCATCTCTCTAACTCCTTCTGGATCTTTTTTTAATTCATCCAGATCTGGCATCAGTATTCTGTATTATTTCTCCTAACTCTATCATATATGCGGAATACTTCTTTCTGCATAAAATAAACTTACTATTTTTCTTGAAGGCTACTTCACATTTAAACTGTCTTAAGGATTTCAAAATTGTGAAGTAAACAGGCATTTTAACTCTTGGGGTTTTTGTTTGGTTGGTTGGTTGGTTGGTTGGTTGATTTGGTTTGGTTTATCATTTTAAGGATTCAGAAAAAAAATTTATGAGAAACTATGGTTAGAGACTAGAGAGGCACCTCATTTGATTGAGTGCTTCCCTAGTGTTCATAGAGCCCTGGGTTCACTTCCCACCACAGCATAAAGTCGTGTGGTGGCACACACCTGTTTCCCCAGGGTTATGCAGCATTCATGTTCACCTATGCACCCCAGAAAAAGATCCCACCACAAGCAAAAGTAACAGTTACACCAAAGTCCAACTTGGTGAACCACTGAGATTTTATTGAGATTACTAACAGAGGTATGGGTGAGAGAAATAGGTACTGAATTACACAGCTCTATCAGGGGTAGAAAGTGGTTAAGATCACTACTCTCTTTCAGAGGACCTGGTTCAATTCCCAGTACCCACTTGGTGGCTACAGGATCTGCCCTCTTCTGACTTCTGGAACTTGCTGCCCAACCTATAGGCAGCTAGTCAGGTCCAAAAAAATCTCTTAGCATTTTGGTTGGTCAGAGTCTTCTCAGGCAATTGTTTGTGGATTGTACACAGTTGTTGGGAGTTGGAGTCGGGCACATTGAAGATCTTGCAGGTTTCAGTTTTATGTAAAGTTTGTTTAACTGAATCTCATGAGCCTCCTGCCTACCTGGAGGTAATGTGAAGGTCTTTTGCCTGCATGTGCTATGCTTGCAGAGGCCAAAAGAGGGCACTAGATCCCCTTGGACCTAGAATCACAGGTAGTTGTTATACATAATGTGGGTACTGGAAATTAAACCCAGTTCCTCAGAAAGAACATCCAGTGCTTTTAATGGCTGAACCATCTCTTCAGTTCTACAGGGAGAATGTTTCAGTTCTGAGGAAATTGCTATACAACCAAACAGGAGAATCAGAAGTTCAAAGTAGTCCTCATTTACATAGTGAATTCTGGACCAGCCTAAACTACATGAGACCCTGTCTCAAAAGAAAAAATCTGGGCTGGAGAGATGGCTCAGTGGTTGAGAGCACTGACTACTCTTCCAGGGGTCCTGAGTTCACATCCCAGCAACCACATGGTGGCTCACAACCATCTGTAATGAGATCTGATACTCTTTCTGGTGTGTCTGAAGACAGCTACAGTGTACTTATATATAATAAATAAATAAATCTTGAAAAAATGTTTAAAAAAGAAAAATCTAGTTGCATAAATGGTCATTTAATTCAGGATATTATTGACAGGGTGTGTGTTTTGTATTGCTCAAAGACTAATTTAAGTTTTACTTCACCTCCACATGTAGCCCATGTATGAGTTTGTGACTAAGAAGATGTTGTATATCTAGGTGTTAATTTTAAAGACCCTCAGCACAACTCTGGTGCATCCTGCTTCCTCCTCATAGGTTGTAGAGGAGCATGAAAGCGTGGAGCAGAGTCGGCGAGCACAAGCCGAGCCCATCAACCTGGACAGCTGTCTCCGTGCCTTCACCAGTGAGGAGGAACTGGGGGAAAATGAGATGTACTACTGCTCCAAGTGTAAAACTCACTGTTTGGCAACCAAGAAGCTGGACCTCTGGAGGCTTCCTCCAATCCTGGTATGTTAATGGCCCTGCGTCTACAGGAAGAGTCTAGTGTGAGTGAGAGGAATCATTAACAGGATTTAGGGGCTATTTTTGAGGATAAGATATTTCCTGTAGCTATGTTTAGAAACTTTCTACCTGGGTATGGTGGCATATGCCTGTAATCCCAGAATTTGGGAGGCTGAGATGGGAGGATCACTAAAAACTTAAGGCAAGCCTAGGCTAAGTAGTAAGTTCCAAGATAGCCTAGATAACATAAGGCCCTGATTCCAAAAAGAAAGAAACTGAGGTGAGGGGATGTATAAAAGTAGCTTTTATTCGCCTGAAGTAATTGTGGTCTCCAAGTCTTTCTTGTCTGCTAACATAGGCCTCGTCCTGGAAGCTTCTAGCCTCTTATCTAGGCCTAGGATATTTTCAGCCTCAGAGACTTAGTGCTGAGTAAACTCAACCTTTCTAGTTATTTCAGTCTTTGGATCTGATCCTTTGCCAGAGCAGCCATGTTGCTGGTCAAAGTTCCTCTACAGATAGAATCTTACTATGTAGTCCTGGCTAGCCTGAAACTTGCTATTTAGATCAGGCTGGTCTCAAACTCAGAGATCCACTTCTTCTGCCTCCCTACTGCTGGGATTAAAGGTGTGCACTACCACACCCTGTTCCAGTATTAGGAAATTTTCTAATTTTATATGTATGAATGTTTTTGCCTGCATGTCTATGCACTGCATACCATCATGTGCATGCAGTGCCCCCCAGAGGTCAGAAGAGGGCATTGGATACTCTGAAAATGGATTATACTACCACGTGGGCACTGGAAACTAAACCTGGTTCTTCCTCAAGAGCACAAGAGCAGTAAATGCTCTTAACCAGCCCCAGTATGAGGATATTCTAAGAAGATTTTGATTTGTGTCATCATCCTAGTATTCTGTGAACATAACAGCTTCCCAAGAATGAATACACAAGAAATTGATGACATTCATTTGGCTAGTTCCAGAAATGAAAACTGAAAGAAAGACACAGGCAAGGGCAGACTTGGGAACCAAGTAGGTGAGGAAGAGGGAATTTATATAATTGGTATAATTAGTATGCAGTTAAATGCATAGATTTTTGAATGTCAGGCTAGATGACTTTGCCAATTGCATATATGCATATAACAATGACATAATTCAAGGAATAAAAGCACTTATTTAAAACATGCACAAATGTTACATGTTCTTCAGAACTCTTGATTATCCTTACCTTTTCTTTTTCAGATTATTCACCTTAAACGATTTCAGTTTGTAAATGGACGGTGGATAAAATCACAGAAAATTGTTAAATTTCCTCGTGAAAGTTTTGACCCTAGTGCTTTTCTAGTACCAAGAGACCCAACTCTTTGCCAGCATAAACCACTCACACCCCAGGGTGATGACGTCTCTGAGCTACCGATCCCAGCAGGAGATGTGAAGAAAGTGGATGTCCAGAATCCAGCAGGGGAG
Organism: Rattus rattus; assembly: GCF_011064425.1. NCBI lineage: Eukaryota > Metazoa > Chordata > Mammalia > Rodentia > Muridae > Rattus > Rattus rattus. The sequence goes on from NC_046162.1 coordinate 85,711,692, forward strand.
GAGGATGTACTCCTGAGCAAGAGCCCGTCTTCACTCAGTGCAAATATCACCAGTAGCCCAAAAGGTATGGGGAAAGGCTTTCTTTCCTTCTCTCTCTCTCATTCATTCCTTTCTTTCTTTCTTTCTTTCTTTCTTTCTTTCTTTCTTTCTTTCTTTCTTTCTTTCTTTCTTTCTTCTTTTTTTAGTCATGGTCTTGTATATCTCCAGCTACCTTCTTTTCTGGGCCTGTAGTTTGATGAAGTGAAGAAGTGAAGAAACCTATCTGGAATCAGCAATGTACTTTGAGCACAAGAGAGCAACCTCCTTAAATCTAGATTCTCGTTTGTCATTCGTAAAATTGAGAAAATACCAAGTTACACCAAGAGGATTTGAAATTCCAGAAGTAGTGGTGCAATAAGTCACAAGCCAGAGAGACAGCAATGCTGGTGCTCAGCTGTGGGGGCGGGGGGGGGGTGTTGTAGTTTTTTTTTTTGTTTTGGTTTGGTTTTTGGTTTTCCCCATTTTTGGCTTTAAGTTTGGGACCCAGCCCACAAGATGATAAAACCCACATTCATGGTGGGTCTTCTTTTCTTAATTAAACCTTCCTGGAAACATCCTTAAGCACACTCAGATGAGTGTCTCCTAGGTGATTCTAAACCTACTCAGATCCAAGCTGACAATGATTAACCATCACAAATACCAAAGCCATGAGTGTTCAAGTCCCTTACATAAAGTATCGTGTTATTTACATAGAACCTACTCACATAGGCTCTGCACACTTTACATCATCTATTATGATACTCAATACAAGATAGAGGTAGGATATAATGCACACCTATAATCCTAACTCTTGGAAAACTAGGACAAGGAAATGTTAACATTTTGTTTCATTTTGTTTTTTGTTTTAAAGATTTATTTATTGTATATATATGAGTACACTGCAGCTGTCTTCAGACACACCAGAAAAGGACACCAGATCCCATTACAGATGGTTGTGAGCTACCATGTAGTTGCTGGACTACATACATTCTGTCTTCAAAAATGTAGATAAGAGCCAACAGAATGGTTCAGTGGATAAGAATATCTAAGTTCGCAGAGCGCTTGCCTAGCAAGCGCAAGGCCCTAGGTTCGGTTCCCAGCTCCGAGAAAAAAAAAAAAAACGAATATCTAAGTTCAGTCCCTAAACCGCATGGTAGGAAAGAACTAACTTCTGTAAGTTGTCCTTCAACTACACATAAGCACTATAGTATGTATGTGCATAATAATAAATGTAAATATATATACATGTATGTATATATACTTATGTATACTTACATATACATATGTGATTGAATTTATATGTATATGAATAAATTGCTGTGTTCTGTAAATAACTGTTACAGTATTTATAAAATCATATGAAAGAAGTCTATGTTTTAGTACAAATGTAGTTTTCTTTTGTTTTGGGGGAAATGTTTGTATGGTTAGCTTGTTTGTGTATCCCTGGCTGTCCTGGAACTCTGTAGGTCAGGCTGACCTCCAACTCAGAGATCACCTGCAACTACCTCCTAAGTGCTGGGATTATAGATTTATACCACCAGTGCCTGGCACAGATGAGTTTTGGTTTTGTTTCTGTTTTTTTCTTAGTAAGTCTTATCTGGAATTATCTAGATCTTGTGGGTCCCACAGATGAAGACTGAGCATGTGTGATTCTTTTTACCATCTCTCACTAGCTACAGCTCCAACCCTATATGTGAACTTTATTTTCTTTCTCTCAAAAATGTACAGTGCAAAAAGGGACAATTTCATATAGTTAGACTACCCTTTTCATCTTTTTTTTTTCTTTCGCGTTTTTTGAGACAGACTTTCTCTGTGTGGTCCTGGCTGTCCTGGAACTCAGGCTGGCTCATAGTCACAGAGATCCACCTGCCTCTGCCTCCTAAGTGCTGGGACTAAAGGCGTGCACCACCACTGCCCGGCTCCTCTAATCCTTTTTAATCTTAATCTAAGGAAAAGATGGTTGAGTATTGTATAGTTTTAATTCTTCAGAATTTTTATATGATTTGGTGGGTTCTTTTTTTTCTTCCTTCATTTTGCTAGGTAATAAATCCAGGATTTTATACATGCTAGACAGTGCTTTACCACTTGAATACATCTCCAGCCATTTTTTATTTTTATTTTGAGGTAGTATTTCACTAAACATCCTGAACTGAACCCAGCTTAATGTTGCCCAGACTGACCTTGAACTCTTAAGTCCTCTTCCTTGCACCTCTTGAGTAGCTGGAGTGACAGGCATGTGCCACCAGGGCTTGACCTCAGTTTCCATCTCTAACATGAGAAATAATTACAAGTAAGTTATATACAGATTCTAAGGTTCCTTGGTAATTTGTTTGGTTTTCTTTGGGTTTTTTGTTGGTGGTGGTGGCGGTTTTGTTTTGTTTTTTTGTTTTTTGTTTTTTTGTTTTGCTTTTTGAAATAGGATTTTGCCTTGGTGGTATAAATTGGCCTGGAACTCACTGTGTAGCCCAGGCTGTCCTTGAACCCCAAGTCCATCTGCTTTAGTTTCCTGAGTGTCAAGATCACAGGTGTGCCACTACACCCAATCTAAGAATGTATTTATAAAGTTCATTATTTTGAGTTGAATGTGACATAAATCACCTTTCTGTGATTTTTTTTTTTTTAATTCCTACAATGCATTCTTCCCTCTTTCTGCTGCTGCCTATTTTATTAGCTGTTCTTATTAGGGTCTCTAGAGGGATTAGAATGACTTACACACTGTGGTCCAGCCACCCCAACAATGGCTCTCCATCCGTGGAAGGTCCAAGAATCAGTAGTAGTTTAGTCCATGAGACAAGATGTCTCAGTTGGTCTTCAGTAAACACCAGAATCCAAAGAAGTAGGCACTAATGCCAGTGAAGGAATGGAGTTACCATCAAGAGCGAGAGCAAACAGGCAAACAATGAAAGCTTTCTTCTTCTGTGTCCTTTATATAAGTTGCCAGCAGAAGGTGTAACCCAGATTGAAAGTGAATTTTACCACCTCAAAAGATGTGGGTTTTAGGGCACTGGTGGCACACATCTTTAATTCTGCCACTCTGGAGGGAGAGGCAAGTGGATCTCACAGTTCTAGGCTATCCTGGTTTACAGAGCATGTTCCAGAAAAGTCAGGGCTATACAGAGTCTTAATTTACATATACAAGCTAAACCCTATCTCAAAAAACAAAAATTGAAAGTCTGGGTTAAAGGTTTATCTTCCAGCCTCAAAAGATCTAAATTAAATCAGTTTTAAAGGTGTTGCACGCCTTTAGTCCCTGCACTGTGGAAGTAGAGGCAGGCAGATCTCTCAAGTTTTAGACTAGCCTGGTCTACAGAGTGTGTTCCAGGACAGCCAGAGCTACACAGAGAAACCCTCTTTTGTGAGGATTAAAACAATTTAATGAGGGGCTGGGGATTTAGCTCAGTGGTAGAGCACTTGCCTAGCAAGCGCAAGGCCCTGGGTTTGGTCCTCAGCTCTGAAAAAAAAAATTCAATGAAGGTAATTTAAAGAAAAACCTTTTTACATGTCTACACTTCAGTTTTAGTAAATTCCAGATGTAGTCACAATTACGCCAAAAATAACATCACAAGCTCTGTAATAAGGAATAAGAGTGGGCATCCAGCATCCCTATCTTTGTGTACTTTAGGAAGCTAGCTTCAGAGTTAGCATTTGGTACCAAACTTAGCATTTGAACTTAAAATCTCTCCCTCTCTTTTTCACAGGTTCACCTTCTTCATCAAGAAAAAGTGGAGCCAGCTGTCCCTCCAGCAAAAATAGCAGCCCTAACAGCAGCCCACGGACCCTGGGGAGAAATAAAGGGAGGCTTCGGCTGCCTCAAATTGGAAGCAAAAATAAATTGTCCAGTAGTAAGGAGAATTTGGATGCCAGCAGAGAGAATGGGGCTGGGCAGGTCTGTGAACTGGCTGACACCTTGAACCGAGGACATGTGTTGGGAGGCAGCCAGCCTGAGCTGGTCACTCCTCTAGATCATGAGATCACTTTAGCTAATGGATTTCTTTATGAGCATGAGACATGTGGCAATGGCTATAGCAATGGTCAGCTTGGAAACCATAGTGAAGAAGACAGCACTGATGACCAAAGAGAAGATACACACAGTAAACCTATTTATAATCTATATGCAATTTCGGTAAGTGATGTATTAAATTGATTTGAACAAATATTTCTGAAGCTGGGCATGCTTTTTAATCCCAGCACTTGAGAAGCAGAGACAGTCAGATCTCTAAATGCAAGGGTACACTGAGAAACTGTCTTGAAAAACAAAAAACAGGGACTGGAGAGATGGCTCAGCAGTTAAGAGCACTGACTGCTCTTCCAAAGGTCCTGAGTTCAAATTCCAGTAACCACATGGTGGCTCACAGCCATCAATCTGTAATAGATCCGATACCCTCTTCTGGTGTGTCTGAAGATAGCAACAGTGTTACTCACATAAATAAGTCTTTAAAAAAAAAAAAAAAAAGGAAAAATAGAAAAACAAAACCATCCAGGGACTAAGCCACTACCCAAAGACTATACATGGACTGACCCTGGGCTCCAACTGCATAGGTAGCAATGAATAGCCTAGTAAGAGCACCAGTGGAAGGGGAAGCCCTTGGTCCTGCCAAGGCTGAACCCCCAGTGAACGTGATTGTTGTGGGGAGGGGAACATCCATATAGAAGGTGGGGTCTTAGGGGGATGTTGGCCCGGAAACCAGGAAAGGGAATAACAATTGAAATGTAAATAAGAATACCCAAGTTAATAAAGATGGAGGGAAAAAAAAGAAAAAAGAAAAACAAAACCAAGATGACCATGTAATTATATATGTATACATATATAATTACATACATATTTAATTCAAATAATCCTATATTAAGTATTTCTAAGGAATACTTTTCTTTCTAAGTAACTACTACAGGGCCAGACCTGGTGACACAGGCCTCTAACCTTACCACTTAAGGATCTCAAGTTTGAGGCCAACCTAGGCTATATAGCCAGATACTGTCTTTTAAAAAAAAACCACATGTGAAATAGGATTTGTTTTTGGAAAAATTGGGTGATTGTAAACCTATTTTCCTTACTACCTAAATAGCCAGTTTGCTTAGATCTTAGCACTATGCCCTGCTGAAGTACTGTTAATTACTAACATACCACCACTTTCTCTTTCTTTAGTGCCATTCAGGAATTCTGGGTGGGGGCCATTACGTCACTTATGCCAAAAATCCAAACTGCAAGTGGTACTGTTACAATGACAGCAGCTGTAAGGTAAATATTCTCAATCTTTAAATGACAGTTAGAAACAGAATGCCAACAACTTTGGGGAACATAATTGAAATGACAGCCCTTCCATGAGCAGGAAATATTGTCTGTATGGAGGAAGTCTCTACATTGATGCTGCTCAGTGTTAAGGAAGCCGAGGTTACAGCAAAACTAGGGATGGACAGCACATATGAAGAGTGAACAAAAAGAAGGTATATAATGCTGTATAACAAGAAATTGAATCTTTTGGGTTTGAGTTGGTCATGCCCTGTCCTCTGTGTGCATCTATCTCCCCATGCTGACCATAACACCAGGGCAGCACACGTTAGGAAAGCACTTACACCAAAGACTTAAACTCTAATGCTAATTTTTTTTTTTTTTAACCATTAGAATTTGATGGGGTTTGCTGGGTATGGTGGAAGTGGAGGCAGGAGGATCAGGAGTTCAATCAAGGTCATGTTCCTCTACCTAAATGAATTTAAGGCCACTGGGTTACATGAGACAGTGTCCCAAAAAAAACCTCTCACTAAAAACCATACACTAATTTGATGAAGTTTAGAGCATTCATTTGCCCATGATTAGAATATTTTCTAAAAAAACAAAAGATTGAAAGTAGTGAGACGTGTTTTCAGGGCAGGTGTGAGATAATTGATTCTGGTCAGTCAGTCTAGACTAACAGAGAGAGTTGGTCTTCCTGACAACACTAAGAGCCAACACAGGCTCTTTGTTAAAGGCCTTTCTTGTCCTTTTAGGAACTTCACCCCGATGAGATAGACACCGACTCTGCCTACATTCTTTTCTATGAGCAGCAGGGGATAGACTGTGCACAATTTCTGCCAAAGATAGATGGCAAGAAGATGGCAGACACAAGCAGCATGGATGAAGACTTTGAATCTGACTACAAGAAGTACTGTGTGCTACAGTAAAGCTACACATGGGCTGCTAGGTGGGCTGCTGGGAAGGGAGGTGACTCCTTGTAGCTGGCATTTGGCAGAATTGTCCCTGAAAAGCAGGCTAAGTGTAGTTATTTTATCCTGTGACCTGAAGCACAAAATAAAAGTCCTAATTAAAATAGCAGTCAACTTTAAGAATAGTAATAATTTTGTTTTGAAGTCTCTCACAAGCTGTGTGGTAGAGAACTTTAAGGCAGATCCCACCATTAGCCTGTAAACAAGAGGGTTTGGCGCCAATCACCTGGGACCAATTAAGGATTTAATTGTGCTTGTCCAAATAATGAACAAACTTGTAGTGAGTATAGAGTTTACCAGTAATCATAACAGGATACTAAGGATTTCCTTGGACTCAAAGTTAAAAAAAACAACAAATACCATAATGTTGTCTGGGGACGACATGATATGCTACCTCCTTTTTCCTGAAGTCTCATTCTGTTGTGTTGACAAATGGAGAAAGCAAGACCATGTAGGAGTGCAGACAGCTTTTAGGTATGGACACAGAGTTTTCAGTTTTTTGAACCATTTCCCCACTCTTTCTATGTTTTTTTGTTTTTCTTTGTTTTTTGGGTTTTTTTTTTTTTTTTTTTTTTTTTTTGTTGGGTTTGTGTTTGAAACAGTGTTTGGGGGCAGAGGCATATGACGGGGGTTTGAACCGAAGTCTCTGAAGACTGTGTGCCTTCTACCCCGCTCAGTTCTGAGACCCAGGAGAAGGAAAGGCAGCCAGCGTCCAGCTCAGACCGCCCTCCTGCAGGCGCACTGCTGGGTGTGGCAGCTGCCACGGGTTTGCACCATAGGCCCTAAGCAGATGTTGCACAAAGAGCTTCTAGGAAGGTAGGAGGCTGCAAAGCCAAATGTGTTTCCTGTTAGTGGTAGGATTTTCTTACCCTTTGCACTTTAAATGAGAGAACACATGCAAACAATTGTGCTTGGACTTTAATGGCTCTAAGGGCTATAAATTAACTTCATTAGAGTATAAAATTTAACAAAAATACATCCAACATTAATAGTTCCTAAGAATTGCTTAAGAAACTACTGGGTTTAGAAAGCAAACTCTAGTTGTTTGCCTGTCTGTTCCTTATCAACTTTTTTTTTTTGCACTAGTTATCAAAAGTTACATTTTTTTTTTTGCTCACTTTTTTCCTAACTATTCAAAACTGGAACAAAAATATAAATGTTATTTATTTCTAGCAGGCATTTTTCTCTTTGTTGTGTTTTAATATATAGTCAAAGTAAATTTTTACCTTATTTTTAGTCCATTAAAAAAATTTATCAAGACCCTGGGAGTTGATTCTCATTGTTGTCAGATCCTCGTATCCCCTTCCTCATGGTAGTAAATGCCAGTGCAGTTAGTGTTGGAGTTGTGATGGCTGAGACTAGTTAGTAACTACCCAGTCCTCAGCACAGTTGGAAGAGTTGTCTTAAACAACTGCCTGGGTTGACCCCCTTTCCAGAAGAGTGAGTACACTTAAAAGGAAGGAGTGGCCTAAAGGAGTGATGCATATTTCACAGATTCAAGGTTTTCAGTGTATGAAATCTCCATTCCTACCTAGACAAGTCCCATGAAAAAGTAGATTTTCAATAATTTCCTTACAGATGTTTTAGTTGAGCAGGTAGCACAATCTACTAATGTTGTTTGATCTGTGTTTGTTATATTGGTTGTAATTAATTTTTTAATTCAAGAACTAGCAGAAAATTTATTAAATTAACTATTAACTACATTCACCTTGTAAATTTCTGTATAAAACTTGTTGACAATGCACTGACTTTAGGAAGACATTAATGTACATAGAATGTAAATAAGATAGTGTTGATGTACTGAAATATGAACTGTATAAAAAGTATTGGTCATTGTATATGGTGTGTACCTGTTTATCTGTAACTATTACCCAAACAAATTAAATACTGCAGATGTCCAATGTGGTTTTTCCTTGTACAAGTAAACACAAAAAGTCTGTTTCTTCAGCCTTTCTCTCTGTGATCCTGTTTTAATTCTTCTATGTGCATAATATCAATCCCATTTACAAAGAGGATGTTTCACTTTAGAGGGGGTAGAAATTAAGGTAGAAGAGGAACCTGCAGTGACAGGTGGATTTTATTTACTTAAGTAATAGCTTACATTCATAGGGTATAGAATTATGATAAACTGAAAATTCCTGAGAGATAGTTTTCAACTAATCAAGAGATAAGATGAAGAAACTTTTCATTTGCATAATACGTTGAAATGGTCCTAATTGTGGGTACAAGGAGTTAGGGCACTAAGAAACTAGGAATGTCCCTCATTGCTTTTTCTTTTCTTTTTTTTTTTCGGAGCTGGGGACCAAACCCAGGGCCTTGTGTCGTTGCTTTTTCTTAAGATTTCTTTTATGGCTGGTCATGGTGGCACATGCTTTTAGTCCCAGCACTGGGGAAGCAAAGGCAGGCAGACCTTTTTTAGTTCAAAGCCAGCTTGATCTACACAAAGCAAGTTCCAAGACAGCCAGACCTACATAGAGAAACTCTGTCTTGAAACCTTTCCAAACAATTTGTTTTGTTTATATGTCTATCTGGGATGTATATGATTGTCCAAGGATGCCAGAAAGAGCTGTTGGTTTCCCTGGAGTGGGGGTTTATGAGCCCCTGACAGGTTCTGGAAACCAAGCCCCAGTCCCTCTAAAAGAGCAGCAAGTGCTTTAACCACTGAGTCAACATTCCAGCACCATAGGACTTATTTTATGTTTAATTATGTGTATTTGTATGTCTATATGGGATGTGCATGTTTGAGTGCAGGTGCCATGGAGTTGAGAAGAGGGCATGGGAAACCTGAAGCTTGAGTTACAACACTGGTGAGCTAACTCTTGTGGGTGCTGGAAGCCAAAGACTGAGAACCGAAGGGGAGTCTTCTGCAAAAGCATCAAGCATGAACCATCTCTCCACGAGCTCTCCAAGGACATTTGGCACTTTTACTAACAATGAAGCGCTAGGGCAGTCAATTACCCTGTGCTCCTATAGTAATTTTGTTTAAAATTCAAATATCTAATAAATACTCAAGTTTACAGGAAGTGAACTACATAAATTTCATGTAAGAACTCAGTGTAAAAGGCTATCCCTGTGAGGTTTGGTCCTGTTTTGCAAGGAGGTTTGGACTTTTTTGCTGTTTTGCTTTTGTTTTTTGTTTTTTTTTTTTTAATATTTTATTTATTTATTATATATAAGTACACTGTAGCTATCTTCAGACACACCAGAAGAGAGCATCAGATCTCATTACAGATGGTTGTGAGCCACCATGTGGTTGCTGGGATTTGAACTCAGGACCTTGGGAAGAGCAGTCGGTGCGTTTAACCACTGAGCCATCTCTCCAGCCCTGCTTTTGTTTTTAAAGCCTTAACTATACTGGCACTAGGAAACTTTAATGACTCTCAGCTCACATTCTTCAGAAATAGGCATACATATTAAACATACAAACAAACTGTTCAATCAGTAGCAACTGCACTTTGAAGAGCAAACAGGAAGTAGATCCCAGAAAACTCTATGAGCATAGTTTTTCAAGTACCAGTCTGCATTCCCAGCTTCAAAGGGCCTTGAAGGGACCAGCTTTGGTTCCTAGCTTTTGAGCGATCCTCATTTAGAGGGCCCCCAGCTCTGAGGGTCTCTCCACCACTTGGTGGCATTGCTTAATGTCTTTTTTTTCTTTGTTGCAGCCTCCTTGAATTGGAGCAAGTAGTTGACTTGTCATGTTGTTTCTGGCTACTTATTAAACATTATTACATAATTTATTATTGGGCCAGGATGTACTCATGGGGAGATCAGAGTATAGTTTGCAAGATTTGGGTTTTTTTCCTTTCACCCTGTGGGTCCAAGGGGGATTGATCTTGGTTAAAGCTTGATGGCAAGGGTCTTTACTGAACCATCTTGCCAGCCTCTACCCACTCCCTACCCCAGTCTCACCCCTGCCCAGCTACTTTAAAGGTTGAGTACAGAAGCCGCCTGGAATGAGCCAGGATATCCAACTTGAGAAACGGGGATCTCAGTGTTACCTGATAATGTACAGTAGATTCCTTAATGTTTATATTGTAAAGTCAAAGATGTCATTCCTCTGTGGGTCAGACCTGTCTAGGGCAAATCAATTTTAAAAAGCCATCCTTAGGTAGTAGGCAAATGGGAAGACATACAGGAGACATAAATTCAGACCTGTAGAAATTAGGTTGGCAAATGAGGAGCAAGTCTGACTGGCCATGGGTGAGGTGAGAAGCAATGGACCCGAAAATATGTGTGTGTGTGTGTGTGTGTGTGTGTGTGTGTGTGTGTGTGTGTGTGTGTGTGTAAAACTCCATCTGATTGTTGTGGAAGAACATTGGTTAAAAAAAAAATCCAAAATCCAGACATTAATGTAAAATATTTCATTTAGAAATGAAAAGCTTCAGGACTGGAGAGATGGCACAGTAGCTAAGAGCACTGACTGCTCTTCCAGAGGTCCTGAGTTCAATTCCCAGCAACCACATGGTGACTCACAACCATCTGTAATGAGAGCTAATGTCCTCTTCTGGTGTGTCTAAAGATGACTACATTGTACTCCTATACATAAATAAGTAAATCTAAAAGGGGGAGATAGCCAGTAATTCCAACACATTTAGGAGGCAGAGACAAGAAAGAGGATCACAAGTTTGAGGCTAACCTGGGCTATATATAGCAAGTTCTGTGACAGCCTGGGCTATACAGAGAGAACCAAGTACTTGTCAGCATTTAGGAGCCCGAGGCAAGCAGATCTCTTGTGAGTTTAAGGCAAATCTGCCTTATATAGGTGCTTGTCAGCCAGAAATACAAAGTGAGACCCTATCTCTTAAAACTTTCTTGACTACTGTCGAAACATCCTCTGATCTAGTACTAGGAAAGTTGAAATAGGATCTTTTGAGCACTAGAGTTCAAGACCCTAATCTCAAAAGCAATTTATAGTTTTAATTTTGCGGTAGGACTGAGACAGGGTTTTTCTACATTGCCCTGACTGTCTTGGAACTTTCTATGTAGACCAGGCTGGCCTTGAATTCAGAATCAGTGGTTGTCAAGTTTATTACCAATTGAGAGGTTTGTGCTAAACAACACATGAGGACCTATTTATAGGGCGTGGTACTGGACTCACTGGGTACAGTCGTTCCCAGCCAGTACCTCATCATTAGAGTCGGGAGCTTTTAAAACCACTGATCCAAGTCCCCATCCACCAGTGCCATCCCTTCTGTGTTTGTGGCCACTTTGCACACGGCCTTACAAGCCTGTCCAGGGATCTGGACTTTTAATACACTCTCCAGGGGAGAATCTTTTGCAACAGTCTGCAGATTGGTCATTTATGGAAACCACTGCCCCAAGAATGGAGTCATTTCTTCAGTCTACCTGGGGAAAGATGACAGCTATGCTAAAGGTGCATACAGGAGAAGTGACAGTAATTAACCAAGACAAAATGGCTGTAATGAAGTGCTGTCCATCTGTCCTTATGAAGTATTGACTCAAAACATCAGACAGTAGGCTGTTGACAGTGCTTAAGGGAAAACTAAGTGGAAAAGAGAAGCAAGTATACTGTGAGGAAAGATCAGGTTTACATTTTTCAGAATTAGCATCTCAGACAGCAGTGAGACAATCCAAGGACAGTCTGTTTGAGATGTTAAAGGCACTTAAATGTAGACCACCAGAAGGCAAGAGCTATGATCTGAAGGCCTTGAAGGATCAGACCGGTTCAAATGAAGATAGTTCACAGTGCTGAGTATTTTGGCATAGCTAAGAAATATTTCCATATTTTATATGATTTGCTGTAATTATATACACAGTGCTTTTGCTAGTCTGTCTCTGTTTCTCTCTTCCCTCCTCCCTCCTGTGGAGATGGAACCCATCTTGGACACTACACGAACACTCTTAACACTGAGCCACACCTCCAGCCTTAGAAATGTCTCTTGGTAACAAGCTTTTCATCTTCCTACAAGACCAAGAACTCATCACTGAGCACTTGCAGTACTCCAAGGAAGTATTGAGTAAGTAAAGGCAAAGGGAAAATGAGATCAGACAAGGGGAGGGAAGGAAGGTGAAGGCATGCCAAGGAGGGGGAGCCTAGTCATAGCCAAGTGTGGCCCACAAGGGTGTCTGGCCGGTGGAACTTGTGTGATGGCCTTTTCAGTGCCGGTCGTTAGCAATGTCCCTTGCTGAATTGCTAAAGCACCATGTCCACTAAAATTGCAAATTAGGCAAGAAGAGACTTCATATTGGAGATCAGGAATGGAGTAGGATACACTCGTCCTCAGAGGCTGCTGAAACCCCAGTTTCAGTGCTGGATTACTGTGAAAAGTAGAGATGTAGAACTTCAGGTCACGGACAGGTCACTTCCCTCTACACTTCATGACCTCTTGGGAATAATTATGATGTTGTACTAGATCATAGATCATCCATCTTTACTTTGGAAACAGCATCAGAACTGGATCCTTGCTTCCACATCATAATTACTAAGGCAGCTCAGGTTGGGATCTCCAATATGTACAAGTGGGAAGTAGGTACTACCTGAATATGAGATCAAATATCATTAAAGCACCTTTCACCCCCTACCTTGCAAGAAACCCATGGTGCAGGGCTCCAGCAACCTTTGAGGTGCTAGCTTCCAGAATTGGAGTGGCCTCTTGCAAGAGACTTGTGAAACTCTCAAGAGAGGCCTGGGGAACACCACGGTAGCTCTGTGGGCTTTGCAGAGGGCATTTTGCTTTTCCAATTAGTTTCGAGCAAGAGAGGAAGAGCAACCACGGTAAAACCAGGGCTGAATGTGACAATGCAGAATCCTTTACAACCACTATAGTTCTGCAACTGCACAATGTTGTTGCTTCAGACCAGATAAATCCCTTATTATGGAGATGCAGACAGCACCTGGAGCAGCCTGCTGCCTGGCAGCTGTCCTAGGGGCAGGGCACCTGTAAATAACCAGCCCATGACCTGTGTCCTTTAACTGTACCAGCTGGAGAAAGTCCTTGCAGCCACTCCTTGTTTGCAGAGCTCTCTGTAGCTTGGAGTTGCAAATAAACATCATCTCATTTTTTTTTTTTAAGAGAACTTACTTTGGGCCTTGAAGATAGTCCTGAGGCTAGAACTGGGGGGAAGTGTGCTGCTTAGTTTTTCTGTCAGCTTGACACTAGCTAGTATCATCTGGGGGAAAGGATGAGAATATGCCTCCATCAGACTGGCCTGTAGGCATGTCTAATGTTTGATGTAGAAGGGCCCAAACCAACCGTGAGCAGTGCCAACTCTTGGGAAGACAGTCCTGGGTTCTAACAAATGCAAGACATGTGAGTCTTAGGAAGCAAGCCAGTAAGCAGCAGTCCCCCATAATCTGCTTGAGTTTCTTCCCTGGCTTCTCTTGGTGATGGACGGTAAGTGTATGGTGAAATACACTCTCAGCCCTTTCTTCCCCCAAATTGGTTTCAGTCAACATTTTATCACAACAAAGAACCCAACTAAGATGGGAAGAAAAGTTGGAAAGCCACTTAAATCTCAAATGATGCTTTGTTCTATTTTTGTTGTTGTTTAGTTTTGATTTGAAATAAACTCACCCATATCCCAGGGTAGATTCGAACTAGCTATGTAGCCAAGGATTGCCTTGAACCCCTGGTCCTTCTGCTCCACCTGCAGAGTCCTGGGATTACAGGCAGGCACTACCATGTCTGGATTATGCAGTGCTGAGTGTCAGCCCTAGGGCTTCCTGCATGTTAGGCAAGCACTCTACCCACTGAACTACATCTCCAGGTCCTATTTAGAAGATCTATTTGTATATGCTATGTGTGTTCCACTGAACTGAACACTCAGCATGCTTAGCTCTGTGAGGGATGGACTTCATCCCTTTTCGTGGATGAATATGAAGCTAGGTGAGCTTCCTACCACCTGCCCAGGAGGTTGGTGTCACACCGATAGAGTGTTTCTGAGCTGGATGCAAACCAAGATTCAGGGAAAGAGATAGCATGGACTCAAACCCAGTTGCTGCTTTGCACCCCATTCCTGGGAAAATGGTTGACCCACACTGAATTTCAGTAGCTTCCTCTCTGACAAGGTCACTATGCCCTTGACTATGTCACCATGTAGTGATAACACAGTAATCATGAACAACCTTCGCAATCAGTTCCACTTGTGCAAATGCAGCACTGCAGCATCAGGAGAGGAAGTGGATATCCTAATAGCAAAGCCTTCCCCAGTTCCCGGAAGATGACAAGGCTTCAGATCCAGGAAGTCTTCAGTAGCTTCTGAGGGATACTTAACATCTTAAGTTTGTTCCTTGCCTATGGTGGCCCAGAGACCTCAGGAAGTGGATAGAAGAAGTGGGGAGTAGACAGGAAGATGGAACCAGGACCCTGGCTGGGGTAAAAAGTCACTTGTTCCCAGCTGCATTCTGGAGCACCTGTGACAGATGCCATCTAGGAAAGGCTATGTATGGCAAGCAGTGAGTTTCCTGGAAATGGCCCACCATTCTGCATGGCTGTGATGGGCGCACTCTGGAGAGGCACAGCCCCAGGGACTTCCTCCCAGGATTGCTCCTCGCTGCTGCTAAGCCTTTCCTGCCACTGTTGAACAGCCTGATGATTCCTGAGCATTACCCACCCTGGTGGGCAGATTCCCTGCAGATCAAATGAAGATGAACTGTCATGAATTAATGTTGTCTAGATAAATTAACGACTTTATAGAATTCCTTATTTGATTCAAATAATTTTAGGAAGAAAGTTTAAGGAGATGGTTTTAGTAGTTTTGCCAGAAAGGTGCACTAAAGTTAGAATCAAGAATAGCGTGTGCCCCCTCCTCAAAGAATAGTAAGTGAAGGTCTAATAATAAGGAATACAATGAGCTTCATAAATGCACTAAGAAGAGAAGTAGGCTTGGGGCAGATTTGTGATCCAGGAAAAACATTCTAGGTCAGGTCCAAGGATGATGCCACAGGCGTGCACTATGATAAAGTGAGGCCATGTGAAACTGTGGCTTTGAACTTATAATGAGCTTACAGAATGAACACTGCTTTGAACTTACTATCAACATCCTTCTGTAACTCCCCTTTTGTGTAATATTTTATCTATGAGGTAATTTTATTTAAAAAAAAACTTGTATCTAAGAAGGCTGAGAAAAAATAAAGTGTGGCTATTGGAGCTCTGTTCCATCCACCAAAGGTGCCTGTTTGTTTGTATGTGCATGCATATATATTTATGAGCATACATGCAATGCACAAAGAGGCCAGAAGAGGGCATTGGAAACCTTGGGACTGGAGTTAGAGATGGTTGTGAACCACCATGTCAAACCTCTCCCAGGAAGGAAACCCAGGTCCTCTGCAAGAGCAGCCAGTGCTCTAACAGTTGAGCATCTCCTCAGTTCCATCTGCCTGCTTTGTCCCCTGAGAGGTGTCAATGGAGGTCTACCATTTCTACATCATCAACAGGGAAAGGGGAGGACCAGGTATGGTAGTACCTGTCTTTAATCCTGGTACTTGGAAGGCAGAGACAGATAGATCTCTCTGTCTGTTTGAGGCAAGCCTGGTATACAATGTGAGACCCTGTCTTCTAAAAAAAAAAAAAAACCTGGAGCAAGGGAGAAGAGAGAGCCAAAGTTGGGCTCAATGCCGTACA
Organism: Rattus rattus; assembly: GCF_011064425.1. Lineage (NCBI taxonomy): Eukaryota > Metazoa > Chordata > Mammalia > Rodentia > Muridae > Rattus > Rattus rattus. The sequence continues at coordinate 85,727,492 of NC_046162.1, forward strand.
GAAGAGGCACAGCTGGCTCTCCCTATGGAACTCAGCAGTTAGCACTAAATATACGCAGGTAGCTGGGGAGTTAGCATAGCTGACCTGCCATGGTGGCCGGATGGACATATGGTATATGTGTTAAAGCCCAGGCAGCTGGAGATCTACAACTGGGGACAAGGGGTCCAACTCAATTGTTCTCCATCCCTTCTCAGGAAGAGCCAGGAAGGAAAGGGCCCCAGTTGGAGAAGCTATTGTCTTCAGTGGGTTAAGCATCATGAGGTAGCCTGGCTGGCATGGGGCCAGTGGGAACGCTTTGATAGGCACTCAGATGTCCTTCAAGTTTCACTCAAACCCCTGTCTTTCCCATGCTGCCTCTGAGACTGCTGTAAATCTCTGATAAGATACTATCGGGTGTGCAAACGGACAGCTCGGACACCACAGGGTAAACTGAGATCTGCCCTCGTGCCCCACTACCAAACAGGATTTTGCTATATAGGCATGACTCTCCTGAAACTCACTCTGTAGACCAGGATGACCTCAAACTCACATAGATCTGCTTGCCTCTGCCTCTCAACCACATGTGCCAGTAGGCCCATGTGGTGTTCATACATGCTAATGAGGGGTTGGGGATTTAGCTCAGTGGTAGAGCGCTTGCCTAGCATGCGCAAGGCCCTGAGTTCGGTCCCCAGCTCCGGAAAAAAAAAACAAAAACAAAAACATACATGCTAATGAAACAGTCACACACACAAAATAGATTATTATTATTATTATTATTATTATTATTATTATTATTATTATTATTAGCAGAAAATGACCAGTCTAGGGAAGTAGCCAGTATCAATTTGAAGAAAACTCCAAACTCTTTGTATGACTTGGGAAGAAATATTAGAGTTCAGGGCCTGCTGCACTGCCTGGCTGGCATCCTTAGCACCCATCCAAAAGGACAGCATGGGCTCTGTGCCTGCAGAGTCTTAAGACATCTATCTCAAGATAGATACAGTTCCATTTGCATTGATCATGGGCTCATCTATTCTCACCAAACCCCAAACATTGACACCTGCTATTGTACCCCCTCCCGGATGCAGAACTTATCTCAGCCACTGTGAGTCCGACCCATCCCCCTGCCAACTCCCACTGCCCTCTAAGCATTGAGGGCAGCCTGAGGACATATCCCAACCACATTTTTTTAATATTTCTTTTTTATTATTTTAGATGTATGAGTGCTTTGCCTGCTCGTACACATGTGCACCACATATGTGCCTGGAGCCTAAGGAGGTGGTGAGCCTCCACATGGGTTCTGGGAATTAAACCTGGGTCCTTTGCAAAAACAAGTGCGCTTAACCACTGAGCCAACTCTCCAGTCCCTCAAACACACTCTTAAAGTAGTTCTATCAGCTGCCATGTAGTGTCCGCTGTGCATGCCTGCTTCATCTTCAGGGTGCTCCCTAACTAAGAACACCATTACTGCCCCCTCAACACCTCACAGACTGGGCACCTCATGCTTCATTACTTCTCAAAGCGAAGCTGCTGTCTCCACAAGTTACTGTCTCAGTGAAATCACTCTTTCACGAGTATCTCTGACCCTTGCTACTGTAATAAAATGCCTGAGTCAATCAGCTTTAAAAGGAAGAGGTTTATTTAGACTATCAGTTCTAGAGATACAAGATTAAAGGCATGGCAGAACCCAAGCTGGTACTAAGACTGTGTGTATGCATGTGTGAGTGAATGAGTGTGTGTGTGTGTGTGTGTGTGTGTGTGTGTGTGTGCATGAGAGAGAGAGAGAATGTGTGTGCATTGCACTCATGAACATGTGTGTGCACATCTGAGTATGCACATGTGTATGCATGTGTGAGTGTGTGTATGTGCATGCGAGAGAGAGAGAGAGAGAGAGAGAGAGAGAGAGAATGTGTGTGCATTGCACTCATGAACATGTGTGTGCACATCTGAGTATGCACATGTGTATGCATGTTGTATGTGTGTATTGGGGGGGTGTTATTCTGGTTTTGGTTTATCCTTTCTCTTATAAATCTCTCATTATTTAGCCATGGGGAGGTTTCACCCTAACAACCTTATCTACTCCTAATCACCTTTCAAAAGCCCCAATTTGTTTTAAATGTGTTGTCTACTTTGGGGGGGGGCACATGCGGATGCACATAAATATGTGTACATGTGGAAACCGCTGGCCCGGGGCTCACCGATTAGGCTAGAATGGCTGGCTAGTGAACCCCAGAGGTCCTCCTGTCTCCACCTCCCAGAAGTGGGAGTACAAAACCACATCACATGGCTGCCGTTCTTATGTCGGTGTTGGGGATTGAATTCAGATCCTCCCTACAAGGTGATCCCTTGGCTAACTGACCTATCTTTCCAGTCCCACCAAAGTCCTACTTCTTATTTAATTGATTAACTTGTTAGTAGGTGAGGAGTACACAGCTCAGGGGTAGAGGTGAGGGGACAAGCTTCAGGGGTCAGCTCTCACCTGTCTCACCCTGTTGAGGCAGGATCTCTCTTGGTATGTCTGTCGCTGCAGAGTACTATCCTGTCTCTCCTCCTGTGCTCGCTGTAGGAGCACTGGGATTACAGATGTATGCCACTGCAGGCCTTTATGTGGGCTCCGGGGACTGAACTTGGGTTGTCACACTAGCACAGCAAGCGATACCTGCTTAATCCCAGAAGCCCCGCTTCGAAATACAGAGACCGACTGTTTCTGCCCTCTTACTGCGTTACATGTGAACCCTTCAGAACGCACCAAACCCTATCCAAACCCTATGCTACTGCCATCTGCCTCAAAACTCCATGAATCCAAGAGACGACAGCACTCCACGCCTCCCTTCCTCTGCAGTTCTGAAGCTTGACTCAGACCCTCGTCACATCTAAACCTATTCCCTCATGAGAATGTCCCGAAAAGCCAAAAGCAGTCTCAAGCAAGTCCGTCCTATCCCACATCAAGCAGTTCCTCTTGTAATTGAACTCATGCCAGAATGTGAATGGTCAGCTTAAGCTACATCAAAACTCCACTTTGACCTGCAGCCAGACGAGGAGCGCAGAACACATTACTGAAGCCTCCTTGGGGCACAACGATCACTCAGCAGATTCCCTGAGGGCTTGGAGAGCAGAGGCACTGAAGATCAAATATCTCCTATGCCCAGGCCCCATGTGTGGAAACAGGTGTTCAAACTGTAGTATGACCAAGTTGATTATGTCTGCCACTGAAGGCAGCATAAATAGGCCTTAGAAAACCAGGCTTATCCAAGGATTTCCCGATGAGCAGGGTAAATATTTGGTTCCAGACTCAGAACGATGTCTGACAACCCCATTCCCTGCTATCGGTTTTTCCCTTATTCATCCATCCTGCAAACCTCTGCTGTGCCTGCCCTGCTCTGTGCGGTCAGCATTGACCCTCACGCTTGAGAGCGAGCCTTTCCTCAGGGTAGGCAGAACAGAAAACAGAAAGCCACATAAAGTGGAGCTTACACTAGGGCTGAGCTGGTGTGCAGGTGAGGGACAGGGCAGAATATTAAGCTCTGGGTGGGGAACATGTGTCCTGGCCTGGTGTTCCCTACATTCTCCCTTCTCTCCAAGTGGGGACTGCCAGAAGGAACTTTCAGGCCAGCATCAGTTTGAGAGAAACAGCAAGGACCGTGGGGTTTGTAGATCTGGGCTGAGATACCAGCTTGTTCATTATCCAGCAAAGGTGATTACTTTACTTCTCCAAGAGCCTGTTTCCTCTGAAAGCAGATGTTGTGTAGCTCAGATCGCCAGTGTCTCCCACAGGGCTTAACATTTCGAATGATGGATCCCCAGCTTGCAGCACCTTGCAGCGCCATTCAGGATTCTGTGGAGCCTTTCAGAGGTGGGGCATGGCTCATGGAAGCCACTAGAGCCCATCCCTGGTTATAACCATCCCTGGTTCCAAGTAGGTCTTGCTTCCCAGTTGGTCCCACTCATGGCCACACAGAGGAGCTACAGACAGTACCTCTGGGTCATATCTTCCCAGCTGTGAAGGACTAAAGCTGTATGCCCAATGAGTCTGTCTTTCTGATGATTCTGTCCAGGATGGTGGTCACAGTGACACAGAGATAGGTAACATGCCTAGATTCTAGAAAGCAAACTCACGTACCGATGTTCTTCTGTTTGTTTGCCCTGTGTCCTGTACACCTAACTGCCTTCGCTGAAAATGAGAGCAGGCACCCAGGCCTCCATTACTGGACATGGGTTGAGATTTTAGCAGCTTTTAGCCCAGTAGGTACTAAGCTATGGTTACTATACTGTTCCCCAGCTTTCTTCCAGGCCACTGTATTTTTAGAAACTGCTGTGTGTTTTGTGTTGTTCTGGGATTGCTGGGCATATAGCTGCTGTGGCATTTATTAAGGATGATCCCTTGGACCCGTATCTGAGTCCAAGGGAGGGGAAGAAAGTGGAACCAGGAACAGGGAGAAGCGGGATTGCCACACAGCGCCAATGGTGACCTTGACTGGCCCCATGGAAAGCTCCAGGGCTGGAATGGGCCTCTGGAATCATCTCTAATCAAGCCACACATCCATCTGAATCCGGCCACCTCAGAGTGAAGGTGGTTTTGAGCAAAGAGGTTGAAGTCTGAAGGCATCCATACCCTGGTGCTACCCACAGCAACTGGGGCCACCCTTTCTGCACATCATGGTGCCCACAACAAGCAGTAAGCATGGATAACACCTGCCGCCGCCAAGGGGAGCCTGTTCCAGTAGTTTCTGCTCTAAAGGTTGCTGTCAGAATCAGTCAGACAACCAATGTAAAGTACCTTGCAAAGGGCCTGGCATAAGATAGTGTGTGTGTGGATAATGGTAGCGGAAACAGCAATCTCGATCAACATTGTCAGGTGAGAGGAGTTGCAAGCAGAACTTTGAGTTTGAATAGGAGGCGCTCAGTTCCCCCCTGGTGACTGCCTGGCATCCACCTCGCACTCCAGGCTGTGATGTGAACACGCAACTAAGTGTCTCCGGCTTGTGAATGAACCCTTGGCATCAAGCCCTTCCTCACTGTACCCAAGAGGGCAGCTAGGTGCTGCCTGGGAGTTTTATTACACAAGAAGGCAGCTGTGAGGGTAGGTGCTGCCAGAAGGTAGCTGTGAATCCTCCCGACAGAGCCAGGCTGGAGTCAGGCCAAGGCCAAAGGATAAGAAGCAAGTCCTGGCCTCTCCCAGTTACTGGGAAGCTGTAGGAGGAAATCCTCAGGCAGGTGGGCCTGCTCCAATGCAACTCGGCCGGCCGCCCTCCTCACAGGTAGCCCCACACTAGAACTGCTCTGGAGGGGAAACCCCTGAGTCAGCCTGCCTTCTGTCTATTCCTGAAGGCATGGCGAGCAGAAGAGAGCACAGGAAGCAGTGGGAGTCTCAGTTGGTGGGTGCCTCAGCCCCACCCCTCTCACTCTCCTCTCTATCTCAGCTTTCCTGAGACAGGTAGAAATGGCAATAAGGCTACCAGACCTAAAATATGTAAGTGACAATAAAAGTTACCACAGCCACCCTCTTGTGTAATAGAACTCCTAGGTAGCACCTAGCTGCCCTCTTAGGTCCAGTGATGAGGGGCTCGATGCCAGAAGGTTAGTTATGAACCAGAGACTCATCTGTGTGCTCACCACACAGCCTGGAGTGTACTGTCCCCCACTGTGAGGGGCATCTGAGGAGATGGCCCAACAGTTAAGAGGACTTACTGCTCTTCCAGAGAACCAGAACATGGTTCCAACGCCCATGTTACACAGCTCCCAGTTCCTGGATCTCCAACACATTCTTCTGGCTTCCAAAGTCACCCATATGCAGATGGCTTACCTGCACACACAGGAAAACATAAAATAAAAAAGTAAAAATAAGTCCAAAAAAAAAAAGTCACCAGGCCCCTAGTTAACACTAAGTTTCAGATAAACAAGAAACAATGTCTTGGTGTAAGTATTTCCTAAGCACTATTAAAGACACACCGACAATTCATGGTTGTTTCTCTGAAAGTCAAAGGCAACCAGGCTTCCTTTGTTTACATAGATGGGCCCAGGCCTTGGGCTGCAAGTCTGGGTGGCAGACTGTGGAAGGGACATCACCAGGATGGAGGGGAGGCTATGCAAAGGGCGCCTTTGTTGCCCTGTGGCTCCCCATGGGGCAGTCAAGGTTATGATTGGCCCTATGTGGCAATCCCTCTTCTCCCTGTTCCTCCCCTCCCCTAGTCCGGCTGCCCCATCCTGCAGCACAGTCAACGAGCATCCAGGGGATACCTGGAAAAGAATCCCCTCCCGGAGAAAGCAGGTGGGGCCCAGGTCGGAAAATCTTTCCTTTCAGAGATATAGGTTCATCCAGGCGCCATTCCTGACCCCACTGGATTAGTCAAGGACTCCCTGAACCACCATGGGGCCCATTCTTGCCCCTGATATATGGGGTGAAACCTGTGCAAACGTTGGGCTGAGACGCTTGCCTCAGTAGGCACTGGGAGTCCCTGTCTTGAATGGAGAGTGGCTTCGCAAGGACCCTTGATGTTGCCTACCTGACTGGAAGAGGAGCGAGAGAGGGCAGCACACTCCTGCTGCTTCCTGTTTCTCGTCCCAGAAGCCCAGGCTGTATCATGCCTACCCTTTAACACTGTCTCTATAAGAACAGTAGTGACCATCAGTACTGAACATACTCTCCCTCGGGCATTTACTCTATTTCAGAGCAACCTCTGAGATAAACGCCGTCAGAATCTCCTCTTGAGGCGGAGGAGTTCTCTGAGTTCGAGGCCAGCCCGGTCACAGAGTGAGTTCCAGAACATCCAGGGGTACACAGGAAGACCCTGACTCAAAATAAAAATAAAAATAAAACAAATCAAAGAAACTGGAGACAAGCATGGTAGCACACTTTAATCCCAATGCTTGGAGGCAGAGTCAGGAGAAGCCTGGTCTACAGAGGGACTCGTGTATTTAGTGAGACCCTGCCAATTAAATTCTCTTAAGGTTTGAGCTTGGGAATTTAGTTTAATGGCCCAGTGCTCTGAAGAAAATAAAAAGACAAAAGCCATGTGTAGGCATTTGTATACTTACGTGTGTGCACGTGTGCTTACATGTGAGGGTGGCATACATGTTGGTGAGCACACAGGCACATGTTATGTTATGAATATGTATGTGGAAACCAGAGATCAAGTGGTCACCTACCTTGCTGGCAGTTATTTTTTTTAAGGAGTGTGTGTATGTGTGTGTGTGTGTGTGTGTGTGTGTGTGTGTGTGTGTAGACCAGAGAGGTCAATGTAACATGACTTCCTCAATTATCCTCTATCCTGCTTTTTTTTTTTTTTTTTTTTGAGATGGGGTTCACAGTGGTTAAGAGCATTGGCTGTTCTTCCAGGGGTCCTGAGTTCAAATCCCAGCAACCACATGGTGGTTCATAACCATCTATACCTGTCATGCAGACAAAACCCATATATACAATATAAACAGATAAAACCTTTTAAGAGATGGGGTTCCACAACTGAGCATGGTGGCAGAAGCAGGCCAGTCTCTGAATTCTAGGCTAGCCTGATCTACATAATGAGTTACAGGACAGCCAGGGCTGTTACACAGAGAAAGCCTATCTCAGGGTGCTGGGGAGAGAGAAAAGAGGGTTTCACACCGAACCTGTAGCTCACTGACTAGGCCAGGCTGGGCAGCCTGCAAGCTCTAGGGATCTACTTGCCTTTGCCTCCCCTGCACTGGGATTATAGCCAGTCACCACCGTGCCTGGCCCTTCATATGGGTGCTGGGGATTGAAGTCTGCAAGCCAAGTAAGCAATCTCAGCAGCCCCCACCTTCTCTCAGAGAGTCTCTCCATTAGGAGAGGTTGGCTATCTATCTGTTTCCATGGCACTGGGATTACAGTGAGGGTAGTCACAGCCTGGCTCTTTGACTTGGGTGCTGGACAGGGCACTTACCTGACTACCTCCTCAGCTTCTGTCATCCCCCATTTAATAGGCAAGGAAACTGAGGTTCTGATGACCTTAGTAAAAGTACCTGGCTAGTTTTCAGTAGAAAAGGGTTCCACCCAGCTCTGTGTGTCTCCGGGAGCCTAGGCTGCAGGCTATGGGCCTGTTCCCAGCCTGTTCCTATACCGAGCACCATTGTCTTCACGCTGTATTAGGAATTCACTGGTTAGGAATCTTCCAGGAAAGTCCTGAGCTGGGCTCCTTCTGCCTGGATCCCCGTTTCTAGCCTGAAGGATATAGTAACATTTGTTGGAAGATTAAATCTTGTTGAAAGTAGACGGTTCCAATACACACTCAATAACCCTTCCTGTGTGCTCTGCCTCTAAACAACCTGCAAAACCAGCAGCAGAGGAAGGAACCAGCCTGTGACTTATCTGTCCTTCAGCCTCCTCCAGAGGAAGCCCTTCCCAGAGCCTGCCTAGCATCCACCCGGGCACATCACAGGAGGCCAAGTCTTTGTCCCCACTCAGATAAACAAACAAAGCCACTGAGACATGTGTAACGCAGAAGCTCCAGGAGCTATGCCCCACCCGCAGACAAGCTTGGCCTTCCTCCTGAGGTCAGCAGCGAGCGGCCCAGGGACAGTGAGGTCAGTTAGGCAGAAGGGCTAAGCTCATTCCCATCTGCGAATGGATAACTCAAGGCTCCAGGGAAGCCTGGCGCCCTGCCATTTGGGCCATGAGTTTCTTTGTCTCTTCCCACCCAATGCACACATAGCTTGGCACCTATGGGTTACCTCACTGGGGAGCAGCATTCAGTGACGGTCGGTCTCCAAGTGGATATGTCCTGAAGTCTGTGACTTAGCAGCCTCTTCAGTCCGTGCCCACACGAGACTCCCATGACTCTGGGTCTTGCAGACCTTCCATTCCTACCTTCTTTTCCCCTCCCATACAGGCAGATGAGAGCCACAGGAAGACGGCCAGCAAGTGTGCAAAATGAGAGCCAAGATGGGGACGTTTATTCTCCAAGAATCATCTAAACACATGGGAGAGTATTTTTAGCCCACGGCTCCTACCGGGATGCCAAAGCTAAACACAGGGAAGGAGAGGTGGTCCCTTGGGGATAGAAGCAACCCTGGAAATAGGGTGGGAAAAGGTTCAGCAGACCACACCCTGTCCCTCAGAGTAGCCTGTCTGTCTGGATGCTTTCGAGATGAAGAAAGTTGGCTATGGAAGCCACAGAATGACCCCGGGTTGTGACTCCAAGGTCTGACAGATTTCTTACCTCTGCTGTTTTCCGGCTCCCTCATCCATACAATGGAAGAAGACCTCACTCACAGAGTGGTAGAGAGGCCCATAGTCAGCACTTAGTAGGCCTTCAATAAATGTGCTTCATAGTCTGTGCTGAGAATCTTCCAGAAATGGGCCAGTGGACTTCAGAGAAGTCTTTGTACTTTTTCCAGGCTTGACCTCTGCAGGGAAGCACACATGTGCTAGTGTGTGTGTGTGTGTGTGTGTGTGTGTGTGTGTGTATGAATGTGTGCATCTAATGCAATCAGCTAAGGAGATGAATGAAAGAAAGTCCGGGAGGGGTTGGCAGAGTAGACCTCCCTGTAAATAAAGAACAATTGGTAGGCCCCATGCCCATGCAGAGAACTGGCTTACAAGCCAGGCAGGTTGGGTCTAAAGGTACTTAGGCCACCTTCTCCAGGTGAGGGTCAGCATAGAGCCGATGAGTTTACTCAGAAGAGGAAGCTCTTCAATGACACACACTGACAGGAAGAAATGTCCTTCAACTCTGTGTGGGGCCCCAGTCAAGAGAGCAAACTGCCCACCCGTGGTGGCCAGGACTGAGTAGTTTTGCTAGGAGTGCCTCCAGGTCACGCAGAGCTGGTCTGAGGTGTGCACAAACACAACCCCATTCTGGCTTCCACTAGGTCTGTTATGGAGTCAGCCAGGCAGGAGACAGGCCTGTGCCTTTCACCTGCGGTGGGAAAGCCAGACCTCCTCTGACCCACTTGCAGAGAGCTGGAACTTCCTGGTTCTGCTGCTACATTATTTACTGAAGGCCACATGGAGGACAGGGGTATGGAGAAGGGAAAGGGAGAGAGAAGGGGGTGAGGGGGAGAAAGGCAGGAGGAGGGGGGAAGTTGTCCAGAGCAGGAATGGTTGTACTGACCTCAGAGCTCAGACTGGGGAGAAGGCGGCTGAGATCCCCTGCAGGCCTGGTGGGAACTAAAGGAGAATGGGCCTTGAACTACATACCCCCTGCTGACACAGGCTGCCTGCTGTTGCCATGACTACACAATACCCATACCACCTTCCCAGCTGCATGGTCGTTGGTGAAGCTGGAAGGTACTTATTATTGGTCACAAATAGAAAAGGATAGTTAGGGGAGTGGGGAGTGACCATTAGTCTTAACCTAGGACGATTGGGGGTGCTGGGATAATCACCCACTCCAACTAGATACCCCCCCCACCAGGTTACCTGCAGCAGGACCTTCTAAGCTCAAGTGTCCCAGTGATTTGTGCCTTCCTATAGGGGACACATACCTCAGCTTCAGCTAGAGCAGCCTGGCTCCAGCTCTCCTATTTGCTCAAGACCTGTGACTTATAGGCACTTCTCATGGTTTCTAACTCCAACACTGCCACAGATGGTGAGTATACACACACACACACACACACACACACACACACACCACACACCACACACACACACAGCCCTCCACAGACATCATAGTGGGAGAGGAAGCCTGACTTTTCCTGTCCCATCTATTGCTGACCCATGAATAGATTCTGCCTAGGACCTGGAAACTGGAACTGGCTTTGCCCTGCCCTCACCTCTGCAACCTTGTAGAAGAGATATTACATCCTGGGCACAAGATCACCGATGGACCGGCATCTGAAATGCCCAGATGCCCACTCCCACCATCTAGTTGCCATTCTATTCTCCCCTCCTTCCTTCTCTCCATCCTCCTTGCTGCTTCCTGACAGGACCCCTTCCTCCCTCCCTGCCTGTGCATGGCCTCCTTCTCTGGAAGATGCTCCTGGCTCTGACCATCCACGGGAACTGCAGCTGCTCTTCCTGGTTTGTCTCTCCTTCTGACCTCTCAGTGTGAATCTTTTGTTCATGCACTGGGCTGAGAACCCCAGGCCCAGGCATCTCTCTGGTTTGCTCCTGTAACCTGCCCAGTTATAGGGCAAGTTCTAGAGGTACTTGAGCAAATGAGTGAACCAATTCCCCACGACACACAGTCCAATGTCCCACCTTAAGGGTGGGCACCCAGGACCTCAAGCTCCACTCCGGCTCCAGCCTCTATTCTTGGGCCTCTTTCCAAGGTACCTTCGACATCTTTCTGAGGTTGGGTGTGTGTTGACAGGGTGTTCGAATACACAGGTAGGGTGATTCATACCTGGTTGAAAGAAATCTCCAGGCTTTAAGGTTTCTGCCCTGTCAGGGAACAGGGCAATTGCAAGAGAGGTACCATAAACAAACAAACAAATAAACAAAAACTTGCAAAGAGTAAAAACATATCCATATTTTATTTAATTTAATCAGGGGTTAGGGGAAGGTCAGAGATCCACAGGTCTCTGCTCTCTCCCTCCAGGGCTGGGATTAAAGGTGTGCACCACCACAGCACACCTTAATAGTCCCCAAAGTTCAACCTGGAAAGATTGAGAAAGAGAAGCCATATCCTCTAAAGGTTGAGGTCAGAGGCCAGATATCCAGAATTTGACCATCAGTGGAGGAAGCTGGCCACCAGGCAGGTGAGTGTGGGGACCAATAGAGTGGGCAGGGGCAAAGACAGCAGCAGTCCTGAGGCATGAGACCTGAACACCTGGCGGTTTCCCAGCGGCTGCAGGGGCCTCACATTGTCCTTCATGTTCAACTTCTGTTCTTGGTCATAGTAGAGCTTTTTTGAGAATTCCAGGAACTGTGAAAGAGACTTGGCTCAGCAGGTGGAGTGATGCTCTTTGCTGGGTGACCTCAGACCAGATGCCTCACATCAGCAAAGAAGAGAGGGGCTCGAAATGACTACCAAGAGTGTCAAGTGTGGCATTTGTGGGAAGCTGAGTGCCACTGTCTTTTCCTGTCCTCTGCAGATACTCTTTCGATCCAGTTATCATGACTATTGCTATGGTACAGTGGTTCCTGAAGGTCAGCATCCTTTAGTGTCAGCTGAAGGACCTCACTGGACACCGGATACCTGGACCCTGGGCAGCAGAATATCTGACTCCATAGATATAGAGTGAGCCTATGAATGGGCACTTCTAAAAATTCTCATGAGTGAAGATGCTGACGTCACACTGAGAATCACTGCTATAAGCCCAAGGGATTTTGGTCCTCTGGGTTTCCTGCTGTCTTTCCAGAGGCTATTGTAAACTCAAGTGCTGTTTGTTGAGCGACTTCCCAATAGCACTAAGGAAGTCCAACTTCAAGTCCCCCTGGAATACTGGCTCCCCACATTGACCAGCCAACTCTCTCCCACTTTTCTAGAAGCCCATTCCAAGTACTCTCGGAGACTTCTCACTGGGCCCTCTACTCAGGAAAGTGGTAGTCAAGAGCTTTCTTTCTTGTCTGTGTCCACCAGTGGAAACCCAAGGTCTGACTCAACGAGTCTTATCTTCCCACGCCTGGGACCCACGGAGCAAACAGGTAGGCTCCATATGGGAGAGTGCACCTTGCCCACGCCTGGGTACCTGGTCTTTGTGGATCTTAATAGGTTCCTCGAACACAGTCCAGATGACAGTCTCATCACAGCCTGGTGTAGTCAGTGAGCCCTGGTAACGGAAGTAGGCAGACAGTTTCTTCTTTTCAGGAAGCATATCCTGCAGGCGGCTCTCACTCACTGTGGAGTTTGTAACTGGGGTGGGAGACAAAGCCGTTATAGATTATTCTCTTTAAAGCAGCTGTCCTAGGGCCTCCACTCCTCTCATCACGGGAAGAAGCCATCCCTTCCCCTACCCGACTCACAGGGTTTGGAGATCCTGGACAGTGCCTCCACCAGGGGCTGGAAGCCCTCGTTTACCTCGTTTCCCACCTGGAACAGGAGAGAAAGAAGCATGAGATGGGTTCTTTGGGAGCTGTTGTGGCCAAGCAGCTTCCTGGAGGACAGGTGACCTCCAGAATCCATCCGGAGGATAGGAGTCCCACCTCAACCATGAATGCCAGCACCGCAATCTTGTCCTTGGCGTCCGAGTCCTGCACCTTATCGCTTGTTGTCATCTTCTTATGCACGACATGCATCTAGGAAGCACATTCGGATGCAGGACTTCCGGGGAGCTGGACCACCCATCCTGCCCAAGGTAGTACACACCTAGAACCCAGCCCAGGACCCAGTTCCAGGACTTCTTACCTCCATGGCAAAATGTTTCCCATCAATACTGTGCTCTGAACCCTTGTTCGACTCCTCTGACCAGTGCAGGTGTAACTGTGCAGCCTTGTACTGGGTGGGCAGTTCTCCTCCAAAAATATAGATGTCCTCCCCCAGCGACATTTCCACTGGGAGAGACCAAAGTGGGCAGAGTCCTCACTCTGGCGTCCCCTTGGCCCTCTCAGTTCCCACCCAGTTTTTCCCTCTCCCCTTCACTGTTTGAGGCCTGAGCCCTGAGGAATGGGATGGAGATGTAGCCAGCACTCTGCCTAGCTGCTCACTTCCCCCCACCCCACCCCTACCTCTGCTCACCTCACCTCTCAAATACCTATCCCAGAATGTAGCCCTGTCCTAGGCCTGCTTGTGTTTGACTCCTTCGGTGGTGCCTGTTATCCCCACGATAATGTCCAAACTCTTCAGCCCTGATGACCTGTTCTGGGTCTTAGTCAGCTCCTCCTAGCTTCCCTCTATGGCCTCCATCCACACACAGCTGCTCCTTCACAGTTCCCCAAACACCTAAGCAGTTTCACGCCTCTGTGCTTTCAAAAAGGTCGTTCCCTCCTTCCGGGAAGGTTCCTCCCCTCCCCGCCACTGTTCTGATGAAATGACTAAAAACACAGCTATCTAGAGTATCCTCCTCTCTACAAGTTTCCCATCTCCAGGCCTGAGGGACTCACCTTCCTGGTATAGTTAGCCCTGCCTGGGGGTTCCACCCAGCCCATGCAAGACCCACCTGAGTGTTGATTGTTCTTAACTTCCCACTTCTTCTTTTGGTCATAGCCAACGAAAGTGAAGGGTGTCAGACTGGGGTTCAACTTTGTCTTACTAGTGACAATATTGATAGGAGACTGCTGGTTCTTCTTACAGTCTCCAGTCCATTGTTCAGGCCCTGAGCAGAGAAGAAAAGTCTGAGAGTCAAGGGCACATTGACCCATTGATGTGAATTAAGGTCTTAGCACACTGGTGAGGTCCCACATCAGTGCATGAGTCTCAGAATTCTGCCCTGGCCTTCCACGCTGACATAACATAGGCAGGCTGGTGGGTCTCTGATGTGGCTGAGGTATGAGGGGGTATGGAGAGAGGGGTGGAGGGAGAAGCAGGCTTGCTGTTGATGGCTAAGAGCTCTGGGATTGGAATAACCTCGTGATGCTAAGCTCTGGCTTTCGCAGTGGGAACCTGGACATGAACTAAGGAGCTTCCAGGGGATGTTGGGAAGTTGGGAAATTGAAAAGTTGCTGGGTGGGGAAATGGCTTTTCAGCTTTGGACATTGTGGAGGAGGTCCTCCTGGAAACTGTAATGGGAGACCTGACAAGGCAACATCTAAGGAGTAGGAGGTGGGGGAGGAAGAGCCAGGCAGGCAACTCCAACATTCAGCTACATAGGGGTAAGAAAGGGGCACCCCTCAACACAGCAGGCTACAGGGAAAGTAGTCAACATTAGAAAAGGTGCCAAGGAAGCAGTGGGGGTGTGGTCTGGTGGCAGAATGCTGGATGCCCCAGCACTCCGATAAACCAACTACCAAGAACCATCATCCCCCACTTCCACTTTAAAGGGCCTGACCAGACTAAAGCCTGCATTTTGTTAGGGAGAAAAAAAATAGCAAAATATGCTGCTAATTAGCTCCCGGTGTCATTGATCGCCCCCTGTTCACTGAGCGCTGGAAATGTGTGCGAGTGTGCCTATGTTGGAAGTTGATGAAAGACTGGCAGTACCCACCTGAGCAATGGCTGTTGGGTTCCTTGGCTTGAATCTCATAGCACCAGTGTGAATCTGGACAGAGAGAGGAAGAATGCGAACCCTGGGTGTGCGTGGAACTCCTTCGTATAACCAGAACCTGGGAGAAACTCTGGTGGGAAAGCCCTTGAGTTGAGGTAGGTTTCTGGATGTGGGGTTGAGGTCCCCAGGGAGGTAGCCTTAATAGGAATGGCTAGCTAGTAGTGGTACAAGCCTCTAATCCCAGCACTTGGAAAGCAGAGGCAAGAGTTCAAGGTCAGCATGATCTACAGAATGGATTCCAGGATAGCCAAGGCTACACAGAGAAACCTTGTCTCAAAAATAAAATAAAATAAAATAAAATAAAATAATCATAGAAATGTCAGCAACAGAGACTGCCCATTGCACCTAGCATGCCAATCTTCAGGGCTCTCTCTCTCTCTCTCTCTCTCTCTCTCTCTCTCTCTCTCTCTCTCTCTCTCTCTCTCCTGCATCCTAAGAGGAGGCTCAGCTGAGAGCAAATGCTTAGGACTGTCCTCCTCCTTCCTGGAACAATGGAGTAGATCCCAGTTTTCCAACCAGACTGCCTTGAAGGGAGAGGGAATTCAGAGAAGGGGTGCGAAGGGGTGCTGATCCAGGTGGTGGAACATCGGCCAAGTCTCCTGAACGCCCTGGCTTTGTCACGGCCCGTTCTGAAGACAGAACCACCAGCATCCCTGAAGAAAGCGACAACCCAATCCTGCCATAGCTACTGATGAGGGGACCCAGGCAGGGGCATGGCACATTTAAGCATTCTGCTCCTTTTCTCCTGTAAAACTAAATCTGCTCTAGAAATAAGGTCTATAGGAGGAGGGGGCAGGAAGACAGACAGACAGACAGGCAGACAGACAGGCAGACAGAGAAACAAAACAACATGCTTCTTCACCAACAGAGGGAATGAAGCATTTCATCTGAAATTAGACGTTTTTGATGGAGCCATTTAGGAACCCTGTGTTTAAAGGACGGTCCCTTAGGCTGGAGATGGTTCTGCAGTTAAGAGCCCCGACTGCTCTTCCAGAGATCCTGAGTTCAATTCCAGCAACCACATGGTGGCTCGCAACCATCTGTAAAGAGATCCGATGCCCTCTTCTGGTGTGTCTGAAGACAGCTACAGTGTGCTCATATAAATAAAATAAATAACTCTTTAAAAAAAAAATGGTCCCTTACTCTCTTTGGTTGTATCGTCTGTAAAATGGAGCTAACATGGCCACCATGCAACTGTAGAGAGGACTAAATGAGAGATGATTTGAACTCTTCTGGGCATTCGGTAAGTTCACAGACAACTCTTCCCCTCCTCCCTGGCCTCCTGTCAGTGAGCAGATGGCTGAAGCTAATCCAAGGCAGGAGAGGAAAAGACATGGAGCGACTTGGAAAGGACTCATGAATGAGGACATTCCTAAGAGAAGTGCTGTAACCTGCCCAGTCACGCATCCTCACACTGAGTCATCTCCCTTTCCCTCCCGGGGGCTTTGAGGGATTCCAGTGCTGGGAATCGAACCCAGGGTCTTGCACAACATGCCAAGCAAGTGCTCTACCACTGAGCTACAGACCCAGTCCTTTTTTTTTTTTTTTTTTTTTTTTTTTTCCTTTTGAGGTAATATCTCCCAGTGTAGTTCAGGCTGGCATGATAGGTGTGCACCAATGTGCTGCTAGCCTCTCTTTCTTGCCTGAGCTCTGCACTCCCAAGCCCCATCTCCACCTAGTCTGGGCAGGGCATCCATCCCTGGGGAAAGGATGAGTCTGTAAGTATAAAGTCATCTCGTGGTAGCCAGGAGGAGCAAGGTTCTAGGCTAGGAGAGTGAGCCCTCCAGGAAACTGGCGTCCTTCTCTTGGCCTCCAAGGATCACTTTGGACTTGCTGGTTTCCTAGTACTGTATCAGAATTCATTCCAGCTTAGAATGCGGGGTCTTCCCCACGGTGCTTTATCCTCTGGGAGCAGCTGCACTGGGGGACATCGGCATGAGAAAGGAGTCTGCCGAGTCTGCAGAGAGCAGTGGCCACCCACCCTCTCATAGGCAGACTGCCTCAGGAAGTCCGATCCCTATCCTTCCCCGCCTGCTGCCATGTCTCTGCCTATCGCTTAATCTCTGCCGAGATTCCTTTGTCTGAGCCTTCGAGTTCTCCAGAGACAGAGGCACTGCCCCAAACTCTCAAACCAGATGAAGGACTAACCAGTCACAATGAGGAGAGGGGCTTTTACGGTCTTTTTTGGGTCACTGGCCCTCAGAGGACCCAGAAGGAGAACAGGTTTCCATGAAGAGCCATCAGAGAGCAGCCCCTCCTTAGCACTTAGGACCTAAGGGGAAGTTATTCCTGGAAAAGGTCAACTCTGAAGGGCAGAGCCGTCAGGCTTGCCTCAGGAGTAGCCCATCTGGGAATTTCTCAGAAGTCTTCCCTTGCCAGGCTCTGGCCCCAGCTCCCTGGTTTGTAGTGTGACCTCTGATCCACTGTCTTAATCATAGAGACTTTTGACCTGCTTGGCTGAACACTCTTGTAACTACGTTCTCTCTGGAAGGTGGTGGCCAGAACAACAAGGCTGAAGATCTGAAGATGCAGACGCCAGGGGTCAGGAGTCAGGAGTCAGGTCTGCATCTTAGTCAGGTGGCAGGGCACTGGTGATACCACTGTCCTCTGTCTCTAGTTACAAGCCTCCCCCTCCCCTCCCCCCTTTAAGGTAAGGGTTTATTTTTGGCTCACGGTCCGGGAGCCTTTTAGAGAAGACTGAATTTTAACGGACATTGCTCACCCCACCCTCACTCTGAGGTAAGGGGGAAAGACTCCTGTAACCAGCTCAGCAGAACCCGTGTATGACCTGAGTAAAGTCTTCACACTTCCTGCTAGGGGTCTAGAGCTCCAAAGGGGTGAGAAATCTCCTCTCAACAGGAATAAATGCTCTGAGGATTTTTTTACAGACAACCTGGGCACTTTCCAATTCCGCCAGGACTACGAGTGAAGGAAGGTAGCCCTGGCACTAAAACGGAAACAGTTTGTGTGAAGAAGTCAGCTGATGGATTCCTGCCTACAGGGCCCCAGGCTGGGCCTCATGACCATCTCGTAGTGTGCTTTCTCCCCAGAGCCCAAGGGCACTGCCTTAGCTCTTATACACCTTATCCTTAAAACAGCACCAGGAACAGAACCACTAAACCCGATTTGTAAACGACAGAACACGTTGTACGACTTACCCAAGGTGAGCAGCTAGCTACCAGGCACCCGTTAAATTAAAAACATTTTCCTTTTTACTAAGTCGTTTTAAGTGCCCAATCCTACGCCGCCGCCGCCACCACCCCCCGCACACCCCCCACACTCCGCCCTTTAACATTACATTAGTTGCTCTTTTCCCTCACCTGGGAAGGAACTTGGGAGTTGTTGCAAGACGTCTTACCTCCTCCAAGCTAAGTCCCTCCAGTAACCGGGAATACTCTCTTTCCTTCTGGGCGACTGAGAGCTTCTTCGTCTCCCCACCGTAACCTCCCACCGCCTCCATTCCAGGCAGAGCACCTAACTCTGGAAGGGAGGTTTGGCCCGTTGGATAGGAAAGCCTGCTTGCGGACTAAGAGATGAATTCTTTGTAAAGTAGCCCTTTGGGGTAGTAGAGAAGGTGCCAACCGCTAGAATCGCCTTTAGCTCCTTATCAAATATTAACACGCCTCTACCGCCACCTCCCACCTAGAAGAATAATTAAGAGCTTGGTCTCACCATTAATCTTTAAACGAAAATCACCTTGTCTGGAAAGACCGGCTTGGCCAGGGACTTGGGTCTTAGGATGCCCCCCGCCAGGTTCCCAATCCAGCACTGGGGGAAGGGGAGAAGGGAGCTTGAAGCTCAGGGGCCAGAACCCTAGAGTCAGGAGAAGGGAACACCAGGACCCCAATACATCCAACCAGCTGCGTGTGTTCTGGGTGGGCAACAGTTACCGTCTCAGAGTCCCTGCAGGACAGTCGGCCACTCGCCACCCACGGGCAAACCCAGGAGAGCCAAGGTGCGAAAAGGACCGTGGATCCAGACCGGTAGAAGCATCTCCACCACACATCACACGCGCGGCCCCCACGCGGACACCCCGCGGCCGCGCACATGCGGGCACACACACCCCCGCAGCCTCCCGCGGACACGTGTAGGCGCCCACACTCATACACAACCAGGTCCGCTGCAGCCTCACGGTTTCCTTGCACGAACCATGCGCAGCCGGGGCGCGCTAGCAAGGGTAGCGAGTCTGGGGGCGCAGAGGGTCACCCCAGGGTACCTTCAGTAGAGGGGGCCACGTAAGCCAGCGCCAGTAGAGCAAGAAGGAGCTGCATGGTGCTTGAGGGCATAGACGCTGCCCAGCCTGGGGTCCAGCACCAACGAAGCCACCCGAGGCTTCGCGATCATGCCGGTTGAGGCTTTATAGCAGAGCCACGACCTAAGGGAGCCCGGACGGCAGGACGTGGGAGGCGGCTCCTCCTCCTGGCGGAGCCTCTCCTCTCCTCCTCCAGTCTCAGGTCGAAAAGAATCCTCTCCCCGCCTACCTTGCTACCTTCGCCCCCGGCGAAAAGACCCCTCACCCACTCCGCATCTTCAGGGATTAGAAGCGGAGTCTTCCACTTGCCAGCATCCTCCTATTCCTGGTCACTGATCCCGGAACAAAGATGAGCTATCCTCACGTACCTGACCCTCAGGGTATCATCCCAGATTCGTAGCTTTCATCAACCACATGGTCTCCTAGTGTGTCCTTGGAATAAACTTGATTTGGGGCAGGATGGATGCAAATCTTCTCAGGGAGACGGAGAATCAGGACGGTTGAAAAGGTTGAAAGCTTTGCGGTGCTGTTTATTGAAGAGCTGCCCCGTGAGAAGCTCTTTGAGGAAGTGGTAGCCGACTCTTCAGTCTCATCTTTTTCCTTCCTGGCTGTTCCAAACTTGATTTTGTTTTGTTTGCTTTCTGGGGACTGAAGATGACGATTATGATGATGACGACCATGCTGCTCCTCCTCCCCACCCTCATTCCTTTTCTTTCCCTATTTCTCATAAGAGGCAAGCACTCCACCACTGAGCTATACCCAAAATCAATTTTAAAGAAACCAAGACCTGTCTGCCTACCTAGAGCTAAGCTCCCTAAAATGCTGTTACTGGTGGGTTTTGTGCTAAGCCACGGAGATGGGGTGGAGTGGAGTGTCAGAACTGGGAAGGGTATGCAATTAAGTGGACCGAAAAGTGAAAGGGTGGGAGGCCGGGAGACACAATAGAAAATTGGTTTGTATAGTGGCTTACTAGGAAAGGCCATGGTGTCATAGGGGGAAAGACTGGGTGCTTTTGAGACCTCCTGACCTAGTAGATGAGAGCTGGGGAAGAGGAAAAACCAAGGGTCTGAATGCACCCCTAATTCTCTCATCAGACAGGAATAGTCCCCAGCAAAGAAAGATTCCTTGAGTAAATGGTCTCTCATATCCAGAGAAATGGATCTGGCCTCACTTCCAAGCAAGCAGTTCTTGTCACTCTCCGTGGAGATCTCTTACATCTCGCAGGGAGTCTGTGCATCCCTGGGAAGTTTGGAATCTAGGACGAGGTTTGGGGAGATAGATAAGGAATCAGGCAGTACACCTGGACTCCTCCATCAACAGGAAGCCCCATTTTTCTGGTCCAGCTACTTCCCTATCCGTTGCCAAATTCTCATCACATCACCTTCTCCCTACCCGGACACCAGCCTTTGAACCTCTGAAGAGGAACGACTCCATCAGAACAATCCAAGCAAAGGGGCTTCCTCCCTTCTTGAGTCTGGCTTGCTCCTCTCTCTGGCCTAGGATCACAGCCTACACCGGCAGCTTTGATCCTACAGAGAGGTTGGGGGAGGGTGTCCCTATCAAGCTTAGGGTCTTATTGTCTGCTCTGCTCTGGAATTTAACCTCTAACCTGGGATCCTGGCATTCCACTCTCTTTGAGCCTTATTTGGAGAGTGGATTTGTGTTTGTGGGGCTGAAAAATGTCTCCTTTAGGAATGACAAAGGAGCAGTTTAGGATCCTGGATGTCCCTGTGACCTAGGCTAGCCCCCTGACAAGCAGGGGAGAGATTTGATAGCTTGAGCAGGCTATTATATTATCCATCAGTGATTTCTGCTATTTATTTCAAAAGACCCATAGCACTGGGGGCCCTGGAATAAAGTGTGGGAAGCCAGGATGTGTTCCGGCCAGGCTTCCAGGCAGCCCCTCTGAGGAAGGTACTTCTGGGGGAGTTATGACACCTCACCCATGTTTCCATCTGCCTTCTCTGACTCTTTGGCTTCCCAGATGCCCTTGCTATAACGGCCTTCCTGCATGCCCCACCCCCATCATCCCCTGTCATAACATTTCCAGCCCTACCTCCCCGCCCTATCTCCACTCCTGGCCGCCATAAACCAGCTAGCTACCTGTCACATTTTCCAAGCATCTGGGGCCAAGTCTGATTTAGGATGATTAGAGGAGAGATGGGCACTGAAATGTCCCAGGAACTTAATGGACCATAAAGCTGCCAGCTCAGGATGGGAAAGCCCTCCCTGCTCAGTCCGAGCCCAGAAGCACGTTCTTCCTCGTACTTAGTCCAAGGTTCCGAGTTCAAATCTTTGCTCTTCCTCTGACTCAGTGATGGCCTTGGGCAACTTTCCCTTCCCTCTGATTGCAGCTTCCTCCTCTATAAAGGGGGGGGTGGGGTGGGGAGAAGATGACAGAGCGGAATCCTGTCCCCATGACCTTCACCAATAAACAGATACTGGGAACCCAACCAGTCCTGTCTGTCACAACTGAGTTTGCTAGACCTGGGTGTGACTGACGGTCCATGGGGTATTCAAACATGAGTCACAATACTAGTCCACAGGTTTTCACTTATGAGGCCCTGTCTAGGGCAGGGGAGGCAGTAGGAGGCCAAGGGCTCCATCTGAGGTCAAAGAGAGGCAGGAGAAAAAGACAGGACAAATTATGAGGACCTGAGAGGGGAAAGAAACCCCTCAGCCCAGGATCTGGTTGAAGCCTCTCCCCAGCTTCAAAAATCCCAACACAATTGCATTTGCCTATCTCCTTGTGTGTACCCGTGCAGGTTAGGAGTCTATCAGAAACCCCCATTATAGAGCAAAAGGATTTCTTCTTTGTGCCTCTGAGCAGTCTCTGGTTTTACCTCCAGATGTCACCTCCAGAGACTCCATAATCTCCCTTATCAGAGAGAAATAGAAAGGCCAGTGTAATGGCTCAGTAAAGCTGCCAGGTTAACAACCTGAGTTCCATCCACCTCCAGGACCCATATAATGGAAGGAGAGAACCAACTCCTGCAAGCTGTCCTCTGACCTACACACGAACACACAGGCACGTGCGCGCACAGACACACACGCACACACACACACACACACACGCACACACACACACTCACGCACACTAAATGCATTTTAAAACTCCAGAGAAAGAAGGAAAAAGTGTTCTCAGTAACCCCTAAAGACCCAGCAACTGTGGCTAACACTGACACTTAACTGAGCCTCCCAGGAAGCCTACACCCTCACTTGGGTATGTCCTGCTGTACACCCTCACTTGGGTATGTCCTGCTGTACACCCTCACTTGGGTACGTCCTGCTGTACACCCTCACTTGGGTACGTCCTGCTGTACACCCTCACTTGGTATGTACTGCTGTACACCCTCACTTGGGTATGTCCTGCTGTACACCCTCACTTGGGTATGTCCTGCTGTTTTCCTGAGTCTTTCTTTTTCTCTTGACACCCACCCCCCCATGGTTTACAGTGACTCCTTTGAGCAGCCCACAGCCAGGCTTTGGGGTGTATTTTTGTTCTTCTCTTGAGTACATTTCTTTCTATTTTTAGTAAATGCCCAACTCTGCTTCATACCGGCTATTTGTGAAGTTCTTTTTTGTGTCAAAGACTCAAATCCTAGGTTTGCCCGAATCCAGCTTTTTTTTTTTTTTTGAGCTGGGGACCGAACCCAGGGCCTT
The DNA here is from genome assembly GCF_011064425.1 of Rattus rattus. Classification (NCBI taxonomy): domain Eukaryota; kingdom Metazoa; phylum Chordata; class Mammalia; order Rodentia; family Muridae; genus Rattus; species Rattus rattus. The sequence continues at coordinate 85,750,425 of NC_046162.1, forward strand.
GCGCTTTCTAGGCAAGCGCTCTAACCACTGAGCTAAATCCCCAACCCCCCGAACCCAGCTTTTTAAAAGATTAAGGGAACTTTTCTGATTGCCTTGGGTAATAATTCAGAGCTTTGCCTGGGTCCCTGTCACCACTGACATCTTTTGGGGGATTTGTCTGAGCTCTGTCTCAAGTACTGTTGATGAGTTCCCCTGACCAACGCTTAGCTGATCTGTTTTAGTTGTAGCTTAAATATTACCTTGGTTTTTTTTTTTTTTGTTTTGGTTTTTTTTTTTTTTCTTCTGTGTCTTGGTGATAAATCCATGTAGTGTTTATTTTATTTTTATACTGTCTTAAGGGTTTTTATTTGTGTGAATGTGTGTGTTGCACACACATACACATAACACACACACACATTCTACAATATGCACATGGAAGTCAGGGGCAATTTTCAGGAGTTAGTTCTCTTCCCACAACCACATCCCTAGGATCGAACTCAGATTATCAGGTTTAGCAGCAAGCACCTTTACCCATTGAACCAACTCACTGACCTGCATGCAGTCAATGAGTGCTAGCCATTAATCCCAACGACAACGATAGAAATCCCCTAGAGACATGCGCAGATGGAACAGGTCACGCTAGTCTGAGAGGACAGCACTGTGGAGATTTATCCATTCATGTCCTAGGCTACTTTCTTGCTTCCAGGAGAGCAGTGCAAGATTCCATGAGTGAGGGAGTTACTTCCACAAGCTGGATCAGAACATATCGAGAATGCCCACTTCTGGGGAGGTCAGCAAATTAGGGCAGGGACTGCTCTTCTGCAGGACCGAGATTTGATTCTCTGCACCCACCATACAGCCATCATAGCTCTAGTCCCAGGGGATCTGACTCCCTTTTCTGGCTTCAGTCAATACAGTTATGCTTGTGCTTCTCAGACAAGCGTGCAGATAAAAACCCATCCACTTAAAATAACAGTAAAACAATACCTACTGCTATAATCTTATGATTTTTGAAATCTGTTCTAGTGGGGATGCATGTTTCTTGTGTACAGGTGTGGTGGGGGAGTGCATGTGTGGACGTGTGTACCTGTGCATGAGTATGTGTGTGTTATGCATGTCACAGCACATGTATAGGCTGGAGGATAATTTTCAGGAGCCTTCCACATGTGGGTTCTGGGGATTGAACTCACCAGCCCCCACTTTATTTTTCAGACATAAAATCTCTCATTGGGACCTGTTGTCACCCACTGAGACATCAGCCTGGTCTCACCTTCCCAGCACTAGGGTGACAAGGACTTGTCACCATGCCCAGATTTTTACTCAGGTGTTGGGTGTCAAACGCCTATCCTCAAACTGGTGCGGTGAGTAATTTTACCACCTGAACTATTCCCCAGCTCTCCAGGCTGTGGCTGTTAGCAGCTGTTTGTAAAGCTGATGGTCTTAGGCAAAGAGAACTCTGCCTCAAGGCGGCTTTACCTGTTTGTTTTATGGCCTCAATTAAGAAGTCTGTGGGCCTTTGCAGTCCAGCCGACTGCAATCCTAGGGAGGTTCTAATCTCCTGTCTTCATTTCTAGATCCTCACTAACTGGTGTTTTGAGGAAGAGGTTTCTGTAACTCTAAAGGCCAAATGGCTAAGTTCCAACACTATCCATTTTTATAAAAACCTTCTGTGTATCTGTCTTAGAACTACTATAAATAGTATTGTACGCAGCACAATAATGTATGTTCAGAAGGCTCAGGGCCTCCTGGAGAGGAAAGCAGACCCCAGAGCTGCAGGGGTGCCCAGCGTCAGGCAAACAGCTCTAAAGGACAGGACAGTGATGTTTGATCCAGGTAGGGGACTCAGCACAGGGGGCCCAACCTACTCTGTTTCCTTTAGCTCCCTTCTTTAAAAAGCAAAACAAAACTTTGCTCCTTTCAAACACACAGGAAAGCGCGGGAGGCTTGGCTTAGCCTCACTGTGAATTAACTGTAAGAGACTTTGGCCAAAGCAATGCTGAGGGAAAGAATTTTCATTTCCTAGGGCAGCTCGTTCTCTGCTGCTTGGCTCCCTAGACCTTCCTGTTCTGACTTTTGTTTTTACTAAGCCTCTCCTTGGAGCTTGAGCTTTATCAATGAGCAGGTAAGGCTTTGGTCTACGTCTTTAAGATGTACATTTTATGGGGGCTTCAGTGGGGAACCAGTTGGAAAGGCGCTTGCTGCACAAGCATTGAGTTTGGATCCCTAGTCCTCTCATAAAACAACAGGTGCAGCTGGGGAAATGGCTCAGCGGTTAAGAGCACTGACTGCTCTTCCAGAGGTCCTGAGTTCAATTCCCAGCAACCACATGGTGGCTCACAACCATCTATGATGAGATCTGAAGCCCTCTTCCGGTGTGTCTGAAGACAGCTACAATGTACTTATATATAATAAATAAATAAATCTTAAAAAAAAATAATAAAAAAGACAGGTGCAGCTGCATGTTCTTGTAATTCTAGCTGAGACAGGAATAACCCTGGGGCATGGGGGCCAGTCTTTCTAGATAAATTCATCAGTGAGTACAGGTTGAGGGAACCTCAAACAGGCCACAGTGTGAAATTTGGGTTTTCTTTTGGAGGACTAACAAGCATGGAGTACAAGGTAACTCTAAGACCCTTTGCTCTTGGGATGCCTAGCTGAGGAGAAGTCAAATACAAGTAACTACGCAGAAAACCAACATGCCTTATGTTCAGGGAGGGGGTCTGGACCACAGATGAGGATAGACTTTGGAGCTTCATTGGGTTACCATGGCAGCCCCACGTACCCAAACTTACCACCCTCAGATCTGACTCTCACGTGGGTACCGTTTGAATCTAACTACATGAATTCTGGGAAAGGTCTGATAGACTTCTGGGAACTTTATAGTAAGAGCTCCAGAAACTTCAGTTGTGACACAAAAATGACACTTAACATCCTGTGGCTTAACAGATAAAGTTAGATCTAACATCCTGTGACTATTGGGTAAAAAAACCTTTTGCAATATAGTAACAAGTCATAGTTCCACCAACCAAAGGCTCACAATTCTCTCAGACTCTCAGACCCACAGCACCCTCCATTTGGCTGAAACACACCTCTCTCATGTCTCCACCAATGAACTTGGAAAATGTCTTGATTTATGACTTTCTTGGTTCTGTTATTTAGGAAAAGTTCATGAAGCGGCTTCCACGATGGAACACAGAATCTGGGGTGTTTCTGAGTTTCTTGGCTACAGTCACTCGTAGCTAGCTTTGGAATAAACATCCTCTGAAAGTCCTTTTAGGTGAGAGTCATGGTTTTGCTTGACCAGTCACGGGTGGTCCAACAATGATCACCTTTGGTGGGAAGAGTCGCTTGGATGGAAACAAGGTGGGTCTGAGCCACCAGGTTATTTCCTCAGCTGCATCAGGAAGGGTTTCCACGCTCTCTGGGAACGTCTTTGTTTGGTAGATGCCTTTGTGGTTCTGGTTTGCTTTTGAAGCCTTGGCTTAAGTGTCTGTTCTGTTTGCTTGCTTAGAAAGCTTTGTGTTTCCACAGTCAGCTCGGTTTCTGTTTGTTTCCAGGCTTCTGATTCTGGACTCTGGCTTTGGTTGAGCTTGCTGGCTGTCGTTTTTTGATGCTGTTTTTGGTGGTGGCAGCGGTGAGGTTGTTTTGGTTTTTGGTTTTCACTTTTCGAGGCTGGAATTAAAGGCATGTGCCACCACACCAGGCTCCAATAGCTGTCTCCCAGTACCCATGAAACAGAGGCAGGTGGCTCTCTGTGAGTCTGAGGCCAGCCTGGTCTATACAATGAGTTCAGCAACAGCCTGGGCTACACAAAACACAAAAAGCGAAACAAGAAGGGAGGAAAGAAAGAAAGAAAGAAAGAAAGAAAGAAAGAAAGAAAGAGAGAAAGAAAGGTAGGTGTTTTGATTCGTGACTTTCATTGTTCTGTTACTATTAAAAAAACTTCCTAAAACTGCTTCTGCAATGGAACACGGAATTTGGGGCAACCTCAATCTGAGTTTCTGGGCCATGGACACTTATATCCTGCTGCAGAATAAACTACTTATTCCTATCCCCTTAAGGTGAGAGCTACGTTTTTACATCGACAAGCTATGGCTAAGATCAAGTGTTACATTAACAAGCTATGATTAATGCTGGTGTGCATGTGTACATGTGTTTGTGTGTGGATGGTGTATGTATATAAGTGTGTATGTATGTGTGTTTATGCATGTATGTATAGTGAATGTGTGTACATGTGTGCATATGCATATGTGTTTGTGTGTGTATGTGGTGTGTGTGTTTGTGTGTGTATGTGTGGTGTGTGTGTGTGTGTGGTGTATGTACATGTGTGCATGTGCACACAGGCACATAGCCAGAGGTCAGTAGCAGGTGTTGTCTTCAATCCTTCTTCTCCTTTTTGGATAGGAATTTCTCACTGAACCTGAAGCTCACCAACATGGGGTCGTACCCTTGCGATGAGCTACTGAGGTTCACCATTACACCTGGCTGTCACGTGGATGGAGGCGGGGTCAGAACACTAGAGCAGCAGGTACCTCACGGATAGAGCCATGGCCCAAGTCCTTAAATTAATAGCTGTCATGGCTAATAATGGCACGGTAGCCAGAATATTCCAGGAATCCAGGGAAGTGTTACCTAAAGTAGCCAGTGGGTAGGAGACTAGGAAGTGTCCTGGACTTGAGACCTGAACTGAATCTTTAAAGTAAACCTGATGGTTCAAATTTACCCACCTATCAAGGCATCCTGGTGCACTCCCGTAATCCCAGCCCTCACGGAAGGCGGGAGGACCACTGCCAGACCCTGTTTAGGAAAAAGAAAAAAGAACAAAGAACTGATGCTTCCTGTGGTGTATTTTCCAGGTTAGCACACACCCCAGAGAGGCTCACTCAACCCCAGAAGGCAACAGGGAGCCTCGGGTTATTTCTTTGGCTTATAAAAAAGGAAGCTGCAGCTCAGAAAGGACAATGACTCGCCTCAATTGTCCAATGAGGAAAGAGCAGAGGTGGGATCTTCACCCTGGTCTCTTCTCTTTCCCTCTTCCCTGGCCTCTGCACCGCTGCTGTCCTCCCCCCCATCCCCCCTACATCACTTCCTTCCCACTGGGACCTCACTTCGACCTGGGCTTGTTTTTTTTTTTTTGCATCCCCCAGAGTTAATTAGCAGAGGACTCAGGGAAGGGGTGCAGAGATTCTAATGTTTGTATTCCTAGATGTTGGAATTAAATCCACAGGCCCAGCGAGGTTTAATCAATAGCCTGGCTTCACCCTTCCCCAACCTGGAACCCCGCCCACCACGTTCCAGCAGAGCCTAGAGTGCTGCTCTTTGCCAGCTCTGTGGGGGCAACAGCTCTTCCCACCCACCCTGATTTTCTGACTGTGGAAGAGAAACCTGGAAGGTAGAGAGAAGCGGGCCAGGGAGAGTATCACAGTCTCATTAGGCTTCTCTTGAGAACCAAGGCAGAACCTTCTGTCCCCAAACATTTGGAAATAACAGCAACAGGATGTGTGGAAAAATCCAGCAATGGGGTGACATATGTTCTGTTCTTGCCCTACAAAAAGTTCAGGAGAAAACCCCCCTAGTTATCCCTGTCCCCACCTCTCTTAGTTCCACCCCGGGAAGCAGGGCTCAAAGGCTAGCAGGAGGTAGGGGTTGGAGTGTCTTTGGATTTTTCCAGCTGTAGCCATTGACATTCAGATTTTGCTGTGGAAGGATCCCTAAAGAGGGAGGGTTGGTGGGGGGAGGCTGATCCACACCGGCAGCCTGAGTAGGAAGAAGGAGATTTAAGAAAAGGGACTATTGGCCGGGTGTGGTGGCGCATGTCTTTAATCTCAGCACACGGGAGGCAAAGGCAGGTAAATCTGAGCTAGAGGCCAGCCTGGTGTCCAGAGTGGGTTCCAGGACAGCCAGAACTACACAGAGAAACCCCGTCTCAGGAAAAACAACAGTAACAACAACCAGACTATGGGCTGTAAGGAAGCTCAGTTGGAGTGCTGAGAGGTGGAAGCCAGAAGATTGGAAGCTCTGGGCTATCATCAGTCACATAATGAGTTTCAGGTTAACCTGGGCTACATGAGGCTCTACCTCAAAATAAATACGAAAAGTCAGGTGGCCTTTAATTCTGACACTCGGGAGGTGAATCTCAGGAGGCAAGTTTGGTGTATACATTTCCCAGGGCAGACAGAGCTACATAGTGAGACCCTGTCTTAAAAAAGAAAGAAGAGGGGTTGGGGATTTAGCTCAGTGGTAGAGCGCTTGCCTAGCAAGCGCAAGGCCCTGGGTTCGGTCCCCAGCTCCGAAAAAAAGAAAAGAAAACAAACAAACAAACAAACAAACAAAAAAGAAAGAAGAAACAAAGAAGGTTCCTGCGGGGCATCTGGGTGTTTGTGTGAAATATTTTTAAATTATTCAAGTATCTGTTCATTGTAGAATATTTGGAAGGAAGTCACCAGAAGCTTTATTTCCCAGTTTCTATATTTTATAATCTGATATATATGCAAATCTTTTAATTTTGGAATGACTCATTCGTGTTTATTTTTCAATGCTCCCCTTCAGTCTTTACGTCTAGGTAAATGTTGTTGACAGAGTCATTGTCCGCTTTTCACAGTTGCAGTGTAAAGGGAGTTGGCATTGCAGGATAGCTTTCATGGTGTACCCAGGTGTGGCCTCAGCTTCCTTTCCGCTGTCAAATCCTCAGCAAGTGTCTGCACCATGGGAAGGTGGAAAGGTGAGGCGGCAGCGTCTCCACAGTTCCAGTCTTAGGGCCTCCGTTCATGAGAGCAGTTGGAGGTGAGATAATTAAGAGGGTTCTTTAGAAGGCTCCCTCGGAAGCCAGCTGGAGAGTCTGAGACAAAAGTCCAACCCGTCTCATCTCCAGTGCCTGTGAGGTAGGATGTGCCTGGGTGTGATGTGGAGTGTGGTGAGGCTTTTGTGGTTGTAGTTTTGGGGTAACTGGGGGATGTCCTTGCAGGTACCCCCTCTGGGTGCATCTACACATGGGTGCCTTCTGCTGCCCTGACCTTCTGACAGCCCAAGGCCTTTCATAGTTCAGAAGGTATCCCACCTAATTGTTGGTGCCCCATTGGCTTGACTGTCCTCTTCCTTCTCCTTCCCTCTGCCCCTCTCCTCTTCCTTCCTTAGTGCTCTTTAAACCCAGGGTCTGGCTCATCTAGGCAAGCACTCTACACTGAGCCACACGCCAGCCCATTTTACCAAGGTCTCAATAGGTTGCCAGGCTGGTCTCC